>NW_016807714.1:1932248-1963942 GCF_001698545.2 Rhinopithecus bieti
AAAAAAAAAAAAAAAAAAAAAAAAAAAAATCTCCTCACGCAATTCAGACACCCAATGACGGTCGTGGGAACCGCCCCCATGAGAGGAGACAGCAGCACCTCAGGTACCGTGTCGCACAGCCACATAGGATTAAGACTGAGGATGGACTCTCTTCCAACTGCCCCAACAGGACTTCAGTGCTTCCAGATGATGTCCGGAGCGCCGACGAAACCCCATGACGCTAGGGTTCACTACACTGACATCATGGGATGCTGGACCACGAGCTAAGGCCACCTTGCTTCCTGGTCTAAGTCTGGCACGAACCACACACAGGAGCCTTGCTCCCCTGCAAGTTTAGAATATCCCAATCAACACTTTTAGTCAAAATGACCACAAACAGTGGCTATCAGAACCATAGTTTCACAAAACTATGCAGTTCTTTGTCTTCCTCCAGCTACAAAAGTGTGTTTCCTCAATGGTGTACTGCGTACCGATGGAACTTTCTGGGCAACAATAACATTATATATCTTGACAGAGGTTTGGTTTACACAAGTGTGTCTATTTGTTAAAACTCAGCAAATTCACACTTAAGATTTGTGCACTTCATTTATATACTTTTCACCTCAAAAGAAAAAACTGTAAACAAACACTGATCTCCAATCAATGACACATATGTATTTAAAGGAAGTGTCCTGTTAGTGCTGCTGCTTGGTTATTTTATGTATGTATGTATGTATGCATTTTGAGACAGAGTCTTGCTCTGTCACCCAGGCTGGAGTGCAGTGGTGTGATTTCTGCTCACAGCAACCTCTGCCTCCCAGGTTCAAGCAACTCTCCTGCCTCAGCCTCCTGAGGAGCTGGGATTACAGGCGTGAGCCATCACGCCCTGCTGATTTTTGTATTTTCAGTAGAGACAGGGTTTCACCATGCTGGCCAGGCAGGTCTGAAACTCCTGACCTCAGGTGATCCACCCACCTTGCCTCCCAAAGTGCTGGGATTACAGGCGTGAGTCACCACACCCAGCCCAACAATTTTATTTTAAAATTAAAAATTAAATTAAATTCAATAAAGGACATGTCCTGACAGCTGCATTTTTTTTTTTTTTTTTTAGACAGAATCTTTCTCTGTCACCCAGGCTGGAGTGCAATGATGCGATCTCAACTCACTGCAACCTCTGCCCCCAGGTTCAAGTGATTCTCATGCCTCAGCCTCCTGAGTAGCTGGGACTATAGGCATGCGCCACCAAGCCTGGCTAATTTTTTAATTTTTTTGTAAAGACGGGGTTTACCATGTTGGCCAGGCTTGTGTCAAACTCCTGGCCTCAAGTGATCTGCCCACCTCAGCCTCCCAAAGTGTTGGGATTACAGGTGTGAGCCACTGTGCCCAGCCTTGCAATTTACTTCAAAAGCAAAAACAAAGTAGATGATGGGTCTGGTAGAGGGATAGTGGCATGGTAAATGTTAACACAGAACCTTGGTGGCAGGTGTATGAGTCTTCACCATAAAGTTCTTCCAAATTTGGTGTATGTCTGAAATCTTCCGTAACACACTGGGGGAAAAGTGCTGTACATTAATTCTAGATAATCCAAAACCTATGCATGATTGACAGGTCATAGGAAAAAGATGAGTTGGCCAATTACATTAGACTGAGCGTTAGAACCTATCAGACCTCAAACACAAACCACAGTAGGTAACTTAATACTGGCAGCAGTAACAATTCACTTGTATGTAATAAATTGTTGATAAAGGCCAGGCTGGGTGGCTCACACCTGTAATCCCAGCACTTCGGGAGGCTGAGGCGGGTGGATCATCTGAGGTCAGGAGTTCGAGAGCAGCCTGGCCAACATGGAGAAACCTGGTCTCTACTAAAAATACAAAAATTAGCCGGGCGTGGTGGCATGGCCTGTAGTCCCAGCTACATGGGAGGCTGACGCAGGAGAATTGCTTGAACCCGGGAGGCAGAGGTTGTAATGAGCTAAGATCGTGCCCCTGCACTCCAGCCTGGGCGACAGAGCGAGACTCCATCTCAAAACAAAACAAAACAAAACAAAACAAAACAAAAATGTTGATAAAATATTACTTAAGTCGGGTGTGGTGGCTCATGCCTGTAATCCTAGCACTTTGAGAGGCTGAAGTGGGAGGATCGCTTGAGGCCAAAAGTTTGAGAACTGCCTGGGCAAGATGTTGAGACCCCACCTCTAAAACAGACCCAGTGCAGCAGGCCTGTTCCTGAGCTGCCTCCACATGTGTTATCCTCTTTGACTGAGCTCCAACTGCCATGAGGACTCCGGCAGCCGCCTGACCTGAGTTCCCAACCCCTCCCTCTTTCCCCTGTGGGTCAGAGGCCACCGCTGCAAGCCCACCTGCACACAGCTGCTTGACTGGACGCAAAACCTGGACTGATTGCGGAGCAGGAGCCCTCCTTGTACGTGTTTGCTCCAAACCCTGCAACCCCTCTTCTCCACCTGGGCTTCCACCCACACCCTGGAACCCAGGAAAGGCAGATGCCCCAGATCCTCGCCCTCCATCCTCTCTCCTCCCGCCGACCTCCATGTGGCCTTCAGGCATGCCATGTACCCCCAAGATCTATAAGTAAGAAAATCCTTATTTTCCATCTTGTGTCTGATCACTGAAGAGGTTTTCTCAAGAGAAACAAAAGGAAAAAAGAATAAAAGAAAAAATCCTGGAAAAGCTAACACAGTTGCTGGGATGGAGTGCGAGATGCCTTTCAGCTGCGCCTGGCTGACTCAAATCACTGCCAGTGGGGATAACTACATCTGGGAACAGAGATGCTGCTAGGGTCTGTCCCACAGCCGGCAGAATTTTAGGCTGTACGTGCCAGATGCCTAAACTGTGCACCCTAAATGGCTGTTGGGCAGGTAGGCGTGGCTCTGTGTTTCCGACATCCTGACCAAGGAGGCACCCACTCAGACCACGGTCCCTCTGCTGGGACCTTCCCATGCCACACCTGCCCGGTGTTTTCCTTTGTCCCAGTGCTGAGCTGAGGGGAGCTCCTGGCTGTACGGACACCTCCTGCGGCATTCACAGGTATCCAGGTCTACTGCAGACCCAGACCATGGGCGATCCCTGCAGGGCTGGCCATGACCCCTTGCAAATATCCATGCTTTGTCCCTGTGCCTGTCGGCCCTCTCCCCCAACTCCAGGGGGTTTCACGGGTCTAATCCCTGGCATGGACTGGTGGGCAAAAGCAAATGCCCTGAGCACCCAGTCCCTGCCCCACCGGATGCTGGAGGCCGCCATCCAGCTCTTAGATGAGTGCAAGGCTCACAGCAACAGCATGGGCTGTACTTGGTGCCGCTGGTCCTGTGGTCCTGAGGCCTGGGGGCTGACCCTGACACCAGAAAATGATGGCGCTGGTGGGTGCTGACCCTGGTCCCACAGAGGCCACTGGGACACCCTGGAGAGGGAGGTGCTACCTGCGAGGTAGGGACACACAGAGGTCACCCTCAGATTCTTCTGGCAATAATCTAAAAGGTCAAAATCACAGGGGACGGGGGAATTAGAACTGGAGACCAAAATTCCTCTATGGTAGAAAATTCGAATTTGCCTTAAGGGGTTTTGCAGGCCGGGCACAGTGGCTCACGCCTGTAATCCCAGCACTTTGGGAAGCCGAGGTGGGTGGATCACCCGAGGTCAGGAGCTTGAGACCAGCCTGACCAACGTGGAGAAACCCAGTCTCTACTAAAAATACAAAAATTAGCTGGGTGTGGTGGCGGGTGCCTGTAATTCCAGCTACTCGGGAGGCTGAGGTGGGAGAATCATTTGAACCAGGGAGGCAGAGCTTGCAGTGAGCTGAGATTGCGCCACTGCACTCTAGCCTGGAGACAGAGCGAGACTCTGTTTCAAAAAAAAAAGAGAGAGAGATTTTACACTGGCCAGGCACGGTGGCTCATGCTTGTAATCCCAGCACTTTGGGAGGCCGAGGAGGGTGGATCATCTGAGGTCAGGAGTTTGAGACCAGCCTGACCAACATGGAGAAACCCCGTCTCTACTAAAAATACAAAAATTAGCTGGCTGGTAGTGGAGTGCACCTGTAATCCCAGCTACTTGGGAGGCTGAGGTGGGAGAATTGCTTGAACCTGGGAGGCAGAGGTTGCAGTGAGCTGAGATTGCGTCATTGCACTACAGCCTGGGCGACAAGAGTGAGACTCAGTCTCAAAAAAAAAAAAAAAAAAAGATTTTGCATTGACAGAGTGAAAAGGGGGCTGACTCAGGGCATTTAGTACCGGGTCAGAGTTAGTGCTCACTCCCACAGAAATGTGTACTAAATTCCTCCAGGACACTGGCCCAGATCCCCCACATCTGTCCCTCAATGTGGCCAATCCCATGCCCATGAATCAGAAAAACCACTGATGACGAAGCCTCACCCGGTGGGGACGACGGGCGCACTCGGAGACTCCCTGCTGTGGATACTCAAGGCAAGGCCTGGACTCAACCACCCACCAGTGACAACAGCCAGAGCTCACTGTGGAGAGGCCCTGGAGACCACACCCACCTCCTGCTGAGTGACAGCAGACAGCGCGAGGGGTCTGTTGTCTCTTTGAATGTCACTGCTGGGGACCCTGGGACTGTCTCCAGTCCTGAAGAGGCTCCCCTCAGTCACATGGCAGCTCCGGACAAGACACGTGCAAAGGCGAGACATGGGCAGCTGCTCCCTGGTGCTCAGCAGTCGCCTGCTGAGGGCCCCCAGCCTGACTTCGACTAACCCTGGCTCCCCACAGTGGGACCCAGGCCTCACCATTATTTTCCCTGAGTACCTGGAAACCCTTCCCCAAATCCCAGGACTAAGAACCAGACCCTCATGGGCCCCCACGATGGGTGGGTGTGCCCAACGCCCTCATCACGGGGCAACCAGAAAATAAGCACCTGGGCTCACGCGGCCACATTTCTGAAGGCTGAGGACCCTTGACAGCCTGTTCTCACGGAACTAATACCCTCCCTCCTTTCCCGACTTGAGAGAATGGCAGCCTCCTCATCCCTTAGCCTGGGGACTTGGTAGTCCTCCAGGGACTGTCCCACTCTGAGGGGACAATTGCCTTTTACTACTCTATTAATTGGGGCAAGAAAAACTTTCAGTACTTTATAAGGGGACCCAAGTCACAGTAGTTTCTGAGGAGCCTACAAAATGTAAAAAGGGAAAGCTTTTAAAATAATGGGAATCACGAACAAACCCTCGGGAGTTCACCTTCCTTTATTTTATTTTACTTATTTATTTATTTTATTTATTTTTGAGACAGAGTTTCACTCTTGTTGCCCAGGCTGGAGTGCAATGGCACAATCTCAGCTCACCGCAACTTCTACCTCTCGGGTTCAAGTGATTCTCCTGCCTCAGCCTCCCAAGTAACTGGGATTACCGGCATGCACCACCATGCCTGGCTAATTTTTGTATTTTTAGTAGAGATAAGGTTTCTCCATGTTGGTCAGGCTGGTCTCGAACTCCCGACCTCAGATGATGCATCCGCCTCAGCCTCCCAAAGTGCTGGGATAACAGACGTGAGCCACCATGCCCGGCCTATTTTTTTATTATTATTTTTTGAGAGAGAGGATTTTTTTTTTCGTTCTTGTTGCCCAGGTTGAAATGCAGTGGTGCAATCTCTGCTCACTGCAACCTCCGGCTCCCAGGTTCAAGTGATTCTCCTGCCTCAGCCTCCCAAGTAGCTGGGATTACAGGCACCCGCCACCATGCACGGCTAACTTTTTTGTATTTTTAGTAGAGATGGGGTTTCACCATGTTGGCCAGGCTGGTCTTGAATTCCTGACCTCAGATGATCCACCTGTCTCAGCCTCCCAAAGTGCTGGGATTACAGGTGTAAGCCACCGCACCCAGCCTATTTTATTTTGTTTAAGACAGTCTTGCTCTGTTGCCCAGGCTGGGGTACAGCGGCATGATCTTGGTTCACGGGAGCCTTGACTTTCCAGGCCCAAGCAATCCTCCCACCTCAGCCTCCTGAGTAGCTAGGATTACAGGTGCCCACCACCACACCCGGCTAATTTTTATATTTTTAGTAGAGATGGGGTTTTACCATGTTGGCCGGGCTGGTCTTGAACTCCTGGTCTCAAGTTATCTGCCTGCTTTGGCCTCTTAAAGTGCTAGGATTACAGGCATGAGCCACTGTGCCGGGCCCCTCATGACCCTTTAGATGCCTCCATTGGCACTACTTTTATTAAACATCTGCCACCCACCTGCTCTCTCTTCTTCCATCATGCGAGTGGGTGCCCTCATGCTCCTGGAACAAACCTAAGTCACCAGCCCTTCTGGTTGCAGCTGCCCACTGGGAACCCGTCCACTTGCCACTTCCAGTAAAGACGGTGCACACCCCTCAATATCCCTTAAAACAAGGTGTGCTGGCCTGTGCCCAGCCATTAAAAACATGCTAAAGGCTAAGGTTACAAAACCACTCTCTCTCCCTTTAACAGCATAGTCTAGCCTGTACCCCAAATTAGTTCCAAAGAGTGGCGCTTACTTATTAATTACTGAAACTTACATGCCCAAGTTTCTCCAACAAAGCCCCCTCTAAGATAACAGAAATTATTGAAGATATTCCAATGGTCCCAGGTGCACACTTTGTGGTCCTTGGTTCGGCCAATATGTTTTATTCCATACCTATTACTGAGGAGTCTCAACCACAATTTGCCTTCATTTTCAAAGGAACACAATATCCCTTTACTCAGCTTCCAGCGAGGTCCCCAGTAGCCCAGCCAGTGCCCAAACCTCTGCAGACAAGACCTGGATGAGGCATCTCTTCCACACTGTCATTTACGGCATCGTATTGATGACCTCCTGTTAAAAGGTTCCTTCTGAATAAGCTGTTCACATTTACACACCATCATAACCCAGCTGAAAAATAATGGTGATGGCTGGGTGCGATGGCTCACGCCTGTAATCCCGGCACTTTGGGAGGCCAAGGCGGACGGATCATGAGGTCAGGAGACCGAGACCATCCTGGCAAACACGGTGAAACCTTGTGTCTACCTAGAAAAAAAAAAATACGAAAAATTAGCCAGGCGAGGTGGCGGGCGCCTATAGTCCCAGCTACTTGGGAGGCTGAGGCAGGAGAATGGTGTGAACCGGGAGGTGGAGCTTGCAGTGAGCCAAGATCACACCACTGCACACCCCAGCCTGGGCGACAGAACGAGACTCTGTCTCACAAAAAAAAAAAAAAAAAAAAAAAAAAAAAAAGGGTTATGGTATCACCCCACATAAAATACAGGGGCCAGTGCCTTCAGTAAAATTCTTGGGCACTGTCTGGTCAGGGTGCAGTAGATCCTATTAACTGTTAAACATAAACTACTGATACTGATACCACCCACAGGTCTTCGATAGACACATTGATTTGGATTCTTCATGTTTGGGAGACAAGAGTTTCCATATCTTACTCTAATACCCAGACCCTTTTATGCTATAACCTGTAAAGCAACCACCTCTCAGTGGGGAGGCCCCACAGCCCTCACCCAGCCTGGCAGGCAGCCCAGCACACCATGCCACCATGCCTCCAGGTCCCACTCTTGCATGGAAGCTCTGGCGACACCCACTCTGCCTCATGGAGTCTGTGGAGAAAACATGGTCCACCTGGTTGCCCATAGGGTTCTGAACTAAATGAGCCCCAAAGAGCAGCTCAATATGCCCCCTAGAAAGGCAAATGCTATCCACCTATTGGGCACAATTAGAAACTGAGGGTCCCACAATGAGTGGAAGCAGCACCCCTGTGGACTCCAATCCCCACCATGCCACAGCTCAGGACACCTCCCACCCAGGACAGGTAGGTGCCGCCTTGCTACATGGAAATGGCACCTGTGGGACCAGGCTGACCTGACACAAAGGGTCTTCCCAAACTCCAGGAGGGTGTGTGGCTTTACTCATACCCGGCCCCTTGCTCATAGTGTTGGAGGACGTGGCCGAGTCAGTCGAATTGGCAGCCTTGTGATGCAACATGCCTGCAAGTCCAAACTGCCTTCTGCCCATAGATTTAGACTCAGTCAGGCAAGTGGAAACAGGACGGTTTTCTCATTCAAAGCAACCTCGGGGGGCACCTGTTTGTGGAAACAGGATGCTTCTCTCGTTCAGGGCAACCTCGGGGGTCACCTGTTTGGGAAGAAGTTGCCTCCTAGGGCTTCCTCACCTTAGTCTGTGAGGGATCACCATAAATGCAGGGTGATACTTGAAACAGCGCCAGAGATGCACAGAGCAGCCCTCCCAGGGAACTACAAGGCCTTCCTGACAGGGGTGGCCAACTGGGGGCACACCATCCATCCGCCTGGATGGCCCCCATCTCATAGGGGATGACATCGCTCCAACTTCAACACTGAGAACACAGACCCTCCCCGCTGCAGACTCCCATCATGACTCTACCCCCAAAACTAGGATCACAAATCACAACTCCACCCCGCCACAAACTAGGATCAAAAGGGGTGCCTCTGCCCCAACTATGGACTCACAACTAGACTCCAACCTACAGAGCTCTCTACCAAATATAGAGCCCAGGGATGCTAGGAATCTTTTTTTGCTGAAATAGCCTATGCTTGACATATGAACTAAATGGAAACAAAAATGCCCAAAGTGCCGGAATTACAGGAGTGACCATGGCACCCGGAAACCTCATGTGTTTTGATGCTGTAATCCCAGCACTTTGGGAGGCCAAGGCAGGTGGATTGCTTGAGCCTAGGAGTTCAAGACCAACCTGATCAATATGGTGAAACCTTGTCCCTACTAAAAATACAAACATTATCTGGGTGTGCTGGAGCGCACCTGTAGTCCCGCTCAGGAGGCTGAGGTGGGAGGACCACTTGAACCCGGGGAGGGCAAGGTTGCAGCGAGCCAAGATCGCGCCACTGCACTCCAGCCTTGGTGACACAGCGAGGCTGTTTCAAAAAAACAAAAAGAATTTCATTATCTGGTCCCAATGGGAACAAAGTTTAGCTCTGAATCTTCTCATGTCTTCAAGAAACCATAAAAATAACAACAGAAAATACAAACAAGCAAAATGAATTTTTTTTTGTTTTAAACTGCATTTTCAGGCCGGGCGTGGTGGGCTCATGCCTGTAGTCCCAGCATTTTGGGAGGCTGAGGCGGGTGGATCACCTGAGGTAGGGAGTTTGAGACCATCCTGGCCAACATGGTGAAACCCCATCTCTACTAAAAACACAAAATTAGCAGGGCGTGGTGGTGGGCGCCTGTAGTCCCAGCTACTTGGGAGGCTGAGGCAGGAGAATCGCTCGAACCTGGGAGGCAGAAGTTGTACTGAGCCAAGATGGCACCACTGCACTCCAGCCTGGGCAACAGAATAAGACTAAATATCAAAAAAGTAAAAATAGGCTGGCATGGTGGCTCACACCTGTAATCCCAGCACCTTGGGAGGCCGAGGCGGGCAGATTGCCTGAGCTCAGGAGTTCGAGACCAGCCTGACCAACATGGTGAAACCCCGTCTCTACTAAAAATACAAAATTAGCTGGGCATGGTGGTAAGCGCCTGCAGTCTCAGCTACTCAGGAGGCTGAGGCAGGAGAATCACGTGAACCCGGGAGGCGGAGGCTGTGACGAGCCAAGATGACGCCATGGCACTCCAGCCTGGGCAAGAAGAGCAAAACTCTGTCTCAAACAAACAAACAAAAACAACAAAAAACAGAAACAAAAAATAAATAAATAAAAATAATGAAAAAAAAAAAAAGGACAACCGGAGGCCCTGGAGGCTGAGTTCCTCAGAAGTGCTGCCAAATGCAATGCCAAAAGGGAACAGTCCCAGTAGCCGGAAGGGGCCACAGAGAAGCAGCACCACAAACGCAGACGGGCCCGAGATGGATCTCTAAAGTGTCCAAAAGGAGCTGGCCCAACCCAGGAAAGAATATCTGTGAGCGGGGCCAATACTGACGATGGCAGAGCCCTGGGACAAGCCAACACACAAGCCTCAGAAAGCTCGGTGCCCAGGCCACAGCGGTGACAGTTCGTGGATAATGCCAGCAAAATGTAACTTGTGAAGGTACATGCTGGTGACCAGCTGCACAGAGGTACATGCACACTCATACGCACACACACATACTCACATGTGTAAACACGTATATACACACAGACGCAGATACACAAATACCCATACGTACAGAATCCACAGTCTCTACTCAAATTTAACAAACACATAAAGAACCAAGAAAACAGAGCACATTTTTGTGAGAAAAGGAAATCAACCATCTGACCCTGAAATGAGTCAGATGTTGAAACTAACAGACAAGGATTTAAAAACAGGAATTATAATTATCCTCAGTGAAATAAAACAAAACAGGAAAATCTCGGGGAGTCAAAAGTCTCAGCAGAGACACAGAAATAACAAAAAATAAAATGATCATTCTGGAACTGAAAAACAGAATTTCTGAAATAAAGCATTACTTGACGGACTAACAGCTGAACGGGCACAATAAAGGAGAGTAAGTGAATTTTAATCGAGATGAACAGAAATTATCGGAAGAATACAGATAAAAATATTTTAAAAATAATAAACAGCCTTACAAATCTGTTCGATAATTCAAATGGTCACTTATAATTGGTATCTCAGGAGACCAGAGAGGGAATGGTACAGAAAGAAATGTGAAGAAATAATGGTCAAAAGTTGCCCAAATTTGATGGAAGACAGAAATCTACAGGATCAAGATGCTGTATGAACACCTAGCAGAGGAAAACCCAAGAGGCCAGTGCTGCAGCCCATCAGAGTCTACCTGCTGGGAACCGAACCAACAGGCAGCTCGCCTCGAAAGCAGGAGAGTGACCCACGACACACCACCAGCCAGGGATCCCGTGGTGACTGCTCATCGAAAGCCAAGGAGGCCAGAAAAGAGTAAAATAGCAGCTTTAAAGTGCTGAATGGGAAAAGGAAAAAAAAAAAGCAAAATAAAGGTACTTTCATACACGAGAAAACTAAGAACTGGGGCAGCAGACTCGCACCACGAGAAATGCAAAGGTCTTTAGGCTGAAGGGAAATGATGCCAGCTAGAAACTCAGATCGTCAGAAAGGGATGAAGAGCACTAGAGATGGAAAATCTGGGGAACACGAGATTTTTTGAAAATACTTTATTTTTAGAGCATTTCACAGCAATATTAAGCAGAAAACACAGTTCCTACATACACCCCCACACACACACCTCCCCCACTACTTACCTCCTGCAACACAGTGATACAGCATCACAGTGAATGAACCCACGCTGACACATCATTACCATCTAAACTCTGTTTAGGGCTCCCTCTCGGAGCTGCGTGATCCATGGGTTTTGCATCCACCTCTGCAGTACTATACAGACTAGTGTCACTGCCCTGAAAATCCTCTGGCTCCACCCTGCTTCTCTGCTCCTTGGCACTGCTGACCTTTTTGCTCTCTCTAGTTTTGCCTCATCCAGAATGTCATATAGTTGGAATCATACAGTATAGCTGTCTGTTGGTAAACAAAGGGGATTGGGCCCGAGATCCCCCACATATACCGAAATCCATGCATACTCAAGTTCCATAGCTGGCCTTTCAAAATCCACTTACATGAAGTCAGCCCTCTGGACATGTGGGTTTCACATGTGTTTGGTTGAAAAAATCCACATATAAGTGGACCTGGGAAATTCAAACCCATGTTGTTCAAAGGCCAACTGTATAATCTTTTCAGACTAACTGCCTTCACTTGGTAATGTGCATTTAAGGTTCCTCTGTCTTTTCATAGCTTGGTGGCTCATTTATTTTTATTTATATTTTATTTATTTTATTTTTGAGATCGAGTTTCACTTTTTTGCCCAGGCTGGAGTGCAGTGGCGCCATCTCGGCTCACTGCAACCTGCACCTCCTGGGTTCAAGTGATTCTCCTGCCTCAGCCTCCTTAGTAGCTGGGATTACAGGTGCATGCCACCAAACCCAGCAATTTTTGTGGGGTTTCACCATGTTGGCCAGGCTGATCTTGAACTCCTGACCTCAAGTGACCCGCCCGCCTCGGCCTCCCAAAGTGCTGGGATTACAGGAATGAGGCACCGTGTCCGGTCAATCATTTCTTTTTAGCCCTGAATATGATTCCATTCTCTGGATATGCCACTGTTTATTTACCCGCTCATCTACTGAAGAACATTTTGGTTGGTTCCGAGTTTTGGTAATTATGAAATTATGAATAAGGCTGCCATAAATATCTGTGTGCAGGATTTTGTGTGCACATAAATTTTCCATTCATTTGGGTAAATACAAAGGGACAAAATTGCTGTATCACATGGTAAAGGTATGTTTAGTTTTGTAAGACTGTCGAACTGTCTTCCAGAGTGGCCACCGTTTTGATCCCCCACCTGCAATGAATGAGAGTTCCTGTTCCACATCCTGGCCAGCACTGGGGGTTATCAGTGGTGTGGATTTTGGCCATTCTAGTAGGTGTGCAGTGGAATCTCATTGTTTTAATTTGCAATTCCTTACAGACATATGATACTGATCTCACAATGCCCGCCTGTCATCTGGGTATCTCCTTCCATCTGGAGTCGATTCAGGCCTTTCACCCATGTTTTAAATTGGGCTGTTCGTTTTCTTGAGTTTTTTTGCGTATTTTGGATAATGGTCGGTTATATGTGCCTTTTACAAATATCTTCTCCCAATCTATGGACTGTTCCTCATTTTCTTGACATTGTCTTTTTTTTTTTTTGAGATGGAGTCTGACTCTATCACCCAGGCTGGAGTGCAGTGGCTCAATCTCGGCTCACTGCAACCTCTGCCTCCCAGCTTCCAGTGATTCTCCTGCCTCAGCCTCTGGAGTAGCTGGAATCACAGGCACCTGCCACCACACCCAGCTGGTTTTTGTATTTTTAGTAGAGATCCCAAAGTTGATGTTGCCTTTTATAGAGGAATTTTTTAATTTTAATGAAGTCCAGCTTGTCAATTATTTGTTTTTTGTTTTGTTTGTGTTTTTGCGACAGAGTCTCACTCTGTCGCCCAGGCTGGAGTGCAGTGGTGCTGTCTTGGCTCACTGCAACCTCCACCTCCTGGGTTCAAGCGATTCTCTGCCTCAGCCTCCCAAGTAGCTGGGATTACAGGCACCCGTCACCACGCCCGGCTAATTTTTTGTATTTTTAGTAGAGATGGGGTTTCACCATCGTGGCCAGGATGGTCTTGAACTCCTGACCTTGTGATCCACCCGCCTCGGCCTCCCGAAGTGCTGGGATTACAGGCGTGAGCCACCACACCCGGCCTGTCAATTATTTCTTCCATGGATTGTGCCTTTGGTGTTGCACCTAAAAACTCACTGTCAAACCAACGTCATCTCTTTTTTTCCTATATTATCATCTAGAAGTTTCATAGTTTTGTGGTTTACATTTAGATGATCCATTTTTCTATGGAATGAAATGTGTCCTGCTCACCCCAAATTCACAAGTTGAAGCCTCAATGTGATGACGTTTGGAGACGGGGCATTTGAGAGATCATTTGAGTTAGATGAGGTCATGAGGGTCGTCATGGCAGAATTAGTGCTCTTAGAAGAGATTCCGGAGAACTTGCCCTTTCTCTCTCTGCCATGTGAGGACACAGTGCGAAGGCAGTCATCTATAACCTAGAAAGAGAGACCCCTCACCAGAAACTAACTATGCTAACACACTGATCTTGGACTTGTAGCCTCCAGAACTGTAAGAAAATAAGGCTGGGCATGGTGGCTCATGTCTGTAATCCCAGCACTTTGGGAAGCCGAGGTGGGCAGATCACCTGAGGTCAGGAGTTCAAGACCAGCACGGCCAACATAGCAAAACCCCATCTCTACTAAAAGTACAAAATCAGCTGGGCATGGTGGTGGGTGCCTGTAATCCCAGCTACTCGGGAGGCTCAGGCAGGATAATCACTTGAACCTGGGAGCTGGAGGTTGCAGTGAGCTGAGATCATGCCACTGCACTCCGGCCTGGGTGACCAAAGCCTCCATATGGAGGGGGACGGGGAGGCGGAGGGGAAGGGGAGTGGAGGAAAGTTAGTGTTTTAAGCACCCAGCTTGTGGTATTGAGTCTGAGCAGAATAAGACACATTAATTTTTTGTGAAGGGTGTCTAGATTCTCTTTTTTTGACATGCGGATGTTCAGTTGTTCCAGCACCATTTGTTGAAAAGATTATCCTTTCTACATTGAGGTGTGTTTGTTTCCTTGTTAAAGCTCAGTTGCATATATTTATGCAGGTTTATATCTGGGCTCTCTGCTCTGTTTCACTGACCTATTTTTTCTGTTTTTTTTTGACCAATACCGCACTGTCTTGATCACTGTGGCTTTACAGTCAAAGTACTGAAATTGGGTAGCATGGGTCTTTCGACCTTGCTCTTCTCCTTCAATACTGAGTTGACTATTCTGGGTCTTTTACCTCTCCTTATAAACATCAGAATCAGTTTGCTAATATCCACAAAATAACCTGCTGAGTTTTTTGGGGTTTTTTCTTTAGAGACACGGTCTTGCTGTGTCAGCCAGGCTGGAATACAGTGGCATGATCATAACTTACTGAAACCTCAAACTCCTAGGCTCAAGCAGTCCTCCCACCTCAGCCTCCCAAATAGCTGGGAATATAGGCACATGCCACCAGGCCTAGCTAAACAAAAAAATTTTTTTTGTAGATATGGCGTCTCGCTATGTTGCCGAGGCTAGTCTTAAACTCTTGGGCTCAAGCGATCCTCCTGCCTTGGCCTCCCAAAGTGCTGAATTATAAACCACCACAACTAGCCCTTGAGATTGTGATTGAGTGTGTTGAATCTATAAATCCAGCTGAGAAGGACTGACATCATGATAATACTGAGTTTTCCTATCCATGAACAGAGAATATCTCATTTATTTAGTTGTTCTTCTTTGATATGTAATATAATACTTTTTTTTTTTTTTTTTTTTTTTTTTGAGAGCAGTGAGTCTCACCTTGCCACCAGGCTGGAGTGCAGCGCGCGATCTCGGCCCCACTGCAAGCTCCGCCCTCCTGGTTCACGCCATGTCCCTGCCTCAGCTCCCCAGTGCTGGGACTTATAGGCCGCCCGCCACCGGCGGCCCTGGCAAAATTTTTGTATTTTGTAGAGACGGGGGGTTTCACCGGTGGTCTCGATCTCCTGACCTTGTGATCCGCCCGCCTTGGCCTCCCAAAGTGCTGGGATTACAGGCGTGAGCCACCGCGCCCGGCCTTCTTTGATATATTCTTATCAGTCTTGTATTTTTCCTCATAGATTTTACACATATTTTGTCAGACTTACACCTAAATATTTTATCTTTGGTGGTGCTAATGTAAATAATGTGTTTTTAATTTCAAATTCCACTTCTTCATTGCTAGTATAAAGGAAAACGATTGACATTTGTATATTAACTTTGTATCCTGCAACCTTGCTACAATCACTTATTAGTTGTAGGAGGTCTTTTTGCTGACTCATTCTGATTTTCCACACAGATGATCATCATTTGTAAACAGTTTTATCTCTTCCTTCCCAATGTGTATACCTTTTATTTCCTTTTCTGTCTTACTGCATTAACTGGGACTTCTGGTGCAATGCAGCAGTGGCGAGAGGGGATATCCATGCCTTGTTCCTAATCTTAGTGGAAAGGCTTTAAGTTTTTTTTTTAACCATTAAGTATGATGTTAGCTGTAGGTTTTCTGTAGATGCTCTTTATCAACTTGAGGAAGTTCCTCTGTGTTCCTCGTTTGTTGAATTTGTAATCATGAATCGAGGTTGGCTTTTGTCAAATGCTTTCTCTGCATCTACTGATATGACCACGTGATCCTTCTTCAGCCTGTTGATGTGGTATATCACATTACATTAATTTATTTCCTAATGTTGGACTAGCCTTGTAAACCTGGGACAAATCCCACTTGGTCATGGTATGTAATTCTTTTTATACATTATTGAATTTGATTTGCCAATATTTTGTTGGAATTTTTGCATTTATGTTCATAAGAGGCGTTGGTCTGTAGTTTCCTTTTCTTGTAATGTCTGGTTGTGGCATTTGGGTGGGTAACGCTGACCTCATATAATGAGTTAGGAAGTATTTCCTGTTTTTATTTTCTGGAATAGATTGTAGAGACCTGGTATAATTTCTTCCTTAAATGTTTGGTAGAACTCGTAAGTGAACCCATCTGAGCCCAGTGGACTCTATTTTGGAAGGTTATCGTTGATTTGACTTACTTAACAGAAATAGCCCTATTCAGATTGTCTATTTCTTCCCATGTTTGAGATTGTGTCCTTCAAGGAATTGGTTCATTTATCAAATCTGGGCACAGTTGTTCATCTTTTTTTTTTTTTATTACCCTTTAAAAGTCCATGGGACATCTCTGTAGCGATGTCCCCTCTTTCATTTCTGATATTAGTATTTTGTGTCCTCTCTCTTCTTTTTCTTAAGTCTGGCTAAAGGTTTACTGATTTACTGTTTTTTTTCAAACCATCTTCTGGTTTTGTTGATTTTCTCTATTGTTTTCCTGTTTTCCATTTCATTGATTTCTGCTTGAATTTTTATTTCTTTTCTTCTACTTTGGATTTAATTTGCTCTTCTTTTTCTAGTTTCCTAGAGTGAAAGCTTACATTATTGATTTTAGATCTTTCCCATTTTCTAATACATGCAGTCATCAATGCTATACATTTCCCTCTAAGCACTGCATTCACAGCATTCCACAAATTTTGGTAAGTTTTATTTTCATTTTCACTTAATTCAAAATATTCTAAAATTTCTCTTGAGATCTCTTCTTTGACCTGTGCTATTTGGAAGTGTGTTGTTTATTTGCCAAGTACTTTAGAATTTTCTAGCTATCTTTCTGGTTTCATTTCTAGTTTAATGTCATTGTGGTCTGAGAATAGACATTGTATGTTTTCTATTCTTTAAAGTATGTTAGAGTATGTTTTGTGGCCCAGAATGTGGTCTCTAATCTTAGTAAATGTTTCATGTGAGCTTGGCAGGAATGTGCATTCTGCTATTGCTGGATGAAGCAGTCTACAGATGTAAATTATTCCCAGCTGACTGATGTGATGTGCTGTTAAATTCAACTACATCCTGCTGGATCTGTCCACTTATGATAGAGGGTCCTGGAGTCTCCAACTGTAGACAGTGATTCATCTATTTCCCCCTGTAGTTCTATCAGTTTTTGCATCACATATTTTGTTGTTGTTGTTGCTGTTGTTTGAGACAGTCTCGCTCTGTCACACAGGCTGAAGTGCAATGGTGCAATCTTGGCTCACTGCAACCTCCGCCTCCTGGGTTCAAGCAATTCTCTCCTGCCTCAGCCTCCCGAGTAGCTGGGATTACAGGCATGAGCCACCACACCCGGTTGATTTTGTATTTTTAGTAGACATGGGGTTTCTCCATGTTGGTCAGTCTGGTCTTGAACTCCCGACCTCAGGTGATCCACCCGCCTCAGCCTCCCAAAGTGCTGGGATTACAGGCGTGAGTCACCATGTCCAGCTGGTTTTGTTGTTTTTAGAGCTAGAGTCTCACTCAGTTGCCTCGCCTGGAGTGCAGTGACGTGATTATAGTTCACTGCAGCTTCAACCTCCCAGGCTCAAGTGATCTGCCCGTCTTGGCCTCCCAAAGTGCTGGGATTATAGGCATGACTATCACACTTGGCAACCTCACTTTTTTTTTTTTTTTTTGAGATGGAGTCTCACTCTGTTGCCCAGGCTGCAGTGCAATGGTACAATCTTGGCTCACTGCAACCTCCACCTCCCAGATTCAAGTGACTCTCCTGCCTTAGCCTCTCAAGTAGCTGGGATTACAGGCACACTCCACCATGCCTGGCTAATTTTTGTGTTTTTAGTAGAGATGGGGTTTCATCATGTTGGGCAGGCTAGTCTTGAACTCCTGACCTCAAGTGATCTGCCCACCTTAGCCTCCCAGTGCTGGGATTACAGGTATTAGCCACCATGCCTGGCCAACCTCACATATTTTGATGCTGTAGTTAGGTACATACACCTTAAGAACTGTTATGTTTATCATCATGTAATGCCCTTCTTTACCCCAATAACTTTCCTTTCTCTGAAGTCTGCTGTGTCTAAAGTAGTAAGATATTTCTGCTTTCTTTGGATTACTATCTTTCTCCATCCCTTTACTTTTAATATATATGTGTTTTTATGTTTAAAGTGAGCTTCTTTTTTTTGTTCATGGCAAGATCTTGTCATAAGACAGCAGGTTTCTTTTTTCTTTGCAATGGGGTCTTGCTCTGTTGCCCAGGCTGGAGTGCAGTGGTACAATCACAGCTCACTGCAACCTCAACCTCCCGGGCTCAAGCGATCCTACCACATCAGCCTCTTGAGTAGCTGAGACTTACAGATGCACAGCACCACACCAAGCTAAGTTTTTTAACTTTTTGATGAGATGAGTTATCACTATGTGTTTAGGCTGGTCTCAAACTCCCAGGCTCAAGGGATCCTCCCACCTCAGCCTCCCAAAGTGCTGGAATTACAGGTGTGAGCCATCACTCCTGGCCAAACTTGGTTCCTTATAGAAAACACAGTTGGGGCCAGGCACTGTGGCCTGTAATACCAGTGCTTTAGGAGGCCAAGGCAGGAGGATTGCTTGAGGCTCAAGAGTTTGAGACCAACCTAGGCAAAACAGTGAGACCTGATCTCTACAAAAATAAAAAAAGAGCTGGATGTGGTGACATGCACCTGTAGTCCCAGCTGCCTGGGAGGCTGATGTGGGAGGATCGCTTGAGCCCAGGGGGTCAAGGCTGCCATGAGTCATGATCAAGCTACTATATTCTAGTCTGAGCAACAGAGTGAGACCCCATCTCTAAAAAAACAAATTAACTTTTTAAAAAGGGGATTATTGGCTGGGTACGATGGCTCATGCCTGTAATCCCAGCACTTTGGGAGGCCAAGGTGGGTGGATCTCTTGAGACCAGGAGGTCGAGACTAGCCTGGGCAATATGGTAAAACCCTGTCTCTACAAAACACAAAAATTAGCCAGGTGTGGTAGTACATGCCTGTAGTCCCAGCTACTCGGGAGGCTGCGGTGGGAGGATCACTTGAGCCTGGGAGGTCAAAGCTTTCAATAGACTGGGACTGTGCCACTGCACTCCACCCTGGGGGACAGAGTGAGACCCTGTCTCAAAAAAAAAAAAAAAAAAAAATTAAAAGGTGATTACTGATGTTGCTGAATTAACATCTACCACATCTGTTACCATTTTCTACTTTTTGCCCTTGTTCTTCATTCCTATTTCTGTTTTCCATGCTTTTGCTACCTTTTGTGGGTTTACCTGAGCATTCTATTATATGTAATTCCATTTCGTATCCTTTTTTAGCATATCAACTATACTTCTTTTTCTTTTTTTGAGACAGAGTCTTGCTCTGTCGCCCAGGCTGGAGTGCAGTGGCCGGATCTCAGCTCACTGCAAGCTCCGCCTCCCGGGTTTACACCATTCTCCTGCCTCAGCCTCCTGAGTAGCTGGGACTACAGGCGCCCGCCACCACGCCTGGCTAGTTTTTTGTCTTTTTTAGTAGAGACAGGGTTTCACCAGGTTAGCCAGGATGGTCTCGATCTCCTGACCTCATGATCCGCCCGTCTTGGCCTCCCAAAGTGCTGGGATTACAGGCTTGAGCCACCGCACCCGGCTACACTTCTTTTTTAACTTTTTAAATTGGTTTGCAATCTGCATTTAGAGCTAATCCAGGTCCACTTTCAAATAACAATCTCTTGGAAGCCCTGTCCCATCTACTAATGAATCTATCGAAGGCACTCTTCCTTTCTGTTACGGTGTTTTTGCTCTCTAGCATTTAAAAAATTCTTTAAATTTTCTTTTATTTTCTTTTTTGTTTTTTAAGAAAGACGATCTCGCTAGGCTGCCTAGGCTGGCCTTGAACTCCTGGGCTCAAGCAATCCTGCTACACTATGAGTTGCAAATACAGGTATGTGCCACCACATCCAGCTTCTTAAAATTTTAATCTCTCTGCTTACATTATCAATCTGTTTTTGTATACTGTCTACTTTTTCCATTAAAGCCCTTACCCTATTAATCATAGTTTTAAAAAAATTCCTGATTACTCCAACACTCCTGCCATGACTGACTCTGGTTCTAATGCTTGTTCAGTCTCTTCAGACTGTATTTTCTGCCTTTTAGTATGCTTTGCAATTTTCTGCTGATAGGTAGACATGATATAGTGGGTAAAAGGAATTGCAGTAAATAGGGCTTTCACCATGTTTTCAGGTGTTGGGGTGGGAAAGTGTTCTATGACACTATGAGTAGGGCTCAGTCTTGCCGAGCTTGTGTCCCTGGACTATGAACTTCCCAAGTGCTTTTCAGTTTCCCCCACCCACCATCAGGTGGGACAGAATATCTAGAAGTAGCCAGTGTTAGGTATTTCCTTTCCCCCAGATAGGTTAAGTTCTGATAAAAACACCAGCAGGTTAGGCCCTGGTAAAATTGTTTCTCCTGAGGGCAGGTCTTGTTAAGAACAGAATGGTATATTCCAAAGTAGTTCCTTTTCACTTCCTCCTGCCAGAAGCACAAGGAGATTTTTCTCTGATATTCACTGTCAGTACCTAATAGAGCCCTTGGAGGGAAAACTCACAAAAGCATGGGGTCCTCCCATGACTGGGTCTCCCTAGAGTTTTTTTTTCAGAGTTGTCCACACTGAGCCTCTAGCAATTTGCCAATTACATTTTAGGCTTACCCATCTGGCCACTGGTTCCCTGGGAGATTATTGCTCACAAGTTGTTGTTGTGATTCTTTTTATCTGACTGTTTATCTCTCCAATTTTTTTTTTTTTTTCTTAGACAGAGTCTTGCTTTGTCACTCAGGCTGGAGTACAGTGGTGCAATCTCGGCTCACTGCAACCTTCACCTCCTGAGTTCCAGCGATTCTCCTGCCTCGGCCTCCTGAGTAGCTGGGATTACAGGCATCCACCACCACGCCCAGCTAATGTTGTGTTTTTAATAGAGACAGGGTTTCACCATGTTGGCCAGGTTGGTCTTGAACTCATGGCCTCAACTGATCCACCTGCCTCAGCCTCCCAAAGTGCCGGGATTACAGGTGTGAGCCACGGCGCCCAGCCATACCTCTCCAGTTTTGAGAGCGGTGACTTGTCCTCTGACCTCACACCTCTCTGATAGAGCTAAGATTTGTTGATTTTTCAGTTTGTTCAGCTTTTTACTTGTTAGGACACAGTGATGAATTCTAAGCTCCTTACATGCCAGAACAGCTAAAATACTATTTTTTTTGGCCTTTTTCCTTTTAATTTTTTATACACTATATAACTGTTTAAAACCAAAACTATAACATTGTCTTTCTGAGTTTAAAATGTATGTAGATGTATTACACATAACAACTATAACAAAAAGGATGGGAGGGATGGTTACAAGATTTCTGGATTTATGTGAAGTAGTACATAAATGAACTGTAAGTAAACTGTGGAAACTTACGTATACTGTAAACCTTAGGAAAATCACTGTAAAAAATAATGCAAAAAGATTATGTAAAAGGCAAATAATAAAATTTAAATGGAGTTCTAAAAAGTATTCAAATAACCCAAATAAAGGTAGGAAAAAGGAATTTAAAAAACGGAAGAGATAACTGTAAATAAAAAATATTATACACGAGTGTATTCCTGAACCGTATCAACAATTACATTAAACATTAACAGACTAAACACTACAATTAAAAGACAAAGATTGTTAGGATGAAGAAACAAGACCCAATTGTCTGATATCTGCAGGAGATTCACTCTAAGTGTAGAGACACAGGTTGAAATTAAAAGGATGAATAAAGATATACTATGCTAACAGTAAGTATAAGAAGGATGGAGTGGCTACATTAATATTAGATAAAATATATTTCAAAACAAAATGTATTACCAGAGACAAACAGGAATTCTCTTATCTCTCATAATGATAGTCATAAGTGCAAATGACCCTTATAATACAGCTTCAAGATACATGAAGCCAATACTACAAAAATTAAAGGGAAGAAAAGACAATTCCACAATCATACTTCTGTATTTTAACACCCCCCTCTCAGCAACTGAAAGAATAACTAGACAAAAAAAAATCAGCAAGGATACAGAAGACATGAACAATACCATCAACCACCTTAACTGATATTTATCTAACCCCAACATGTCAGAATACACATTCTTTTTCAGTGCACATGGTATTTGTACCAGGAGAAACCACATTTGGGATCATAAAAGAAGAAGCAACAAATATGAAAGGAATGAAATAATACAGAGTATGTTCTCTGACCACAATGGAATTAAATGACAATAACAATAAGATAACTAGGAAAACACCAACTATTTGGAAATTAATGCACGTTCAAATAATTATTGGGTCAAAGAAGAAATCACAAGAAAAACTAGATAATGTTTTGAACTATAATGTTAATGAAAATGCAACATATTAAAATTTTGTGAGATGCACCTAAAGCTGCACTTTGAGAAAACGATATAACTTTACAATAGTCTTAGCTCTTACATGTAGAAACCAAAGGCTTTATTCAACCAATTTTGAATGTGCACAAATATGGGGTATATTTTTCACGAGCCTTTCTGAATAAACTAGAAGACAAGCTCCAGCCGACCAAGAGACGGGGAAATTTTTAGTAAAAGGACCAGAGGTAAACAATTATTAATAACATACTTAACTGCAGATAAAAGACAGTAACAAAGCTGCGGACATGAGTGGTAAAATGTTATATGTTCTGAATTGTTTCTATAATATATATATTATAGAAACAATATAACCAATAAAAACTGGGAAAGGAATGAGGAGGAAAAGGGAGAAAAGTAGAACAAGCTTATTGACTGTCTCAGTAACTGAGAGTCAAAGATAATACTTAGAGCCGACATATCAAGTAGTAGATGTATATTCAAAACAACAAAGGTAAACATTAAAAAAAGAACACTACTGGTCAGGTGCAGTGGCTCACACCTGTAATCTCAGCACTCTTGGAGGTCGACATGGATCATTTGATCTCAGGAGTTTAAGACTAGCTTGGGTAACATGGTGAAACCCTGTCTCTACAAAAATTTAAAAAAAACTAGCCAGGTATGGTGACATGTGCCTGTAGTCCTAGCTACTTGGAAAGCTGAGGTGGGAGGATTGCCTGAGCCTGGTAGGGGGAGGTTGCAGTGAGCCAAGATCGTACCACAGCACTCCAGTTTGGGTAGTAAGGGTAAGACTCTTTCTCAAAAACAAAAAAAAAGACTACTACTGACTGGTTGGGTGTGGTGGCTCATGCCTGTAATCCCAACACTTTGGGAGGCCGAGGCAGGCGGATCACGAGGTCAAGAGATCCATACCATCCTGGCCAACATAGTGAAACCCCATCTCTACTAAAAATACAAAAATTAGTTGGGCGTGGTCGCGGGTGCCTGTAGTCCCAGCTACTCGGGAAGCTGAGGCAGGAGAATCCCTTGAACCAGTGAGGCGGAGCTTGCAGTGAGCCGAGATCGTGCCACTGCACTCCAGCCTGGTGACAGAGTGAGACTCTGTCTCCAAAAAAAAAAAAAAAAAAAGACTACTACTGACTAAAATTGGCAAATGAAGGAGAGAATGGGGTGAAGAATAAAAAGGACATGGTAGGGAACCAATATCTATTATCAAAAGGAAATGTGTGTTATATAAAGAAGAGAACTAAGTTGTTATCAAGGTAATCACCAAAACAAAAACACGATCAGAAAAAATATATGTATTTTTTAAAGCAAAGAAACAGACCAGCAAGATAAAACTTCTAAAGCATGTGCACATGCTCACATTTGTCGAGCAGGCTGTATCTGTGAGACTGCCCCTGGAGGAGGCCATTAACATGAACACCATGCCCCAGCTGTCCCACACTTGGAGCCTCTTAAGGCAGGATTGGGAGGCTGTTCCCAGGATTAGCATCCCATCAATTCTCACCTTTCTGGCAGCTTTTCAAGATCTCTGGTTCCTCAGCTCCCAGAAGATTCAGGACCCAAAGTTCCTTCCCCTGCTCCAGCTGGGAGATCAACTCCGGCTTAGGGACAGGGAATCCTGTTGAGGATGAGGACACTGGTGAGTTGGCATGGCCTGGGGAGCTGGGGCAGGACACTGCCGACTGGGTCTTCCAGGCCAGGTGGGGAGAGATGTGCCCTGTGTGCACATGTGTACGCCTGCATGTATGTTGGTCAGGGGAGCCCGTGGGCTGAGACTAAGTACTGAAGGAGAATCCACTCATTAGCTCTCCTGCCACTAGAGGGACACCAGTGGGGCCACTGGCAACAGGGAGTGAAGTCCCTAGAACTGAGGAGCAAGGCAGGCTTTTCCCATGGGACATGTTCCTTCTGTCGAGATCAGACTGATACTTGGGGACAAGGGGCAGGACCCTCTTCTTTGGGATCCAAAGAGCCAAAGCAGCCTCCCAAGCTCCTTAGAGGTCCCCACTGCGAACCAGGCCAAGTGCAGAGAGCCTCACCCAGAGAGGCCACGTTCCCATAGTTCTCCAGCATCACATCTCTGTAGAGCGCCCGCTGCTGGGGGCCCAGCTGCTGCCCCTCCGCCTGAGAGAAGTACACAGCCACATCCTGGAAGGTCAGCGGCATCTCCTGCAACAACACATCGCCGCTGCCCGGGCCATGCCCACTGGGCAGCAGCCTGCACTAAAAGGACTCTGACCTGGTGGAGCCCCACTACCCAGAGCCCTGCAGTGGTCAGTATGAACTGTGTATCAGCAGGTCCCTGATGGGGCAGCTCAGAGCTCTGAGGACCAGCCAACTTCAGCCACACGGGGACCCAGCTGAGCTCAGAGCCCCTCTCCCTGTGGGAGGGCGAGTCTACATCTCCGAACCCTTTCCTCACGGTTGCTATGAGCCCCTGGCTGGCCTTACCAGTTGCAGGGCTCATGGCTCCAGAGGACAGCAGCCTCTGACTGGGATGGGGATGAAGATGAAAAGGTGGGCACGGAGGATTAACTCACCTGGTGCCCTGGAAGCTGGACTGTGGTTGACATTCTGTGCGCAAGGGCTGCTGTGGTTTCCAAGAGAAGACAGGAGACTGCCCTGGCCTGAAGTCTCCCCCAACTTACCTTCAGTGGGGAGAACTCAGGCTCAGCCCCACTCAACCAGGGGTGTGGAAGGATGGCCAGGAGGCAGAAGCTGACTGCTGGTGTGGCCTCCTGGGTCGTGGGAAGCAGGTCACTATGCAGCATAGGCCGACGTGCCCTACTGCTCAGCGACTCCTGAAATCCCAGAACGGCCGGAGCCAGAGCCCGGGGGGGGGGGATCCAGGGACTCCCGGCTAAGGGGAGAAAGCTGGCAGTTCCCGTGGTCCAGACCTGCTGAAGGCCCTGGAAATGGGGTGCAGGGCTGTTCTACCTGCCTGAGCCAACCTGGGGCAAAGAGCCACGTGAGGGTGCCCCCTCACCAGGGTTTAGGATGTCAGAGGGAGGCCACGGGGGTGCTGCCGAAGGCCCCAGGCTCCGGGGAGAGGCCGGAAGCCAGCTGCGGTCCTCAGCCCGGCCTCCTAGGGCCGCGCCGCGGTCGCCTCCTCCCGGCCTCTGCAGCCCGTCGGTGGCTCCCGCGGCACCCAGAACAGGCCCCTCCTGGACTGGCCGCCGCCTCCCCGCGCCCTCCCCGCCTGCCCGCCCGCTTGGCGTTCCTTCCTAGTCCAACACTGCCCCACCTGTTCGCTTGGCCCGGGGCAGCCACGGAGGAAGCGCCGAGGAGCTGCGCAGCCGCGCCGAACCAGGAGTGGACCCGCCCACAGCACCCGGTCCTGAGCCGGGGAGGGGGCTGGCCCCCGAGGACGAGGGCGGGCCGGCCGAGCTGCGCACACGCAGACTTCCCCGCCCCCTGCGGGGCCTCAGTGCGCCTCGGAGAGCGCCGGGAACCGGAAACCAGCCGAGGTCCCGCCCGGATTCTTCCTGGGCCGCTCTGGGGTGACGGGAGGCCCGCGCCGTCTATGGTCGGCAGGCGAGAGCCCGCGGCAGCTGAGCGGAGGGTCTGGGGCTGTGACGCTGCTCGTCCGGGCCGCGCCCGCCTCGCCCCAACCCTAAACCCGCTTCCGAACCTTAACCCCGCTGCGCTCCCGGTTCCTCCGTCGGTCACCACACATCATGTGTCCCGACTCACCATAACCACCAGAGAGTCGGTTATGAAGATGTTACAATTATTGGGACTCAGAACACAACGCCCCAAAATGAAGGCCTGGGAGGCAGTTTCCCTCCGACCTTCCCAGCCCTCCAGTCTCAGTTCTGTTCTCCCGCGAGGCTCCTCACGGAGTGAACCCCTTTTCCCCAAGGCGGGTCACAGACACCAGAATCCCCAAGCCAGTCATACAACCTAAAAACATGACTCTGATGTTCTCCCGCCTTTCTGTGTGAAAACTGGCGGTAAAGGCCGGGGGTGGTGGCGCCTGTGATCCCAGCTACTCGGGAGGCTGAGGCAGGAGAATCGCTTGAATCCGGGAGGCGGAGGTTGCAGTGAGCCGAGATGGCGCCATTGCACTCTAGCCTGGGTGACACCATCTCAAAAATAAATAAATAATATATGCATTTATTTGCCTTTTCTCCGAAAAGCTGCCTTTTATGAGTTGGTTTTCAGCGAACTTCCAGACAGCAAACACGAACTTTCCCCTAGGCCCCTACACAATAAAGCTGGCTCAGGCAGCCTGCTTTTATTCCCTTATCTGGCCCCACCCACATCCTGCTGATTGGTCCATTTTACAGTGAGGGGAGTGCTCTTTTACAGAGAGCTGATTGGTCCGTTTGACAGAGTGCTGATTGGTGCGTTTACAATCCCTGAACTAGACAGAGTGCTAGACAGAAAAGTTCTCTAAGTCCCCACTAGGTTAGCTAGATACAGTGTACCAATTGGTGTATTTACAAACCTGAGCTAGACACAGAGTGCTGATTGGTGTATTTACAATCCCTTAGCTAGACATAAAGGTTCTCCAAGTCCCCACCAGCCTCAGGAGCCCAGCTGGCCTCACCCAGTGGATCCCGTACGGGGGCTGCAGGCGGAGCTGCCCGCCAGTCCCCAGCCGCGCCTGCACTCCTCAGCCCTTGGACGGTGGATGGGACCGGGCGCCACGGAGCAGGGGGCGGCGCCCGTCGGGGAGGCTCGGGCCACGCGGGAGTCCACCGCGGAGGGGGGGCTCGGACATGGCGGGCTGCAGGTCCCGAGCCCTGCCCTGGGGGTGAGACGGCTGAGGCTCGGCGAGAATTCGAGCACAGCGCCGGCGGGCGGCACTGCTGGAGGACCCGGTGCACCCTCTGCAGCTGCTGGCTCGGGTGCTAAACCCCTCACTGCCGTGGGCCGGCGGCACCGCGGCACCGCGCCCGGCTCCGTACAGGGCCGCGCCCGCGCCCAGCGGAACTCGCACTGGCCCGCGAGCGCCACTGCGCAGCCCCGGTTCCCGCCCCGCCTCTCCCTCCCACACCTCCCCGGCAAGCAGAAGGAGGCAGGTTGCGGCCTCAGCACCCGAGAGGGCTCCCAACGGTGCTGTGCGGCGGAAGGGCCTCCTCAAGCGCCGCAGGAGGGATGTGAGGCAGAGGAGGCGCAGAGAGTGGGGTTGCTAGCACATTTCACCTCTTTTAGGGACCTAGGGGTTGTCACTGCCAGCACCAGTCCTGGAACATATAGCACTCTATAAATACTTGAGAATGCTGAAAAAGGATATAAGAAGCTGAAAAATAAATACATCATAGCTAATTGTGAAGAATTGCAGAATATTTGATTCCTTTTTTCTTTTCAAATCCCCTACGGGGGGTGTAACACGCGTGACTGGCGGGCTGCCGCTTCCTAACCGATATTTCCAATTTACAGGCTACCAACTGCCGAGCATCCAAGGAGTCCCTAAAGCAGCAATCCAGCAGCGACAAGGTATCCAGTGCACTTGCCACAGATGCTAGGCTGGATGCATATTACGTGGATTTGGTCAGCAATGACAACGAAGGATTTGATTGTTTCTTTCCTTTTCTTTTTTTTTTTTTTTGGCAGAGTTTCACGTTTCTCTCTTCTTGTCCAGGGCTGCAAGCAATGGTGAGATCTTGGCTTACGCAACCCACTCCCCAAGTACAAGCGATCCCTGTCTCAGCCCCAAGTAGGCTTGGTTACAGGCATGCATGCCGACGTCTGGCTGATTTTTTTGTATTTAGTAGAACGGGGTTCCACCCTGTTAGGCCTGGTGCAAACTCCTGACTTAGATCCACCCGCCTCCCAAAAATCTGGGATTACAGGCGTGCCACTGGGGGGTTGCCCAGCCGGTAGATTGTTATTTCTTTTTTTTTTTTTTTTTTGAGATGGAGTCCTCGCTCTGCCACCCAGGCTGGAGTGCAGTGGCTGGATCTCAGCTCACTGCAAGCTCCGCCTCCCGGGTTCTCGCCATTCTCCTGCCTCAGCCTCCCGAGTAGCTGGGACTACAGGCGCCTGCCACCTCGCCCGGCTAGTTTTTTGTATTTTTTAGTAGAGACGGGGTTTCACCGTGTTAGCCAGGATGGTCTCGATCTCCTGACCTCGTGATCCGCCCATCTCGGCCTCCCAAAGTGCTGGGATTACAGGCTTGAGCCATCGCGCCCGGCCTAGATTGTTTATTTCTTATTCAAACAGCTACAGCATGATCAGCAACCTGTGTCCCTAGACACAGAAGATGACAGCAAACCATAGGGGCCAGATGACAGGAAGCACAGATGGTGGCCATGGTGCTGCTGAGGCGCCAGCTCCACACTGCAACCAGGCAGTGGTGTGTCCACAGCTGTACCCCAAGGAGAGGCAAGGGGAGCATCCCGGACGCAGCCAACCAGGGGCGCTGGTGTGACTGTCGTTTCTTAAAAGGTTGCTTGTCTCCCTTAGTTTCAGGAGGAGCCTCCAAGCATTCTGCCAAACTTAGCTCACACAGTGATGGACCTTGCCACACAGCTATGTGAAGATGTCCAAGGTCCTCGGGGCCCACGGCAGAGCTGTTCCCTACTCCACTGACCTCCCTGTTTCTAAAACCAGTGGGCTTTTTTTTTTTCCCCTTTGAGACAAGGTCTCTGTCACCGAGGCTGGAGTGCAGTGGCACAATCTTGGCTCACTGCAACCTTCACCTCCGCAGACTCAAGCAATCCTCCCACCTTAGCCTCATGAGTAGCTGGGATCACAGGTGCATGCCACCACATCCGGCATTTTGTATTTTTTTGGTAGAGACAGGATCTTGCTCTGTTGCCCGGGCTGGTCTCAAACTCCTGACCTCAAGTGATCCACCCACTTTGGCCTCCCAAAGTGCTGGGATTACAGGTGTGAGCCACAGCGCCCAGCCACCAGTGGGCATTTTTTAATTTTCCTTTACTTGACCTCACAGCAATATTTGACACCATGAACTGTTCGTTCTTCTTGGAACACTCGATTTCCTTATCATCAATAATACCACCCTTCCTTCATTTTCTGCCAACAACTCTCAATCTCCTTTGCTAGTTTCTCCTCTACTCAGTGTCTGCCCTGGGCATTCTCCTTACTTTATTCTACATTTTCCTCTAAGAGAGCTTACCTTGTCTCATTTCTTCAACTGCTCCTTACATGTAAATTACCCCACTTAAAAAAAATTCCATCTCAGACCTTTCTTCTGTGTTCAAATCTTTAGAAATACATAATCAGCATATTTACCCATTGGCTGGGTGTGGTGGCTCACGCCTGTAATCCCAGCACTTTGGGAGGCCAAGGTGAACAGATCAACTGAGATCAGGAGTTTGAGACCAGCCTGGCCAACATGGTGAAACTCCATCTCTACTAAAACTACAAAAAATTAGCCGGGTGTGGTGGTGCACACTTGTAATCCCAGCTACTCGGGAGGCTGAGGCGGAAGAATCACTTGAAACCGGGAGGTGAAGGTTGCAGTGAGCTGAGATCGTGCCACTGCACTCCAGCCTGGGTGACAGAGTGAGACTCCATCTACAAACAAAACAAAACAAACAAACAAAAATATTTACCCGGGCCGAACACCCACAGCAAGCAGTGCTGGAAAGGGCAATCGGACTGTGGGCCGGGGCAGGCCCTTGTTCTCCCTCCTCACATTCATGACTAATACACCTGTGTCTTGGGAAATTCTGGGGAGGAAAATTCAGACCCTTCCTTCCCACTGTACCCTCTCAGGAGGAGTGGCGGGGAGAGTGTGACTTCATTGGGAATTGTTACCCTGGGGGACGGGTGGCAATAGCAAGGGTCTGTATCTTCCTCCCGGCTGCATGAGGTACATTCAGTACTTGCATCACCAGTTTCCACGTACAAAAACACCAGAATTCAGGCAGCCTGGCCAACAGAGTGAGAACTCATTTCTAAAAATAAAATAAATAAACAAAATAATGATAAAACCGATGAACGACCATGATTTTGCATCTGCAGCCACAAGCGCCTGCTAACTGTCCTGAGAAACTGACCCTCCCGGTCATATGTAGAGGCCTCTGCCATGGCAAAGAGCAGACCCCAGTGCATTCTATCTGATCCCAGGAAGACTGGAAGGACAAAGAAGCTGGAGGGGCATGAGCTACCTCTACAAGTTCCTTCTCCACACACAGGTACTTCACTCTGTTCTGCAGAGAATGAGCCAGAGGAGCAGAAGCCAGATGCTCCCCTAAAACAGCTTTCTGTGTTTCCCTGGTCTTGAGAGAGCTGTAGGAAAACAATTCTGGCAGCAGCACGGAGAGCAGGCTGGGGCTCTCTGAGACTCTCCCCTGGCTGGATGTGGGGAAGGAGGTCACCAAGGCTGTATTCATGCCAGGGCCGTCCCTTATGGCTGGAGGAGGGTGAGCTGTGGGATGGCAAAGACTCTCCTCTCCAACTCAGGCTTCTCTAAGCCCTGCTCCCAACTAGGCCTCAACCTTGGTCTTTTAAGGACTGCAGACTCTCAACATAAATGGTTTTGTCTACACATCGGATGCAGGCGAACCACACCATCAGGGCTCAGCCTGGGAGGGTTCCTGGTTTTGCACAGGAAGGAATTCAAGAGTAAGCTGACAGAGTAAAGTGAAAGCAAAACACATTTATCAGAGCAACAGAGTGTAGGAGAATGCCTGCTCTGTAGACAGAGCAGGGCTACCCCACAGGCAGGGCAGCACTGGCGGGCTCCTGAGTTATATGTGATATTTTGGACCCCACAGCCAGGGCAGCACTGGCAGACAGCTGAGTTATATGTGATGTTTTGACCCCACAGGCACTGGCAGACTCCTGAGTTATATGTGTTGTTTTGGATTGGTGTCCCCACCCAAATCTCAGGCTGAAATTTAATCCCCAGTGCTGAAGGTGGGCCTGGTGGGAGGGGACTGGATGACAATGGTAGATTCCCCCTTAATGCTGTTCTCCTGAGAGTGAGTGAGTTCCTGAAAGCTGGTCATTTAAAGGTGTGTGGCACCTCTACCCCCCTCTCTTCTCTCTTCCTCCTGCTTCCACCATGTAAAGTGCTGGCTCCCCCTTTGCCTTCCTCCAAGAAGCAGGTTTCACCATGCTTCCTGTGCAGCCTGCAGAACCATGAGCCAATTAAACTTCTTTCTTTATAAATTACCTAGTGTTGGCCGGGCGCGGAGGCTCAAGCCTGTAATCCCAGCACTTTGGGAGGCCGAGACGGGCGGATCACGAGGTCAGGAGATCAAGACCATCCTGGCTAACACGGTGAAACCCCGTCTCTACTAAAAAAAATACAAAAAGCTAGCCGGGCGAGGTGGCGGGCGTCTGTAGTCCCAGCTACTCGGGAGGCTGAGGCAGGAGAATGGCGTAAACCCGGAAGGCGGAGCTTGCAGTGAGCTGAGATCCGGCCACTGCACTCCAGCCCGGGCGACAGAGCAAGACTCCGTCTCAAAAAA
>NW_016807714.1:1966482-1988382 GCF_001698545.2 Rhinopithecus bieti
TATGCTAAAGAAGGGGTGGGTTGGCCGGGTGCGGTGGCTCACACCTGTTATCCCAGCACTTTGGGAGGTTGAGGTAGGAGGATCACGAGGTCAGGAGATCAAGACCATCCTGGCCAACATAGTGAAACCCATCTCTACTAAAAATACAAAAATTAGCTGGGCACAGTGGCACTTGCCTATAATCCCAGCTACTCAGGAGGCTGAGGCAGGAGAATCGCTTGAACCTGGGAGGCGCAGGTAGCAGTGAACTGAGATCGTGCCACTGCACTCCAGCCTGGCCACAGAGTGAGACTCTGTTTCAAAAAAAAAAAAAAGGGGGGGGGGGGGGGGTTTTTCACAAGCTTTCTAGAAAAGGATTGGGCAATTCCCTGAATGGAGGAACCCTCTCTTTTAAGCCCTATAAGGGAACCTCGTGGTGCTGCGATGGCATCTGTATATGGTCACGCGCTGGCGGGCATGTCATATGCTGACGTATTAATTACAATTTGCATGTAATGAGCAGTGAGGGCAACTAGGGCTGTTCCCATCCCCATCTTGGTCCTGACTGGGTGTGGCCAGCTTCTGCACTGCCTCCTGTCTGGAGCAGCCAGGTAGTGACTGTTGCTGGGAAAACAAGTCCCATGGGGAGCCCACTTCACATCCCACACTGAGACACACACAAACCCTAGTGCGGCCTCTAGCCCTCAGGCTGGCCCGGAATGACCACAGCCACTTTAGAATGTGTGCCAGAGGCAGCTTAATGCCAGCAAAAGAACTTAGTTTGTTCCAACCAAGCCCTGAGGACAGGGGAAGTGAAGAGGCATGGTCAGTGGAGGAGCCACAGGTCACAGCTGGACTCTCTTGGTCCGTCTGTCCCCCACAGTCCCCGCTGGACTCTCTTGGTCCGTCTGTCCCCTAGTCCCTGCTGTTCTGGATGTGGATGTCTGCCCATTGCCACAGCCCAGGAGCTGGGAATTGCAGCTGTGCCCTCGAAGGCTGGACGTCAGGTGAGCTGTCCATCCTTCCAGTGAGTGCCGTCTACTCTGCCTGGAGCTTCTCTACCCAGCAAATGCCTCCAGGGCTTAAAACAGTCTCCTTGTTCATTCAGCAAGTATGTATTGGGCACCACCTGTATGCCAAGCCGTGTGCAGGAACTGGAGCTTCCCCCTCGCGGAGTGCACAGTCTGCCGGGCTGGAGAGATACGAATACTAAACAAGACGTATCAGAAAAAGGGAGCCGAGTGCCCCAGGAGCTCTGTGGGGTCAGAGAGGCCATTCTGAGGCCATAGCCAGGTAGAGAGTGGCTTAGGCCATGGAACCGCATGGCAGAGGCCCCACAGCACAGGACAGTGTGGCACATCAGGAAAAGCGTGAGGCTAAGCGGGGGAGGAGGAGGCATAGGTGAGACTAGAGATGGGGCCAAACTATGGGGGACCCTGTGAGCCACAGGGGTTCTGCACTTCATTCCGGGATCACAGGACGCCGCTAAGGGGTTCTCACAGGGGCTGTAGTGGTTTTTTTTTTTATGTTCTCTGGCTGCTCTATGGGGGTGTTGAAGCCCCTGATGGGAAGTGTTAGGGACCTGTGTTAGCATGACTCTTGTGGGGGTAAGGAGGTGAAGGAACGGGAACCCCCAGTTTGGGTGGCAGACGGGACATAGACAGCGAGTGAGAGAAAAGTCAACAGTGGAGCAGAGGTGACCCTGTGTGGGCTGGGCCCAGGTGGTCGTCATGGCCACCACACCAGAAAAAAAGCAACAAGTGGGGACATGTTTGCAAAATAGATACAGGCCTCACCCAAATCAATGAAGTAAGACCAAAAATTTTCCAGGCCGGGCACAGTGGCTCACGCCTGTAATCCCAGCACTTTGGGAGGCCAAGGTAGGCAGATCACGAGGTCAGGAGTTCAAGACCAGCCTGGCCAACATGGTGAAACCCAGTCTCTACTAAAATACAAAAAAATAGCTGGACGTGGTGGTGGGTGCCTGTAATCCCAGCTACTCGGGAGGCTGAGGCGGGAGAATTGCTTGAACCAGGACCCGGGAGGCGGAGGTTGCAGTGAGCTGAGATCACGCCACTGCATTCCAGCTACAGAGTGAGATTCCATCTCAAAAAAAAAAAGGCCGGGCGCGGTGGCTCAAGCCTGTAATCCCAGCACATTGGGAGGCCGAGACGGGCGGATCACGAGGTCAGGAGATCGAGACCATCCTGACTAACACAGTGAAACCCTGTCTCTACTAAAAAATACAAAAAAATTAGCCGGGCGAGGTGGTGGGCACCTGTAGTCCCAGCTACTCGGGAGGCTGAGGCAGGAGAATGGCGTAAACCCGGGAGGCGGAGCTTGCACTGAGCTGAGATCCGGCCAATGCACTCCAGCCTGGGTGACAGAGTGAGACTCCATCTCTAAAAAAAAAAAAAAAAAGGACAAGAGTAGAAAACCACATGGCCAGGGAACACCTGACAGTAGCAAATATACAGATGTGGGGAATTTGTGTGAGTCTTCAGAGCTGGTGGAAATGGGAAGTGGAGTAACTATTTTGGCAGAAAAATATATATTTTCCCTGCGAACCAGAATCCCACATGTACACATCCAGAGAGTTCCCTTTGTGGGTTCATGAGGAGACACATGCAAGGGATGCCCTAGCAATGAGAACCTGGAATGGCCTGAATGAGAGCAGGGGAGGGGCCGCTAGGACAAAGCTGCAGGGACAAGGAACACTCATCCTCTATGGCAACTTGCAGACTTAGAAAGAAGGGTCCCCCCAGTCTACTGGAGTTCTTGACACTGGAATTTGGGGCTTGTCACAGGCCTGTTCAGAAAGGGGTCTGGTCCTGAGAAATAATAGGGTATTGGAGGCTTGTGGTCATAATGCTGTCTGTAGTTCCAAAGCCAGAAGAGGCAGCCACAAGCAGACAGGGCGCCATGTCTCCTGTGTAGGTGGAGACTGGGCATAGTGGCTCACATCTGTAGTTCCAGCACTTTGGGAGGCCAAGGCAGGAGGATCGCTTGAGCTGAGCCCAGGAGTTTGAGACCAGACTGGGCAACATAGCAAGACCCTGTCTCTAAAAACATACATACATACATATGTACTTTAAAAAAAAATGTAAAAGAATAACTGGACACAAAGTAAGGACTGTGGTTGTTGATCCTAGCCTGAAAAAAAGCTTTACTGGACATTTTGGGGACATTGGGAAAATTTGAACATGGGTTGACTATTAAATGAGATTACAGAATTACTGTTAATTTTCTTAGGTGTAGCTATGTGGAGTGATGGTCTCATTCTTGAGAGGAGGGCTGCGACATTTGGGGAGATGTGTCACCAGCTGCAAATTACTTCCAAACGGTTCAGCCAGAAATACAACATGTAGAGAGCATTTTGGAGAACAGGATAACAAAGCAGCAGCTGCTGAACTCAGGTGGATATAGAAAGTGTTTTTTTTTTTTTTTTTTGAGACAGAGTCTGGCTCTGTCACCCAGGCTGGAGTGCAGTGGTGCGATCTCGGCTCACTGCAACCTCCACCTACTGGGTTCAAGCAATTTTCCTGCCTCAGCCTCCCGAGTAGCTGGGATTACAGGTGCCTGCCACCACACCCAGCTAAGTTTTGTATTTTTCATAAAGACCGGGTTTCACCATCTTGGCCAGGCTGGTCGTGATCTCCTGACCTCGTGATCCACCCTCCTCAGCCTCCCAAAGTGCTGGGATTGCAGGTGTGAGCCACTGCGCCCAATTGGAGGTAGTTTCTAATATTCTCTACGCTGGAAGTTTTTTGTAATGGAAAGTTGGAAGCAAAACAAGATAGGAAGCAAGGTGAACGCTGTAGAGGTTGGCTGCGTCAGACGGACCAGAAGGCTGACTGCAGGCGGGCAAGAGATAAGCACTGGCAGTAGTGGTTTGATACCTGACGGTCCAGTAGAATGCACAAAAGCCATTACTGAAAGGGCAGGAAGTCCCAAGGCTTTCTCTAGAAAGAACACATTCCTGTTCCACTGGTCCTTCACCTGTGAGCTGGGATGGGAGCTTTTGGGTGTAGCAGGTTGCTCCTCGGCCTCTTCCCAAGTTCCAGGTTTCCAGGGCCTAAAACCTGGTTGCTCTTCCTGTGGTTTGGGGCATTGTGGGGCTGAGTGATGTGGTTCTTCCAGCGAAGCTGGGGGACTGAACCACCCTGACTTGGGTGGTGCAGAGTCAGGGAACACCAGATTTGTTTCTTCTATCTGGGGCTTGGAGAAGCAAAAGGTGAGTACAGAAGATTAGCAATAAAACCCTAACTGTGGCCGGGTGCGGTGGCTCACGCCTGTAATCCCAGCACTTTGGGAGCCCGAGGCAGGCGAATCATGGGATCAGGAGATCAAGACCATCCTGGCCAACAAGGTGAAACCCCGTCTCTACTAAAATACAAATAATTAGCCAGGCGTGGTGTCATGTGCCTGTAGTCCCAGCTACTTGGGGAGGCTGAGGCAGGGGAATCACTTGAACAGGGGAGGCAGGGGTTGCAGTGAGCTGAGATCGCACCACTGCACTCCTGCCTAGCAATATAGCAAGACTCCGTCTCAAAAAACCACCACCACCACCACCAGATCTGTATTTATTTGCCTCCAGTAATTTTTATCACTCTGCTTGATCCCAGTTACATTTTAAACTTTTACCACTTACTGAGGGCAGTGAATTCCATGTATTTTTTCCATAACTTAGAAGTATTTTTATCTTGTCTTAAATTGATCTCCAGCAGTGCCTTTTTTCCCACACCCACGTATTATTTCAGGGGTCAGTGACATTTGACAATGTGGCCGCGAATTTCACAAGGAGGGAACGGATGCATCTAGCTTTTCACCAACAGGCGGTGATGTTGGAGAACTGTGGGAACTTGACCTGGCTGGGTAGGCACTGCCCTCTCCCCTGCCCCTCTCCAGGCTCTCTGAGTGCTTCAGTTGTTGAGAGTGATGGAAATTCCACATCCTTTCTAGACCTAGAAACTAGACCCTTTCTCCAGGGGACAGACCTGAGCTCCACATGGAGGAAAGAGGTTGGGCCTGAGGTAGCCCCTCTCTCCAAGTTCCCTATAGATATTGCACCACGGAATTCCACTCATGCTTGGTAGGACTTTCTGTCTCCCCAGCACGATTTGGTACAGTCCTGATGAATCTGAATTTTTCTTTTTTTTTGAGGCAGGATTTCATTCTGTCGCCCAGGCTGGCGTGCAGTGGCACAATCATGGCTCACTGCAGCCTCAACCTCCCAGGCTCAAGTGACCCTCCCACCTCTGCCTCCCATGTAGCTGGGACTACAGGCACGAGCCACCAGGCCTGGCTACTTTTTGGTTCTTTGTAGAGACAGGGTCTCACTCTGTTGCCCAGCCTGGTCTCGAACTCCTGGGCTGAAGTGATCCTCCTGCCTCAGCCTCCCAAAGTGCTGGGATTACAAGCATGAGCCATTGCACCCAGCCAGAGTCTGAACCTCTTAATCACCTTGTACCCTTTTCTCCCTTTGCCCTTCTTTCTCCCTCAGCCATGAGGCACCCCCATCCCTCCCTACCCCGGACATAGTTTTATCTTTAGAGCCCCTACTTATTCCACCATCCTGGGCCTTCCTAACTGGTCCAGCTGAATCTCTCTGCCTGCTCTCTGCAGACCATAGGCTTTGGTTCTCCGCAGAAATGCACCTGTTGTGTTTCCTTCTCTGCCAGCAGAATTTCTAGGCCTCAAACCTGACCTGATCTTCTAGCTGGAGAGAGAGGAAGAGCCATGGCTGCCAGATGTTCCACAGACTGAAAATACACACACACACAGATGCTCCTTCCCAGGTGAGAAGAGGGAAGCCAGCTCTGGAGAAGGCAGTAGTGGGATACATTAGGAGGAGACATAACTTGAAAAAACAGAGCCAGGTTGGGCATGGTGGCTCACACCTATAATCCCAGCACTTTGGGAGGCCAAGGTGGGTGCATCACCTGAGGTCAGGAGTTCAAGACCAGCCTGGCCAAAATGGCAAAACTCCATGTCTACTAAAAATACAAAAATTAGCCGGGTGTGATGGCAGGTGCTTGTAGTCCCAGCTACTCACTAAGCTGAGGCAGGAGAATTGCTTGAACCTGGTAGGTGGAGGTTGCAGTGAGCTGAGATCACACCACTGTATTCCAGCCTGGGCAACAGGGTGAGACTCTGTCTCAAAAAAAAAAAAAAAAATAATAATAATAATAAGGCTGGGCACAGTAGCTCATGCCTTTAATCCCAGCACTTTGAGAGGCCAAGGTGTGCAGATCATTTGAGGTCAGGAGTTTGAGACCAGCCTGGCCAACATGATGAAACCTGTCTCTGCTAAAAGTACCAAGAAAAAAGCAGGGCATGGTGGCTCACGCCTGTAATCCCAGCACTTAGGGAGGCTGAGGCAGGCGGATCACGAGGTTAGGAGATCGAGACCATCCTGGCTAATATGGTGAAACCCCGTCTCTACTGAAAATACAAAAAATTAGCCGGGCATGGTGGCGGGTGCCTGTAGTCCCAGCTACTCGGGAGGCTGAGGCAGGAGAATGGCGTGAACCTGGGAGACAGAGTTTGCAGTGAGCAGAGATCAGGTCACTGCACTCCAGCCTGGGCGACAGAGCAAGACTCTGTCTCAAAAAAAAAAAAAAAAAAAGTACCAAGAAAAAAAAAATTAGCTGGGCATGGTGGCGCAGGCCTGTAATCTCAGCTACCCAGGAGGCTGAGGCAGGAGAGTCACTTGAACCTGGGAGGCGGAGGTTGCAGGGAGCCGAGATTGCACCACTGCAGTCCAGCCTGGGTGACAGAGTGAGACTCCATCTCAAAAAAAAAAAAAAAAAAAAAAAAAAAGAAAGAAATTAAGGAAAACAATTCCATTCACAAGAGCATTAAAATGAATAAAATATTCAGGAATAAATCTAATCAAGAGGCAAAAGCCTCATAAATTGAAAAACTACAAAAGATCACTGAAAGAAGTTAAAGAACACATAAATGGAAATACACTCGCTGTTCATGGATTGGAAGACTTCATATTATTAAGGTGACAACACTACCCAAAGTGACCTACAGATTCAATACCTACCACAATCTTAATGGTGTTTTTTGTACATATAGAAAAACCCTTAACTGGGCATGGTGCCACGCACCTGTGGTCCCAGCTACTCAGGAAGCCAAGCGGGAAGGGTTGCTTGAGCCCATGAGGTCAAGGCTGCAGTAAGCTGAGTTTGTGCCATGGCACTCCAGCCTGGGTGACAGAGTGAGATCCTGCTTCAAAGAAAAAAAAGGACCTATCCTGAACTTCATATGGAATGGCAAGTGACCCCAAATAGCCAAAACAATCTTGAAAAAGAACAAAGTTGGAGGACTCACACTTCCTCAAAACTTAATACAAAGCTACAATAATAAAAAACAATGTGATACTGGCATGATAGGAAATAAAACATAATACAAGAGAGCCCAGAAATAAACCCTTGCATATATTATCAATTGATTTTCAGCAAGGATGCTTGGACCCTTTGTCATGTTTGTGTCCCACCAAATTTTGTATGTTGAAGCCCCAACCCCCAAGGTGGGGAGAGTGGCTGTGAGAAGGTGATATAGGCTAAATGAGACCATAGGGTGGGGCCCTAATGCAATAGGGCTGGTGCCTCTAAAAGAGGAAGAGATACCAGAGATCTGTCTCTCTCCACCATGTGAGAACACAGCAAGAAGGAGGCCATCTGCAAGCCAGGAAGAGAACTCTCACTGAGAACTGAATAGGCTGGTACTTTACCTTCCTAGCCTCCAGAATTGTGAGAAATAAATTTCTGTTGCTTATGCCAAGCCACCCAGTCCGTAGTAGTTTCTCATGGCAGCCCAAATTGACTAATACATCATTCAACTGGAAAAAGAAAGTCTATTCAATAGATATTGGCTGGGCACAATAGCTCAGCCTGTAATCCCAGCACTTTGGGATGCCAACACAGGTGGATCACTTGAGGTCAGGAGTTCAAGAGCAGTCTGTCCAATCTGGTGAAGCCCTGTCTCTACTAAAAATACAAAAATTAGCTGGGAATGGTGGTGCATGCCTATAATCCCAGCTACTAAGGAGGCTGAGGCAGAAGAATTGCTTGAACCTGGGAAGCGGAGGTTGCAAAAAAACTGCAAAAGATCACTGAAAGAAGTTAAAGAACACATAATAAATGGATGGATCCGTCCATCTCAGCCTCCCAAAGTGCTGGGATTATAGGCGTGAGCCATCATGCCTGGACAAAACAGTTAAATTACCGTATGATTCAGCTACTTCACTCCTAGGTATAGAGCTAAAAGTACTTCAAGTAGGGATTCAAAAACCTATTTTTACACCAATGTTCACATTAGCACTACTTACAATAGGCAAGAACTGAACTCCAGCCTGGGTGACAGAGAGCAAGACTCTGACTCAAAAAAAAAAGATACTGCTGGGAAAACTGGTATCCACACACAAAAAGAAAAAAAAGAAGCTGGGCACTTACCTTACACTGTATTTTTAAAATTAGCTCAAAATGGATCAAAGACCAAAATGCAATATTTTTTTTTTTTTGGAGATGAAGTCTTGCTCTGTTGCCCAGGCTGGAGTGCAATGGCGCGATTTCGGCTCACTGCAACCTTTGGCTCCCTGGTGCAAGTGATTCTCCTGCCTCAGCCTCCCAACTAGCTGGGACTACAGGTGCATGCCACCATGCCCAGCTAATTTTTTGTATTTTTAGTAGAGGCGAGATTTCACCGTGTTAGCCAGGATGGTCTCGATCTCTTGACCTTGAGATGCACCCGCCTCAGCCTCCCAAAGTGCTGGGATTACAGGTGTGAGCCACCACTCCCAGCAATGTAATACTCAGAAGTAAAAACTTGGCTGGGTGTGGTGGCTCATGCTTATAATCCCAGCACTTTGGTAGGCTGAGGCAAGTGGACCACTTGAGGTCAGGAGTTCCAGACCAGCCTGGCCAATATGGTGAAACTCTGTCTTTACTAAATATACAAAAATTAGCTGGGTGTGGTGGCGCACACCTGTAATCCCAGTTACTCGGGAGGCTGAGGCAGAAGAATCGCTTGGAACCAGGAGGTAGAAATTGCAGTTAGCCAAGATTGCACCACTGCATTCCAGCCTAGACAACTGTTTCAAAGCCAAACCAAACACAGCTGGGCGTAGTGGCTCAAGCCTGTAATCCCAGCACTTTGGAAAGCCAAGGTAGGTGGATCACTTGAGGTCAGGAGTTCAAGACCAGCCTGGCCAACACGGCAAAGCCCCCTCTCTACTAAAAATAAAAAAATTAGCTGAGTCTGGTAGTGGGCACCTGTAATTCCAGCTACTTGGGAGGCTGAGACAGGAGAATCACTTGAACCTGGGAGGCGGAGGTTGCAGTGAGCCGAGATTGTGCCACTGCACTCCAGCCTGGGCAATGAGAGTGAAGCTCTGTCTCAAAAACAAAAACAAACAACAAAAAAACCCCAAACTAAACCAAACAAAAACTGTAAAACTCTTTGAAGAAAATATAATGGAAAAGCCTCACGACCAGGGACTTGTCAATGACTTTTTGCATATGACACCCAAAGCAGAGGCAACAAAAGAAAAAAAATAAATGAATTAAACTTCTTCAGAATGGAAACTTTTGTGCACCAAAGGAAACAATCAAGAGAGGGAAAAGGCAACCAACAGAATGGGAGAAAATATTTGCAAATCATACATCTAATAAGGAATTCATATCCAAAGTACATAAAGAACTCCTAAAATTCAACAACAAAAACCAAAGAGCCAAATTCAAAAGTGGGCAAATTTGAACAGCGGTATCTCCGAAGAAAATATACAAATGGTCAATAAGAACCTGCAAAGATGCTCAACATTAGGAAGACGCAACCCGAACCACGGTGAGACACTACTTCACACCATTAAGATGCCTATTATCAAACAGGCAGAAGATATCAAGTTGGCAAGGATGCAGAAATGGAACCGTTGTGCTTTGCTGGTGGGGATGTAAAACAGCACAGCCGCTGTGAAGAACAGTTTGACTGTGCCTGAGAAAGTTAAATCATTACCATATATATTTTTTTCTTTTGAGACGGGGTGTCACTCTGTCACCCAGGCTGGAGTGCAGTGGTGTTATCTCGGCTCACCGCAACCTCCACCTCCCAGGTTTAAGCGATTCTCCTGCCTCAGCCTCCCGAGTAGCTGGGACAACAGGCATGCACCACCACGCCTGGCTAATTTTTCTATTTTTACTAGAGACAGGTTTCACCATGTTGGCCAGGCTGTTCTCCAACTCCTGACCTCAAGTGATCCGCCTATCTCAGCCTCCCAAAGTGTTGGGATTACAGGCATGAGCCACCATGCCAGGACAAAACAGTTAAATTACCATATGATTCAGCTACTTGGTATAGAGCTAAAAGTACTTCAAGTAGGGACTCAAAAACACATTTTTCCACCAATGTTCACACTAGCACTACTTACAATAGGCAAAATGTAGTAACACCCAAGTGTCCAACAAATGAATGGATAAACAAAATGTGCTATATACATACAATGGAATATTACTTGGTTATAAAAAGTAATGGAGGCCAGGCACAGGGGATCACACCTATAATCCCAGCACTTTGGGAGGATGAGGCGGGCGGATCATGAGGTCAAGAGATCGAGACTATCCTGGCCAACATGGTGAAACCCCGTCTCTACCAAAAATAAAAAATTAGCTGGGTGTGGTACTGCGTACCTGTAGTCCCAGCTACTTAGGAGGCTGAGGCAGGAGAATTGCTTGAACCTGGAAGGTGGAGGTTGCAGTGAGCCGAGATCGCACCACTGCACTCCAGCCTGGTGATAGAGCGAGACTCCATCTAAAAAAGATAAAAGTAATCGAGGCCAGGCACAGTGGCTCATGCCTGCAATTCCAGCACTTTGGGAGGCCAAGGTGGGTGGATCACTTGAGGACAGGAATTCGAAACCTGACTGAGCAACATGGTGAAACCCCATCTCTACCAAAACTATAAAATTACCAGGCTTGGTGGCATGTGCCTATGGTCCCAGCTACTCAAGAGGGTAAGGTGAAAGAGTTGCTTGAACCTGGGAGGGTGAAGTTGCAGAGCCAAGATCATGCCATTGCACTTCAGCCTGGGTGAGAATAAGACCCAGTCTCAAAAAAAAAAAAAAAAAAAAGAAAAGAAAAGAAATGGAGTTCCGAAACAGGATACAACACAGAGAAACCCCTCGAAAACATTATGTGGAATGAACTAAGCCAAACAGAAAGAAACACAGATTACATGTTTCCACACATATTTATGTTCCCAGAATAGGCAAATTCAAAGAGACAGAAAATAGAATTGAGGTTACCAGCAGCAAGGAGAAGGGGGGAAATGACCAGTTATTGTTTAATAGGTACACAGTTTGTTTGGAATAGTGAAACAGTTCTGGAAATACACAGTGGTGATGGTTACACAACACCATGAATGTACTCAATGCCACTGAATTGTACACTTAAAAATGGTTAAAATTGTAAATTTCATGTTATGGTTATTTCACCACAATAAAAAAGGCAACTTCAACTCTATTGACATAAAAAGTATGACTGTTTGTTTCACTTATTTTTTGAGACGGAGTCTCACTCTGTCACCCAGGCTGGAGTACAGAGGCACAATCTCGACTTACTGCAACCTCTGCCTCCCAGGTTCAAGCAATTCTCCTGCTTCAGCCTCCCGAGTAGCTGGGATCACAGGCGCCCACCACCACACCTGGCTAATTTTTGTATTTTTAGTAGAGACAGGGTTTCACCATGTCGGCCAGGATGGTCTTGGACTCCTGACCTCAAATGATCCACCCACCATGGCCTCTCAAAATGCTGGGATTACAGGCATGAGCCACCACACCTGGCCCATGTTTTTAAATTTATAATATATAAAAATGTTAAAATATGTGGTATTATCTTCAGTGTGAATTTTCTGATATTGAGGAAATAGCAAAAGTGAAGATCCTAGATGCTGCAATGACAAGCATTACAGTATTTTCTTTTTAAAATGCTCTCCAGTATGTCTCAAAGAAAACCTTCCTAAATCAGCAGCAATGAATTTTTTTCTAAGTGGGGAGATTACAGGAGCTTCTTTTGCTCACTTTTCTCTCTCAATTTCTCTAAAATGAACATGCACTGCATTTGATTTAAGAAAAGAGGTTTGTTTAATGAGAAATGTCCTTTCACCCTGTGAAAACATTGTGTGGATAATAAAGGGCCGAGTCAGGTGCCGGGGGCGCATGCAGGAAATGCTCAGCTGGACTCTGCCCTCAGACACTGCTCCACTGTTACACGGAGAAGTCCTCCCGGAGGTGAATCCGCTGATGCTGACACATGTTGGAACTGTGCCGGAAGGCCTTCCCACACTCACTGCACTTGTAGGGCTTCTCCCCGGTGTGGATCCTCCGGTGCTGAATCAAGTAAGTGCTCTGGCTGAAGGCTTTCTTGCAATCACTGCATTTGTAGGGTTTCTCTCCGTGGTGCAACCTCTGGTGGTGAATGAGTCTGGAACTGTTGTGGAAGGCCTTCCCACACTCGCTGCACTTGTAGGGCTTTTCTCCTGTGTGAATTCTCTGATGCTGGATGAGGTGTGTGCTCTGGCTGAAAACTTTGCCACAGTCATTGCATTCATAGGGCTTCTCTCCAGTGTGGCTTCTCTGATGTTCCACAAGTTTGGTTTTTTGAATGAAAGCTTTCTCACATTCATTACATTTATAGGGTTTCTCTCCAGTGTGAATTCTCTGATGTTGGATAAGGTTAGAACTCTGGGTAAAGCCCTTGCCACATTCCTTGCACTCAAATGGCTTCTCTCCAGTGTGAGTCCGACGATGGCGGATAAGGATGGAGCCATCACTGAAGGCTTTCCCACAGTCATTACATTTATAGGGTTTCTCTCCAGTGTGGATCCTCTGGTGATAAATAAGGGAAGAGTAGGCGCTAAAGTGTTTCCCACACTCACCACACTTGTAGGGTTTCTCCCCAGTGTGAATCCTCTGGTGCTTCATGAGGTTGGGCCTCCGGGTGAATGTCTTCCCACACTCGTCACACCGGTAGGGAATCTCTCCTGAGTGCATCCTTCGGTGGTTGATGAACTCGCAGCTCTGGCTGAAGGCTTTCCCACACTCATCACATTTGTAGGGTTTCTCTTCACTGTGAAGCCGCTGATGCTTGACAAGGTTGGCACTGTACCTGAATGTTTTCCCACAGTAACTGCAATAATGCAATTTTTTCCCAGTAGGAATTTTCTGATCTTCTTTAACAACTAAGTTTGCACTCAAGATTTCCCCAGAGTCACGAACTGTCTTTGTTTTTTTTGACCTGTGTATGCGCTTATGGTTGTTGAGATAGGATCTCTGTTCAAAACTCTGCTCGCATATATCACATTTGTGAGGGCTCTGATCGGGAACAGCTCGTGACACCAACCTGAGGCTTCCCCCAGACCCCCCGCTGCTCTCCCCGTTGGTCAGTGTGACTGCCCTGGGGCCTCTCTGCTCCAGCTTTTCCAGGCTCCCCTCTGCCTTCCTGATGTGGTCACAGGCTTCTACCGGCTCAGATGCCCGGGGAAAAATCCCCCTCGGCTGTCCTAGTTCTTCCTCACCAAATGTCTCCCGTGAAGTCAACTCCTTGTACTCAGTTCTGATCCCAAGAACTGAAACAAAAAACAGAACATCTAAGGGTCACCTGCTCTGACTCTGGAAGGCAGGCATGAGATGCTGCTGGCCACCTGTGGGGTACTGATTTGATCATCTCCAAAGTCACAACAGCCTTGCAAAGATGAGAGTCTGGAGCTCAGAGGCTTACGCAGCTCACCTAGGGCCGCAGTCATGTAGCCCTTCAAACACTCACTCCTTCCTTGATTTGACACTCACACAACAAACTTCTCCTGGGTGGCCACTTCCCAAGAATGGGGAGTGACAAGTACCCAAGTGGGGTCCTGCCACATGGCCCCTCAGAGACTGATACCAGCAGCCACACTCAGGATTGATTAGTCCTGGCCCCTACTTGCCAGCTGAGTCACCTGAGGCAACAATTCACCTACCTTTCTGAGCCTTGATTTCTCCATCTGTGGCCACATGGCACTCTCATGAGAACAAAACAGAGTAATACAACAGACTGACCATGAAGAACTGAGCCCAGTGCCCAGCACAGCAAGTTCCAGGTGCAAGCACCTCATGACTGCCACTTTGATTACTGCTCCCTTCCTAGTCCTAAGGGGCCTATCCTTCCACCCCTTGCCTGGCTCTGCACTGCACACGAATACAGGTGCTGAACACCAATATCGGCCAAGATGTGCAGCAGACAGTGCTCACATACTGCTACAGGAGCCTGTGCTGGAGCTGCTGCTGTGGAGGATGGTTTGGCAACCTTATCTAAAGCTGCTCTATGAACATGCTGACTCAGCGACTCTGCTCCCAGGCACACACGCACCAGAAAGGTATTCCGGGCACCGGAGAGATCCATGCCCAAGAGCGTCCACAGCAGTCCTGTGCAACTCCAAACCTGGACAACTCAATGTCCTCCACAAGTAGAAGGGAACATAAATTGTGGTATGTTCATACAATAAAACAATGCAACCAAACAGACCACACTGCTGCTCCAAGAAACACAAGCAGCTCTCACAGTGTTCAGCAAAAGATGCCCTGTGTGCGTCTAGACAGAAAAATCCAAAGCAGGAAGCGGCCTCTTGTGACAGGAGTCAGAAAGAAGACCCCTGTGGGGAGCAGTGGGCAATGACAGAGGAGAGCCAGGGAGCTCCTGGGGACTGAAACAGTCTGTATTTTAATCTGAAGGATGATTTTTCATAAAAATTCACTGAGTTGTAAACGTAGGGTTTGTCTTATTTCTATAGCTATTTACATTCAAATAAGCAGATTTACAAAATAAGAAGTCCTTTGAGCCAGCAGTTCCTTCCTAGAATATCATCAGACACATGCAAAAAGGTGACCAGCAGAGCTATCCAATCTTTTGGCCTGCACTTCCAGTGAAGACATGACAGAGACTCATGCGCACAGAAATGGAAACACATTCCGTGTCTGCACGGCAGAACACACTATCATTCCTGTTAAGCAGCAGTGTCAGCCAGGCACGGTGGCTCACGCCTGTAATCCCAGCACTTTGGGTGGCCAAGGCAGGTGGATCACAAGGTCAGGAACTTGAGACCAGCCTGGCCAATATGGTGAAACCCCATCTCTACTAAAAATACAAAAACTAGCCAGGCGTGGTGGCGTGTACCTGTAGTCCCAGCTACTCGGGAGGCTGAGGCAGAAGAATTGCTTAAACCCAGGAGGCAGAGGTTGCAGTGAGCCGAAACCCCACCACGGCACTCCAGCCTGGCCAACAGAGAAAGACCTTGTCTCAAAAAAAAAAAAAAAAAAAAAGAATGGCTCACACCTGTAATCCCAGCACTTTGGGAAGCCAAGGTGGGAGGATTGCTGGAGCCCAGGGGTTCAAGACCAGCCTGGGCAACACAGTGAAATGCTGTCTCTACTAAAAATACATACATTAGCCAAGCGTGGTGGCAGGCANACTCGGGAGGCTGAGGCAGAAGAATTGCTTAAACCCAGGAGGCAGAGGTTGCAGTGAGCCGAGATCACACCACTGCACTCCAGCCTGGGCAACAGAGCAAGACTCTGTCTCAAAAAAAAAAAAAAAAAAAAGAATGGCTCACACCTGTAATCCCAGCACTTTGGGAAGCCAAGGTGGGAGGATTGCTGGAGCCCAGGGGTTCAAGACCAGCCTGGGCAACACAGTGAAATGCTGTCTCTACTAAAAATACATACATTAGCCAAGCGTGGTGGCAGGCACCTGTAGTCCCAGCTACTCAGGAGGCTGAGGCAGGAGAATCACTTGAAACTGGGAGGTGGAGGCTGCAATGAGCCGAGATTGCGCCACTGCACTCCAGCCTGGGCAACAGAGCAAGACTCTGTCTCAAAAAAAAAAAAAAAAAGCAGTATCTGGGTCAGGTGCAATGGCAGTGGCTCACACCTGTAATCTCAGCACTTTGGATGGCCAAGGCGAGAGGATCACTTGAGCCCAGGAGTTCGAGACCAGACTGGGCAACATAGTGAAACCTCGTCTGTAAAAAAATCAAAACTTAGTGTGAGTGGCACATGACATGCCTGTGGTCCCAGTTACTCGGGAGGCTGAGATAGGAGGATCGCTTGAGTGCAGAAGGTCAAGGCTGCAGTGAGCCATAATCATACCACTGCACTCCAGCCTGGGTGATAGAGGGTGACCCTGTCTCAAAAAAAAAAAAAGAAAGACTGTCCGTACATAACAGTGGAAAGGCCAGTGCTAGGAAAGGAATATCCTACAATACAACTGTGTCTGGGCAGTGAGATTCAGGGTGATGTGTACTCTCTCACTTTTCCGTAGTGTATTAATTTAGAAGAGAGGGGAATTAAGTGATAGTCTCCATCACTAGGCCCTCATTGTCTGGCATAAGCTCTGGAGGGCAGGGTTCTGTGGGGTTCTGCAGACCCTAACCTCCCCTTACAGCACCCATGGTCTGCACCTACTCACTCCCCTCTACACGGGACCTTGCCTGGAATGTCCATTCCTGTTTTCCACAGAAATGCTGCCCTGGAGAGATTCTGCTCAATAATCTCCCCACCAAGGTGCCCAGACTGAGAGAAGTGACCTGGGCTTCAGCAAAGGCCACCGTCAGGCCTCCTGTGCTAGCCCCAATGCATCTTCCCCGCAGACTCCTGGTTCATTAAACAGACATGCTGGACCCTAACAAATGCTCATTCGGTGACTTGAGTTGGGGAGCAGACCCCCTCACGCACCTGGGCTGTTGACTCTCAGGTGCTCTCTCCCAGAGGTGCCCTGAACATCCAGGACCCAGGGCTCATCCCCTCGCTCCAACTGCGAGATCACTCCAGGCTTGGGGCCTGCAGGTCCTACTCCTGGGAAGGAGACAGGGACTGGGGTTGGTACCAAGGATACAGGGCAGCACCTAGTGCCGTCTCACCCTGGGGCAGCAGGGTAAGGGAGGCACAAGCAGAGGGGGTGACGGAAGCCTGGACACCCTCTGGAGGGCACTGAGATTGGGCTGGGGCAGTCCTGAGCATAAGGGAACAAGAGCTCAGGGGTTACCTCCACTAGGAGGTGTGCAACTCCACCCCCTGACCCCGGTCCCCCTGTCCCACCAGGGAGGGGTCTGCCTGGGACCTGGAGCGAGAGGGAAGGGAAGGGCTGACTCAGGAAGGTCCCAGCACTGCCCCTCCCCTCATCTTCTCAGATCAGGTGCCTACCTGGGATAAAGGTCATCACCTACCTCTGTGCCCAGGGGGTGAGGCCCCCAGCCCAGCCTCTGCTGAGCCCTTAGCCCCTAGGGCTGTTCCCAGAGCTTAGTCCTAGTGAGGGCCTTACCCAGTGAGACTAGGTTCCCGTAGGTCTCCAGCATCACGTCCCTGTAGAGGCCCCTCTGAGCAGGGCCCAGGCGGCCCCATTCCTCCCGAGAGAGGAACACAGCCACATCCTCGAAGGTCACCTCGGCCTGGAATGACAGCAACTGCTATAGCCCAGGTGTGGTCCAGAGTGGGCTGGCAGCGGCACGGAGGCAGCAGAAGCATGCTAAAGGCGCCACCACAGTGGGTGGCTGCATGGGGGTCCCAGGGTCACCCCTACCATCACGTCAGCACCCCAAACCAGAGACACCTGACAGTGTTTGCCAAGGAAAGCCCTGGGTAAAGATTTCACTCCTCCCAGGAGGACAGATACTCACCTGGGGTGGGGCAGACAGGAACAAGGCTGCCATTGCCTAAGGGTTGGGCTTTCTGAGGGCGGTGCACAGGAGCTGGTCACTCAGGTGCTGAGAGAAGAGAACAGAACAAGTGGAGGCCCAGTCTGGCCCCTTCTTCCATAGCTCAGGCTACTTGGTGCTGCCATAAACAGCCCTGCCTGCCTCACTGGTCCACCCCCACCCATCCCAGTGGGGGTACTGCTAACTGGCCTCCCAGGCTCGTAAACAAGTTTTCCATTATCTCAGGTAGCAGAGCATATTACATATGCATCAAAGAAAATGCTAAACCATCACAGCCACACTTGATGCACCACTACCTTTCTACCCCCACATCCTCATGTCCTCACCTGTCTACCCTCACGTATGCACGTCCTCACCATCTGCTTCTTTGTTTGATCACCATTAAATAGTGTGGGCTCCCAGAGCTCGGGGCCTTCACAGCCTCCATACCAGCACTGGCCCCCTGGGCCCACCTTATGTACTCTTAACCTGTCTTTTCTCCTTTGACTCCGCCAGACTTCACAGCCCCCACTGCCTGGTGTTGGGTCTGATCACCCCAACAATCACACCCGGTTAATTTTTTTGTACAGATGGGGTTTCGCCATGTTGCCCAGGCTGGTCTTGAACTCTTGAGCTCAAACAATCTTCTTGCCTCGGCCTCCCAAAGTCCTGGGATTACAGGAGTGCACCAAAGTGCCCAGCCTCCAGTCTCACCTCTATTGCCTGCTGCCCTCGGGCTGTCTATCCCCCTCCTCCTCTCTGGCATGCTAAGCTATCTCATTCAGGAGGAAAACAACAATACTCATTCACTTTACATGGAAGAATGAAGACAAAATGTTAAGGGTTAAGGAAGAAAATTAAAAATGATAGAAGGGGCCAGGCTCGGTGGCTCACATCTATAATCCTAGCGCTTTGGGAGGCTGAGGCAAGAGGATAGCTTGAGCCCAGGAATTTGAGACAAGCCTGGGCAACGTAGGGAGACCTCAATGCTACCAAAGAAAAAAAAATTAGCCGGCTGTGATGGCACACACCTGTAGTCCCAGCTACTTGGGAGGCTGAGGTGGTAGGATCGCTTGGGCCCAGGAAGCAGAGGCTGCAGTGAGCTGTGATCACACCACTGCACTCCAGCCTGGGCGACAAAGCAAAATCCTGTCTCAAAATAAATAAGCAAAATAAGGTTGACTCACTTACCAGAAGCATGAGACTCTTGGATTAGGTACACATGATGCAACTATTTGGCCTAAAATAAAACAACACAGAAAGGCTAAATATCAGTAAATATTAGATCAAACACTAGTTAAAATAAAGCTGGGGTACCTACATACCTTTTCTATATCTTTAAAGCTTTTTATTGATGTATATTTATATTATAAAAGTTGACAAATCCTGAGTACACAGTTCAGTGGATCATCACGAACCGCACAAGCCCATGGAACCAGCACCACAGTCAAGAAAGAACAGGACAGGCCGTGCACGGTGGCTCATGCCTGGAATCCCAGCACTCTGGGAGGCTGGGGCGGGCGGATCACCTGAGGCCAGGAGTTGGAGACCAGCCTGGCCAACATGGTGAAACCTCGTTTCTACTAAAATACAAAAATTAGCTGGGTGCAGTGGCAGGCAGGCGTCTGTAATCCCAGCTACTCAGGAGGCTGAGGCAGAAGAATCGCTTGAACCCAGGAGGTGGAGGTTGCAGTGAGCCGAGATAATACCACTGCACTTCAGCCTGGGGGACAAGAGCAAGACTTTGTCTCCAAAAAAAGAAAAAAGAAAAGAAAGCAAAAATCACTAATAGGAATTAAAAAAAATGCATATTACTAAAAGTCCACCAAAAAGCTTTAATAATTACAAGCAGGTATGGATCTATCAAAGAGGAACTGGTAAATCCTCCTCTGGAATGAGATTTTTTTTTTTTTAAGATGGAGTCTCGCTCTGTTGCCCAGGCTAGAGTACGGTGGTGCGATCTCGGTTCACTGCAAGCTCCGCCTCCCGGGTTCACACCATTCTCCTGCCTCAGCCTCCCGAGTAGCTGGGACCACAGATGCGTTTAATTTTTTTTTTATTTTTAGTAGAGACGGGGTTTCACTGTGTTAGCCAGGATGGTCTCAATCTCCTGACCCTGTGATCTGCCCACCTCGGCCTCCCAAAGTGCTGGGATTACAGGCGTGAGCCACCGTGCCCAGTTGAGATTTTTAACATACTTCCCTCAGAAACAAGTGGGTCAAGTAAAGAATCTCATGCTTAAAGCATAAAGAACACACTTTTTTTTCAACATACTGAACATTACCAAAAAAAGAGCAACAGAGAAAGTTTCAACAAATCCCAAAGGAATATATCATTGGCAAAATAATTCCTACCCATATTGTTGTTATATTAGAAATATACGATGAAAAGTTACCCTCTCTCCAGAAGAATACAAAAATGGAAACTAAAGTGGAAATAGAACCAAGCCTACCTAAAGAAAACTGTGCATCCTTAATAGACTCATTTTAACAGGAAAGACTGAAACAAACAATCTAAGTATTCAGCAAGAAATCAAATGCAGGCTGTGGCTCATGCCTATAATCCCAGCACTCTGGGAGGCCGAGGCAGGTAGATCACTTGAGGTCAGGAGTTCGAGACCAGTCTGACCAACACAGTGAAACCCCGTCTCTACTAAAAATACAAAAAATTAGCTGGGCGTGGTGGTGTGCGCCTGTAATCCCAGCTACTTGGGAGGCTGAGGCAGGAGAATTGCGTGAACTCAGGTGGCAGAGGTAGCAGTGAGCCGAGATCGAGCCCAGTGCGAGACTCCATCTCAAAAAAAAAGAAAGAAAGAAAGAAAGAAACAAATTCAAGGAAAGAATATGAAAGGAAACAAAACACAATTTAAAGAAACAGAAAACAATCTCTATGGTCATTCTTTGAAAATGCTAATAAAGTACACAAACACCTGGCAAATCCAATAAAGGGAACAAAAAAAGATGGAAAAGGGGCTGTGCACAGTTGCTCACGCCTGTAATCCCAGCACTTTGGAAGGCCAGGGTGAGTGATCTCTTGAGCCCAGGAGTCCAAGACCAGCCTGTGCAACATGGCAAAATCCCTCTCTACAAAAAATACAAAAATTAGCCAGGCATGGTGGCACATGCTTATAGTCCCAGCTACTTGGGAGGCTGAGGTGGGAGGATCGCTTGAGGCCAGGAGGCAGAAGCCACAGTGAGTCGAGATCATACCACTGCACTCCAGCTGGGGTGACAGAGCCAGAGCCAGAGCCTATCTCAAAAAAAAAAAAAAAGAAAATAGATGGAAAAGTAGAAAAGGAAATGCTACCAAGAACAAAAAAGGAAAGAGTGTATATTTAGGGCAGTTTGAATCTATGCTCCTAGGTTAAAAAAATAATAATAATTTCAAATAGATTAAAAAAAAAAGAGCAAAAGGCCAGGTATGGTTGGCTCATGCCTGTAATCCCCATACTTTGGGAAGCCAAGACAGGAAGATCGCTTGAGCCCAGGAGTTCAAGCTCAGCCCGGGCAATATACTGAGACCCCATCCCTACAAAAAATTAAAAAAATTAGCAGGGCTTGGTGGCACATGCCTGTAGTCCCAGCTACTTGGGAGGCTGAGGTGGGAGGATCACTTGACCCCAGGAGGCATAGCAATAGTTCTCAGAGTGTGGCTCAGGGACCCTGGGGTTCCATGCATTCAAGTTTGTGTTCACAACACTAAGAGGACACATTAGAAGCACGTGCAGTAGAGTCAGTGACAAGAGAGGGATGTTCCCTCTCAGAGCCTGCTGCTATTCAACATCCTAGCCAGCGCAGCAAGTCACAGAAAAAAGAAATACAAGCTACAAGGATCAGAAGAAAAAAGACAAACTTGCCATTCTTTGAAAATGATAAAAACAATCTACATAGAAAATCCAAGAGTATCAATCCACTGTTGGGATGACAGGAGTTCAACAGCATTGCCACAAACAAGGTCAATACAGAATAATTAATACCACTCCTATTCGTTAGCAATCAGCAACTGAAAACTGACCATTCATAATAGTTACAAAAACTACGCAGTACATTAAGTCTTAAAAAAAGATATGTATGTAATGGACAACATTATAAAACTTCATTGAAGGCCGGGCGCGGTGGCTCAAGCCTGTAATCCCAGCACTTTGGGAGGCCGAGACGGGCGGATCACGAGGTCAGGAGATCGAGACCATCCTGG
>NW_016807714.1:1990000-2024407 GCF_001698545.2 Rhinopithecus bieti
CTGCGTCTCAAAAAAAAAAAAAAAAAGGAAAAAAGGCCAGGCTTGGTGACTCACACCTGTAATCTCAATGCTTTGGGAGGCGGAGGTGGGCAGATTGCTTGAGCTCAGGAGTAGGAAACCACCCTGGGTAATATGGTGAAACCGCAGCTCTACAAAAACTAGCCCACGTGGTGGTGTGAGCCTGTGGTCCCAGGCAAAACCTCAGGTGGCTGAGGTAGAAGGATCGCTTGAGAGTGGGAGATGGAGGCTGCAGTGAGCCAAGATTGTGTCACTACACTCCAGCCCGAGCAAGACCCTGTCTCAAAAAAAAAAGAAAAAGGATTCTGCACAAGACACCACAAAATTAAAAGGCAAGCAGACAAGCTAGAGAATGAAAGATATTTGCAAACATGTAACAAAACATAAATATACAGAATATATTTTAAAATTTTTTTAATAAGAAAAATGTCACAATTTTGAACAAATGAACACAGGATAGGACCTGGCAAACCCTGTAGTCCCAGCTACTCAGCAGGCTGAGGTAGGAGGATCACCTGAACCTGGGAGTTCTGGGCTGCAGTGTGCTATGCCAACTAGGTTCGGCATCAATATGGTGACATCAGGGAGCAGGGGACCACCATGCTGCTTAAGGAGGGGTGAACCAGCTTAGGTGGGAAACAGGGCAGGTCAAAACTCTGGTGCTGATCAGTAGTGGGATCACGCCTGTGAGTGGCCACTGCACTCCAGCCTGGGCAACATAGTGAGACCCCCCATCTCTAATTTTTTAATTAAAAAAAAAAAAAGGTAAATAAAACCAGACTCTCCCCATAGATTGGGGAAATATAAAATACTTCATAACATCAAATGTTGAGGACACCGTAAACTGGTACAGTGACTCTAGAAATACATCTGGCCCTACCTGGTAGAACTGAAACCCTGCAAAACTCTCTGTGGGGAAACCTAACTCAAAGTATGTACTCTATGGAGACTTGCTAAGGCACACAAGAAAAACACAAGAATGTTACCATGTGCCTGTGTAAAAGAAGAAAAAACTTCAGCGTCTATCAGCAAAGTCACAGTGGTGAAAAGTAATGCCAAGGAGATAGAGCAGTTATAAGGCTGAGAAAAACTGTCAGATATAGAATATCCACAGTATAATACATACGTAGATTTTTTTTTTTCTGAGACGGAGTCTTGCTCCATCGCCCGGGCTGGAGTGCAGTGGCGCGATCTCGGCTCACTGCAAGCTCTGCCTCTCGGGTTCACGCCATTCTCCTGCCTCAGCCTCCTGAGTAGCTGGGACTACAGGTGCCCGCCACCACGCCCGGTTAATTTTTTTGTATTTTTTAGTAGAGACGAGGTTTCACCGTTAGCCAGGATGGTCTCGATCTCCAGACCTTGTGATCCGCCCGCCTCGGCCTCCCAAAGTGCTGGGACTGCAGGCATGAGCCACCGCACTCGGCCATACATATGTAGATTTTTAAGAGACAAAAACAATATTAGGTATGTAGAGATACAAGAAAACGAGACTGGGCGCAGTGGCTCACGCCTGTAATCCCAGCACTTTGGGAGGTCGAGGCGGGCGAATCACTTGAGGTCAGGAGTTCGAGACCAGCCTGGCCAACATGGTTAAACCCCATCTCTACTAAAAACACAAAATTAGCCGGGCGTGGTGGCGAGCGCCTGCAATCCCAGCTACTCTGGAGGCTGAGACAAGAGAGCTGCTTGAACCCGGGAGACAGAGGTTGCATTGAGCCTCCAGCCTGGGCGACAGAGCGAGGCTCCGTCTCAGAAAAAGGAAGAGAGAGAAAGGAAAGAAAGAAGAAAGAAAGAGGAGAAACAAAAACCTGGCTGCCTGGCTGCGGGGAGAAAAGCCCCCGACCGCTAGAAGCGAGGAGGGTGGGGTGGAGGGAAGGCACCAGCAGAGGGAGCAGCAAGGAGGAGCGCGGACGCTAAACGCAGGAGGGGCGAGATCCGCAGAGGGCTGGGAGGACCGAGAGACGCACGACCCCGCCCCTGAAAAGCTGACAGGAGAGGGGCGTGGGAGGCAGCCGGGATGAGGCCTCGGGCCGCTGGGACCAAGGGGTCTGGAGCGCATCGGGACGCAGAAGCCGCCCTGTGCGGCAGGAGTCCAGGGGGGCCCGCGTGGGGCAAGGGAGCTGTGAGGGGCTCGAGGGCGGAAGGAGCCCCGTGAGGAGCGACCCCGGAGCTGGGAGAGGGCGGCGAAGCGCAGTCCGTACTCAAGGCCTTGTCCGGGGTCCCTGAAACAGGAAGTGCCGCTGATGGCGGGACGGACCCAGGCCTGGAGCACCGCAACAGAACCGGGCACGGGCGCAGTGCGCAGGGAGGGGGTCCCCGCCCCGCGCGCCCGCCCCCGCCGGGCTCACACTCACCTCAGCGCCGCGGAGCAGGACGGCCGCCCAACATCGCCCGTTCGGCCCTCCCGCCCCGCCAATCGGTGCCGACCCGGAAGTGACGTCAGCCAACTGTCCGGGTCCGAGGCGCCGTCCGGGCCGCTCTGGGAAGCTAGGACTCCTCGTCTCGGCTGCCCACCTCCCTGGCTCGCAGTAAGGCCCCGGGGACCCGCGAATGGCAAAGCCGTAAAGCGGAACGCTGCCACCGGGTGGCAGTCCGAAGCCACGGCCCGGAGGCCTCAGAACTGGGGCGATGGTTAGAGTCGAAAACATACTAATCTTTTCCTTTTTCTGATAAATTCTCTCCCTAATGAGCCACGAAAGGTGCCGCAAACAAGAAAGAACTAGGTCCCTTCCTTCACAGAGAAACGGGAACCGCACCCTTCCTTGGGGCTAAGAGAGGATGCTTACTGGCCCAAGAAGCCTGTCTTGGGTTTAACCCACGGGCCCTCATCCCTGACTCCTGTAAATGGAGCCCAGTGTTCACTCTGGAGAAAGGGTTTTCGGGTGCCTGAGCTGCTTCTGGAGCAAACTTTCCCTGATGGCCGGTCCTTCGGCCAAGCCCTGCATCCACTTTGCCCAGAAGGGAGCAGAAAAGCAGTGACCGCTTATGGCCAAGCTAAGCATCTAGTGCTTTCCCAAAACCCTCTTTCCAGATGCCCCTCCATCCTTCAGGAGGAAACACCATCCTCCTGGATTCTCAACCTAGGACCCTGGGACCGCCTTGCGAATGACAGGGGATCTAAACCAGGTCCCCTAGCTACTGGCGGGCGGTCAGGGCGGGAGTGGGAGGACCACATGAGGCCAGGGGTTTGAGACCAGCCTGGCAATAGCGAGAGCCTGTCTAAAATAAACAGGCCCTGCTGGGTCACTGCCTAGGTGTGGTGGGCGCCCAAAGACAGGTGGGGCCATGCCAGCAGGATCAGGAAAGCAAGATCATGAAATGCGAGGTAAGGTTCACTCTAGAAACAGCGTGGACCATGACAGTCAGGGACCACCCTGCAGCCAGTTAGGAATTGTCATCCCGGAGTGACCATGGAAGCCTAAGGTGGCCTATTCTCACCTGCCAGGCACTCTCCAAGTCTATAGGCAGAGCACACCATGCCTCATTCTGCCTGCTGCAGTTCCACAGGAGTGTTGTTAGGGGCAGTAATCTATCTGCAGCTGCTGCATTTGCTGGTGGAACTTCCTTGTGTGAAAGCGCTGATAGGATGCTGTCCTGGGATCTCCTCGTGGTTAAGGGACAAGATGCCATGGGCTACGGCCAAACAGGAAGCCCCTCCACCTGCCTTGTGACCGCAACCAGCTTACTTGCCCTTCCATTGCAGGGGGCGGTTCCCTGACACTTCCAACCTGATTCCACTCAGAATCACCACCTTCAGCCTCACTTGTCACTACCAAAGCTAGAGAGAAGGTAGGTATCTGCCCCTGCCAGTAGGGAAAGGCCATGTGCTCAGAATAAGGTAATCAATGCAGCTTTGGGGGCTGTTCCTGGTTAGTTTCTCTGCAGTGTATGGCTCTGGGTGGGTGGGTGAAGGGACTCTTGGGTGCTCTGGGATCCCCATACACGCACTGCATACATTCATCCCTTTGTTCAGCAATCCCAGCAGTGACCTGGGACCCCACACTCAATCACCACCCTCAACCTCACCTGTCACTATCAGGATAGAAAATGAGGTAAGGCATGAGGCTCCACCCACAGGAAAAAGCACCCAGAACCCTCCAGTCAGTGACCACTCCCCACCATGGCAGGGTGGGAATGCATACAGGGTGCTCCCAGTCGTCTGCAGAACAGAATGGTAAAGGCCAGGCTAGGAATAACTTCCTGGCTGTAGACAGAGTGTCTGTCCCACGTTCCTCCAGGCCCATCCCAAGTTCTCAGTGCAAGACAGACACCTGCAAGCCCGGTATCCCTGGCAGTGACTTTACAAAAACACACTGACATCAGCAGGGCTGTACCCAGTACGGAGGGGAAGGATGTAGCCAAAGACCATGGGCAAAGGAACGCCTCAGGTGCTGAGCAAGTTAGCAGTGAGCTGGCCGAGTGAGGGTATGGTCCAGAACACCAGGCTCATGATTGTGTCCTATCTGTTTCCTGTTCCTCAGTTTCCCCATATGTGAAATAAGTGCTTACATCCAAGCACTGCAAGCCATGGTACTGAGTCACCCACCTAAGTGTCTTGGTCCCCTCTGTGTGGAAGCAAGGGTCTTGCCCAGGGTACCTGCACCTCATTTCTAGTTGTAGACTTTCCCTTCACGCTTCCACCACTCATTGGTGGTCTACTCCAGTAGTCTACCTTCCAGTACCAACCAGGGGATCCCACAGAAATCCTCCCAGCAGGGACCCCTCCCTTTGAAACCATGGGGGTGGGCACAGCCTGGTGGCATAAAGACAAACTTTATTGAGGCTCTCAGCACTAGTTTTCTTTCTCCTGCACAGTCTTGGTTCCCCGGAGACGTCCAGTCCGGCGGGCAGCAATGAGACCCACTTTGCGGCCAGCAGGGGCATCTCTGCGGATGGTAGAGGGCTTGCCGATGTGCTGGTGGTTGCCACCTCCGAAAGGATGCTCCACAGGCTGTAGGCAGAGGAAGATGGCTTTAGAATGCGGGTGAGCCCACCTCCTTCAGGAGGGTTGGAGCAAGATCAACAGTCCTGTGACTACAAACCACCACCCACTGCTCCTCCCACTGCAGATGTCCCTCCTGCAGGGCCACCTGTGGATGGGACTTGCCTGCTCGTGTGGCCACCGTGCCTTGAATACCCAATCCTGCATTTCTGCATTACTTACATTCATGGCCACACCCCGTACTCGTGGCCAGCAGTTCCTCTTTGCCTTATATTTGTGGTAGGCCCGGCCAGCCTTCAAGATGGGTTTGTCAATTCGGCCACCTCCAGCCACCACACCTGTAAGGGAGATCAGGTACCTCAGGGAACCTCTAGTCGGTCAGAGCACCCCCACCGCCTCCCCTCAATCTCCTGTCACGCACCTTCACAATACTACATCCAACTACCCAGCAAAAAGCCCATTCGCCTCCACCCTAGAGAGCCCCTTGCACCCTGTGAGCCGACATCCAGTTTCTTCAATCCACACTGGGCAGTCAAGCCAAGGCCCTCACCTCTATCACCCAGAATGCTGGCTGAGCTCCAAGCACAGGGAAGCACCCCTTCACCATGTGTGAGACATCCGGCAGGTCACTCAACCTGACATGGGACACTTGATTCAGCCTGCCCCATCTCAGCTTTGCTTATTCCAGGAATACCACCTCAGGGCCTCCCCTGTGCGAGGCTGAGTTCGTAACAAGGATTCCAATGTTCCCAACAGCACAGCGAGTTAACCAAGACTCAAATCCTCCTTCACTCACTCAGGAGGTGTTTTTGAGAAAGTCACAACTCTCTCCCTGCCTTATCTGAAAAAGCTGTTAACCAACTGTATGCAAGTACAGCAATCAGGAAGCCCAGACTAGAATTCAAGTCCCAAGTGACTTAATCCCAATCTCATTTAATGCCACAACAGCAATAAGGCAGGCACTATTGTGCCCATTTTACAGTGACGAAAACTGAGACTACAGAATAACCTCAAACTTACAAAACCCAAGTTTTGAAACAACAGGTAATTCCAGGAACCAAGTCTAGCTACTGGCTGTCCGCCAGCGCTCACAGCCTGTTCACCCAACAGCCCTCAGCATTCAACTGCTGCCTGGTACTCACCAACCACAGCTCTGTTGGCTGAGGAGATAACCTTCTTGGAACCGGAGGGCAGCTTCACACGGGTCTTCTTGGTCTCAGGGTTGTGGGAGATAACGGTGGCATAGTTCCCTGATGCCCGGGCCAGCTTGCCACGGTCTCCAGGCTTCTCCTCCAGGCAGCACACGATCGTACCCTCAGGCATGGTGCCCACAGGGAGCACATTGCCAATGTTGAGCTGGGCTGCAAAGGGAAGCAGCATCAGGCCGTCAGCGCGGTAAGAGGCAATGCGACCCCCACTCGCTCTAAGTAGCCCGCGAAGTTGCGAGCACAGCATTCAACATCCAGCCTCCCGGGGCAGCTCTCTGAGCACCCACCGGTGTTCACCGTAGCCACTGGCCTGGCCCCCCGTATGTCCCCACCCCAACATTCTGCTGCGAGGTTCCCACACCGGTTTAGGACGTTAACTCCTCAGGCAACACCCAGACCTCTCCCCACCCCGACCTTGCTTCCCCGCCGCGATGCTAACCCTTCTTGCCGCAATACACAAACTGTCCCGTGTGAATGCCCTCGGCGGCAATGAACAGCTCCGTCCGCTTCTTAAACCGGTACGGATCCCGGAAGACCACCTTGGCGAGCGGCGCGCCGCGGCCCGGGTCGTGGATGATGTCCTGCGGGCAGGGGCGGCGTAAGTGCGGCGTTCCGGCCGGGAGTCCCGTCCCCTCCCGCCCCGCCCTGGCCAGCGTTCCGCACCTTCACGATGCCCTTGATATAGCCGTGCCGCTCGGCGAAATCCACGGCGCGCAGGCGCGCAGCGCCCTTACGGTGCTTCACGTGCGCGCGAAACACAGACCCGGCGCCCTTCCTCTGTCCACGGATCACACGGCCCATGACGACGGGTCCTGGGGGCGATTCACGGTTAGCGCGTCCGGGCGGCCCGGGCACCCCCGCCAGCCCGGCTTTCCGGGACCTTGCCTCCAAGGCCGCCGCGCCCACCACCCGCTACCCTCTCCGCGGGCGCCCGCACCGCCATCCTCTCAGGAGGGCCGGCCCGCGTCTCAGCGCGCCTCAAGGAGAAGGATGGCGGCGGATACTGCCCATGCCGCAGAGCCGCAAGCACGACCTACCAGCTTACTAGCGCTGCCGAAAGAGGAAACGCGACGTCCGCGAGCCGCCTTATCTTCCGGGGCGGGGCCCAGGGCCGCGACACCTTCCGGGCGCGCCACGGCCAGTCCAGCGCGGTGCACGCCGGGCTTGTAGTCACCAGTGGCCGCCGGCCCCGCCTACTTTTCCGCCGCTGGGGCCCCCGCGCAGGCGCACCGGGAGACGCGGCGCGCGAGGTCCTGCTGGCGCGGGCTCGGAAGGAGCGAAAGAGTGCTTGGCCTTCACCGGGGTCTCCGGGGGGGCACGTGTTCTCTGAGTGGCCGAGGAGGCGCCGAGTGGTTGAGTGAACTGTCCAGGGCGTCACAGAGCGACCCACTCCGGGCCACGGGGTCTGGGGCTCCCGGCTTTGCCTGGTGAGGGGCTTCCGTGTAGGCGGAGGGGTTCTCGCTGATGCAGAGCAGGAGATGGGCAGGGGAGATGCGTGTACCCACTCGTGGAACGTCGTGGTTTGCAGGTGGCAGATGACCGTCTCCCTGATGGACGGGCGCTGCTGGACGCGGGGACCTTGTCCACTGTAGGCCCTTGGAGAGGTCGGGCGTCGAGGAAAGGAGCCCGGGGATCCTTGCCGAGGGCGAGGGCCGGCCGGCCCAGGAAGTGGGGAGGGCCAAGCTGGAGGGTCCCGGGGCGAGGGAGAAGAGCGGGGATGGGCTGGGTCACATGCTGCGAGGAGGACGAATAATAGCAGACTGGACCGTACCCTGACCAAATTCTGTGCGGGAGAGGTGGGTGAGGAAGGAGCAAGAAATGGAAACTGGGAGGGGCAGTGGAGACCTGAGCTGGAAAGAGTCAGCCCGACTGGGGGTCCAGCGGCACATGCTGTGGAGAGGGGCTTCGCGGAATCGAGTCCCTAAGGGGTGGGACCCCGAGGCCGGGGGCGGGGGGTGGTGGGGAAGAGGTTTTTCAGGAGAGAGTCCCTGGCTGAGTGAGCACTGTCGAGCACAGGCGAGGCCGTGGTTGAGGAGGCAGCAAGGAGGTGAAAGCAGGGGTCCCAGTGGGTGGGAGAGGCTTGCAGTCAGGACTGGGAAGTGGGGTATTTCCTAGACCCTGCAGGGGCTGAGGCAGGGTTGACATCGTGAGAAAGAGACAGGAGAGGGTGGAAGGGGTGTCCTGTGGCCGCCGCTGCTCATAGGGGAGAGAAAGGGCTGCTGAAGGAGGCCCTCCCCTAGGGTTGGCAGGGGGATCGAGGAGGAGCTGCAGGTGGGGACTCAGGAAGCAGCCCAGTCCACAGCAGGGCCAGGGGCTGAGGGGCAGGACTGGACCCCAGGGGCAGTGTGAGAGGTTCTGGGATCAACCCAAAATTGGCCCACAGGCCCAGCCTGTCCCTCACTCCTGAGCACATCTGCTTCTCTGCAGGAGCAGAAGGAGAGTTGGGTGCGGGATAGAGATGAGAAGAGTGCTTGGACACACAGGCTGTGGGGTTCCCCAAGATGGTCTCACGGGTCTCTGGGATGAGATGCAGCTCCCAAGATCCTAGGTGCAGCCAGGAGGCTGACCAGGCCGCTTTAAGGCTCGAAGAGACATGGCCTTGCCAGCATCCACCCGACAGTCCTGAGGACTATATGACTAGGCTCAGTCTTGACCTGGCACACAGCAGGGGCTGTGCAGTTCTAGGTCATTTGACAGCCACTCCACGCGAGGCCACAAACACTGGACATGAGGTTTTCCAGCCTTCTGGGGTGGAGCCATCTTTCTTGGGGCCAGGATTAGGCTCTCCACACACAGTGCCTCTGCTTGTGCTACCGACGTCACCCCTAACCTGCTTTTCAAACTTTATTCTTAGAAATTATTGCCAGCCAGGTGTGATGGCTCATGCCTGTAATCCCAGCACTTTGGGAGACCGAGGCGGGAGGATCACCTGAGGTCAGGAGTTCGAGACCAGCCTCATCAACATGGAGAAACCCCGTCTATACTAAAAATACAAAAGTTAGCTGGGTGTGGTGGCAGGCACCTGTAATCCCAGCTACTCGGGAGACTGAGGCAGGAGACTCACTTGAACCCAGGAGGTGGAGGTTGTGGTGAGCCGAGATTGTACCATTGCACTCCAGCTTGGGAAACAAGAGCAAAACTCCACCACAAAAAAAAAAAATTTCCTTTTGAAATTGTTCTTCAAATGTTTCTTGTCCCATACATGCAGGAGTAATTAGGTATAAACATGAGAAATTGTGATCCTCTGTCTTGCTCAGCTTGGCTCCCCTCCCCCACCAGCATTATCTGCCTGCACCCCAATCCCCACAACTGATGTGTCCTTATCTCCCTGCCCCCGCCACCACACCCCCGTAGCATAATTGTATCCCACATATGGGCACACCATCACATATGGCTAAAATGGGGTCACTCTAATAAAAGGAATATATATATATACTTTTTTTTTTTTTTTTTTTTGAGATGGAGTCTCACTCTTGTTGCCCAGGCTGGAGTGCAATGGTGTGATCTGGGCTCACTGCAACCTCCGCCTCCTGAGTTCAAGCGATTCTTCTGTCTCAGCCTCCCGAATAGCTGGGACTATATGCGCACACCACCACGCCCGGCTAAGTTTTGTATTTTTTAGTAGAGATGGGGTTTCACCATATTGGTCAGGCTGGTCTTGAACTCCTGACCTTAGGTGATGCACCTGCCTTGGTCTCCCAAAGTGCTGGGATTACAGGTGTGAGCCACCACACCTGGCCAATACTGGGTACTTTTTACGGGCCAGGGACTGATCTAAGTACTTTTCATGCACACTGCTTTTTTTTCTGAGACGGAGTCTCACTCTGTCGCTCAGGCTGAAGTGCAGTGGCGCTATCTTAGCTCACTGCAACCTCTGCCCTCTGAGTTCAAGCAATTTTCCTGCCTCAGCCTCCCGAGTAGCTGAGATTACAGGCGCCTGCCACCGTGCCCAGCTAATTTTTTGTATTTTTAGTAGAGATGGGGTTTCACTATCTTGACCAGGCTGGGCTTGAACTCCTGATCTCATGATTCACTCACCTTGGCCTCCCAAAGTGCTGGGATTACAGGCATGAGCCACTGCGCCCAGCCCCATGCACACTGCTTTTCTAAATAAGTGTCTTGCAATTCTGGAGCTATGTCTTGTGAAAACGTATTTCCAATAAGATTCTCTGAGATAGGCTGGGCGCGGTGGCTCAAGCTTGTAATCCCAGCACTTTGGGAGGCCGAGAGGGGCGGATGACGAGGTCAGGAGATTGAGAGCATCCTGGCTAACACGGTGAAACCCCGTCTCCACTAAAAAAAAAATACACAAAAACTAGCCGGGCGAGGTGGCGGGTGCCTGTAGTCCCAGCTACTTGGGAGGCCGAGGCAGGAGAATGGCGTAAACCCGGGAGGCGGAGCTTGCAGTGAGCTGAGATCCGGCCACTGCACTCCAGCCTGGGCGACAGAGCAAGACTCCGTCTCAAAAAAAAAAAAAAGATTCTCTGAGATAGTTTTCCCATGTGCTTTCAGTGCCTCGGGTGGGATTACCCATAGGACCCTGTTACCCATTCAGGAGTGGGTGAGGGGAGACCCCAGGGGCCAATGCCAACAGGAAGAGGTGGGGTGGTTGCGAGGATGGAGATTGCACATGCTTGGGGACAGCTTGAAGGTGCGTGTTAAAATTTTTCCGAGAGGGGTTAAGGTAGTGTATTGTGAAGCCCAACGGGTTAGTGAGTGCTAAATCTCCATGACCCCTGCCGTCTATATGGCTTGGATGCATCATGTCAACCTGACATAAAGCCGTGGGTGAACATTCTCTGGGACCCCACATGTGTGATTAAATAGTTGGAAGTTTTGGCATCCTTTTACAATGAGAACAGCACAGGATTTACATAGAATTTTTGGACATCCAAGTTCACCATAATACCCATATTATCTGAAATTATGTGCCATGGCCCTGAGGGGAGTCATGATCCCTTCCCCAAAGATGGTTGTAGGGACAGAGCAAGTGTCCACCAGTCCCTCCTGCTGGACCCCGAATCCGGAGTGCCTCTGTCCTACCCAGCCTGTGCCTCACTCCTGAGCAGATCTGCTGTCAGCAGTGTGAATGCAGGAGACACCCTTGGTCCCCCAAAGAGTCTGAGGAACCTACGGGCATCCAGTCCTGGGACAAGGATCTAGGTAGACATCACACAAGTTTAGCACCACCCATGTAGAGTGCTGGGCTGAGCCTACGTAGACAAGTGTCACCCTCCTGACCCAGTTTCCCCTATCCTTGTAAAAAGGAAGAAAATGATGGTTCCTGGTCTGTCTTGTGCTCAAATCTGACCTGGCTCCCAACCAGCTGTGGCTCTGGACGAGTCCCTTACCTTCTTTGATCCTCATACCTCCTCCCAGGGTACGGTTGCCATTCAGAGGATCTGAAAAACCTAGAGCGTGTGCGAAACCATCCCTAAAATGTGTGTGGAGGTGTGTGGGAATTTTTCAGCACACCAAGTTTCATGAATTGAACTGTTCTTCCCACTTGCATGATGGTTTCACACCACAGTTTAGTGGCTAAAGAATATGTGACTTGAAAAAAATTATTAAATTTTTTAAAAAAAGAATATGTGACTTGGAGCCAGGTCTGTGGGTTGGATCCCAGTTCTGTTACTTAAGAGATGAGACCTTGGCCAGGCACAGTGGTTCACGCCTGTAATCCCAGCACTTTGGGAGGTCGAGGAGGGCAGATCATCTGAGGTCAGGAGTTCGAGACCAGCCTGACCAACATCGAGTAACCCCGTCCTTACTAAAAATACAAAATTAAACGGGCGTAGTGGCGCATGCCTGTAATCCCAGCTACTCGGGATACTGAGGCAGGAGAACCTGGGAGGCGGAGGTAATGGTGAGCCAAGATGGCGCCATTGCACCCCAGCCTGGGCAACAACAGCAAAACTCCGTCTCAAAAAAAAAAAAAGAGAGACGAGACCTTGGCAGATAACAGGGACACTATGCTCTCGTCATTTTAGTATGGGAACAGTAGTATTTTGATATGATTACCGTGAGGATTAAATTAGTAAATACAAAGAGCATACAAATGTTTACAAAAGTCACAGGGCTGTTAGAAGTCAGAATGACCACCCTTGTGTGCAGACAGGAGAGGTGGTCTGAGAGTGATCAGAGGGAGCAGCAGAGACACTTCAAGATTCCAGAAACTGTCTGGGTGCGGTGGCTCACACTTGTAATCCCAGCACTTTGGGAGGCCGAGGCGGCGGGTCACCTGAGATCAGGAGTTCGAGATCAGCCTGGGCAACATGGTGAAAGCCCGTCTCTGCTAAAACTACAAAAATTAGCCGGGCGTGGTTGGAGGGCGCCTGTAGTCCCAGCTACTCGGGAGGCTGAGGCAGAATGGCGTGAACCTGGGAGGCGGAGGTTGCAGTGAGCCGACATCACGCCACTGCACTCCAGCCTGGGCAACGAGAGCGAGACTCAGGCTCAAAAAAAAAAAAAAAAGAAAAAAAAAGTCATACTAAACAATGCCATAAATTTATATAAGAGACAGACCCCGGCCCGATGCCCCAGCTCCGCCGTTCCTGCGGGGCCAGGAATCGATTCCGCGCCGTGCTCCCCAACCCTCGCAGGCCATCCGGAGGCAGGGAGTGGGCGCAAGGGCTGAACGTTCGCCGCCTCCGATCCCGGGGGAAACGGGGCGCTGAGAACGTCGACGCTCTTCCGCGCCCCTGGGGCGTGGGACTGATACCCGGTCTCGCCAGGAACCCCCGAGGAGCGCCCCTCGCTGCGGCCCTGGCGAGCGCCATCGAGGTGCGCGGTCCTCCAGGCCTCCCAGAGCGGCGCAGCGGCCGTTTCCGGGGGCGGGGCAGGAACCGGGGCCTGAGCGCCGGGCGCCCTGCGCTCCTCCCCGCGCGGTCCCGGCGGCCCAGGGTGAGTCGGCCCCGGCCGCGAGGCGGGGACTGGGAGGGGCGCGTTCCTCGAAGCCCGACCCAGTGGAGGCTGCAGCCCCCGGAGCTCGACAGGGAGCGGACCCGCAGCCGGCACTGCCGCCTCCGCTCGCCTTGAGTCCGTAACCCTCCTCTGGGCGAAGGGCCCTGCGCCCCGGTCCATGCTGGCTGTGGTCGGGGGCGTGCGGCCGGACCCCAGAGACCCGCTCCACCTAGGCGGACGGCTGCGCAGAGATGAGGCTGCAGGCGGGGAGGCCTGGCGAGGTGGGGCTGCTCCGGGAAGAACCAGGCTCTGCCCCTCTCATCCGCCCGATGGCGGGCTCTTCCCCGCAGCCTCGCTCCCCGGCGGAAGCCGTTTCCCGCAGCTTTCATTCACCCTGCGCAGAGGCTGAGGCAGGAGAATGGCGTGAACCCGGGAGGCGGAGCTTGTAGTGAGCCAAGATCGCACCGCTGCACTCCAGCCTGGGCGACAGAGGGATACTCCTTCTCAAAACAACAGCGACACTAAGAGTTAACATTTGAACTGAAACCTGCTGGCCGAGAGAAGCAGCCACAGATCCCTGAGGAGAAACTCCCAGGCGGGGGAACAGAGAGAAGGCTGGCATGGCTGCGGCGTAGTGAGCAGGGTGCCCCAGGTTCCCGAGGAACAGGGCTTATTCTGTGTAAGGAAGGAGGTGACCCCTCCTAGTCTTCTAGACCCCAGTTAAATGTTACTTCCCCCAGTAACATTTCTTGATGGTCCTCCTTCTAAATTAGTACCCTCCTCCCCTTGACATTTTCTCTCTCAGCACTCTCAGCAATAGTTTGATCTGTTGTCATCATATCATTGCTCAATTATTTTTAGCCCAGTGCTGTTTAATCTGATTGAAGGTTTATTTCCTAATTCCAAAGATAGAGTTAAAAGCAGGTTTTTTCCCCTCTAACCAGGTAGCCCCTCCCTGAGTACATGCATTCCCTAGACATGAGCAAACAAAAAGCAGCAGTGGTAACTTACTCTCCTAGTCCAAGTCCAACCGTAGTCCGGGGTTGCAGTTCTTACCAGAGTGGAGCGTGGTATGTGGGTATGTGTTGAGGGATCAGGGGATCGAGTCTTCTGGCAGCCTCATACCCTGAGATACTCTGGTGGCCTTGTTGGGGTGAGGACAACACGTGTGACCATCGCAGTGGCCCAGGTGGGTCCTGCCACAGACTGCCCTGGACAGACAGTGAGTGGGGCTGTGTGTGGTCCTGCTCTTCCGCAATCAGTCTGCTATCGGTCTGCGCACTCTGTGCAGGGGTGATTCACGAATCTGTCTGATCTACTCCCATCACCCTTCGTACCCTAACATGTCAAAAGGACTCTGCTGTCAAATGTCACTTCACAGCATTGTGATCAAGCGGCCGTCCTGCTTCTAAACGTGCGCTTTATTGATTTTTATTTATTTTGAGAGAGTGCCTCACTCTGTCGCCCAGGCTGGAGTGCAGTGGGGCAAACTTGGCTCACTGCAACCTCTGTCTTCTGGGTTCAAGCAGTTCTTGTGCCTCAGCCTCCCAAGCAGCTGGGATTACAGGCGTGTGCCAGCACACCCGGCTAATTTTTGTATTTTTAGTAGATAAGGGTTTCACCATGTTGGCCAGGCTGGTCTCGAACTCCTGACTTCAAATGATCTGCCCTCATCGGCCTCCTACAGTGTTGGAATTACAGGCATGAGCCACCGCCCCCGGCCTCTGAACACACGCTTTTTGTTAACTGATGCCTAGTGGGAAACATCTCTTTACAAAGTGGCAGCTACTTAGAGCTCCAGCTCTACAGAAAAGGATAGCCCCGGAAACCTTCACCCAAACACAAGAGCTCAAGTGTTTGTTGAAGGGAAGAGTGAGGAGACCAGGGCATCATGCCTGCTCTGTATACGTCTGCTTAGAGCAAAATTATTGTTTTGTTTTGTTTGAGACAGGGTCTTGCTCTGTCGCCCAGGCTGGAATTGGTGGCATGATCTCGGTTCACTGCAGCGTCTGTCTCCTGGGCTTAAGGGATCCTGCCAGGATGACCAAGGTTGCAGCATTGCATTCTGGCCTGAGCAACAAGAGCGAGACGTCACCCAGGCTGGAGTGCAGTGGCGCTATTTTGGCTCACTGCAATCTCTGCCTCCCAGGTTCACCCCATTCTCCTGCCTCAGCCTCCCAAGTAGCTGGGACTACAGGCGCCTGCCACCACTCCTGGCTAATTTTTTGTATTTTTAGTGGACGTGGGGTTTCACCATATTAGCCAGGATGGTCTCGATCTCCACCGCGCCTGGCCAAAAAAAGTCTTAAATTGGAAAAATAGAGGCCGGGTGTGGTGGCTCACACCTGTAATCCCAGTGCTTTGGGAGACCGAGGCAAGAGGATCACTTGGGTCCAGGAGTTCAAGACCAGCCTGGGCAACATAGTGAGACCTCATCAATAATAAAAATTTTTTTGGCAGGGCGTGGTGGCTCACGCCTGTAATCCTAGCACTTTGGGAGGCCAAGGCGGGTGGACCACGAGGTCAGGAGATCGAGACCATCCTGGCTAACACGGTGAAACCCCGTCTCTACTAAAAATACAAAAAATTAGCCGGGTTTGGTGGTGCACGCCTGTAGTCCCAGCTACTTGGAGGCTGAGGCAGGAGAGTGGCGTGAACCCGGGAGGTGGAGCTTGCAGTGAGCTGAGATCGCGCCACTGCACTCCAGCCTGGGCAACAAAGTAAGACTCCGTCTCAAAAAAAAAAAAATTTTTTTTTAAATTAGTTGGGTGTGGTAGCATTCTCCTGTAGTTCCAGCTACTCAGGAGGCTGAGGTGGGAGGATTGCTTGAGCCCAGGAGGTTGAGGCTGCAGTGATCATACCACTCTACTCCAGCCTGTGCCACACAGCAAGACCCTGTCTCAAAAAAAGAAAAGAAAAATAGAAAAACAGGAACCACTCGTCATTCTATGACCCAGAGAGAACTAGGGTTTTATGCTACCAGTTTTAGTTTTCTGCTTACGGTCTGCTTGTTTCATGTAGTAAAATGCAAGAATGTTTTCTGATGTTCCCACACATGGTTTTATTGGTTGTAGAGTCACCCATTGTTCATTTCCTAATGAACAATGTTGCCCAGGCCGGAGTGCAATGGTGCAACCTTGGCCACCCTGGGAGGATCCCTTAAGCCCAGGAGGCAGAGGTTGAGGTGAACCGAGATCATGCCATCATACTCCAGCCTGGGCGACAGAGCGAGACCCTGTCTCAAATAAAACAATAATTTTGCTCTAACCAGTCATGCTTTGTTCATTTCATAAATCCCTTCTGAGCATACGCTGTGTGCCAAGCCCTTTGTCAGGCCCTTGGGGTACAGCCCAGAGGTCTTATCTAATTAGGGAAGGCAGATAAGGAGCAAGGGCGTTAACTTGTCTTATGTCAGGTGGCATAGTGCTATGGAAAAAAACAAAGCAAGGAGCGAGGATAAGGAATTCCCAGGCGGGAGGGGAGGTGGCAGTCGCAGAAGGCCTCTCAGCAAGGTGACAGCCAGCAAACATTGGAGGGAGTGGGTGTTCCAGTGGAGAAGCTTGGGTGCAGCTGCTCCTTGGGACGTGAAGGAGGTGGCTGATGTGATTGCCCCAGCACTTTACCCTCTCCTGCTCCCTTCTGGATCTGGAGGGGCCTTTTGGGGGGCTGGAGAGCCTTAGGCCTGGGCTCCTTCCACTCATGGCTCTATGTTCTCCCGGAATTCACTGCCTCTAGCACCTGCTCCTCCTCAGAGGGTACCCTGGAATGACGATGGCACTCCCGATGCCTGGACCCCAGGTGAGCACCCGCTGAGCCTGTCCACTGCCCCAGGAGACTGCTTCGCCCCTAGCCTCAGCTTTTCAGCCCTGAGAACCTTCCGGGGAGCCTCACACCCATCCACATCACCAGATGGAGTCTGCAAGCCGAGGACCACCTCCTTGCTCTGTGGCCAGGCCGCACACGTGGCTCTGCCAAATCCTTCCAGCCTTTGGGCAGAAGTGGGCTTCCTGGGGCCTCCTATGGCCCCTGAGCTTCTGTGATCAGCCATTGAGGGCAGGGTCCCTGTCCTTCCCCAGTGCCCGACTCCTTCCTGGTGTGAATGGTCAGCCATCCTCCCTCTACTGATGCTGACTCACTGCCGGTGTTGGAAATGGAGACGCAGAGGGTGGGGACGCAGTGCTGGTGCTCCTTCCCCAAATCCCTGATGGTCTGTGGAGAGGGTGAGGCCAAGGTTGGGACCCCCTTCCTGGTAAATCTTTCTCCCTCCCCCGAGTTCAGTTTTTCCCTCTTCCTCTCTGGGGCTTGTGCTGAGAATGAGGCTGCTCACTCGGGGAGTGTTGGGCTGCCCTGACTCTGCTGGGCCCTGTGGATGCAGCGATGAGCAGCAGGGAGAGAGGCCTCTAGCAGATCACGCAAATGTTTCTCATCTGCTGGGTTCTCACCGAGCTCTTGACTGCCTGGATAGCAGAGTATGTGGTTGCAGGAGGCTGTTGTGTTCGAGGATGTGGCTGTGTACTTCACGAGGATAGAATGGAGTTGCCTGGCCCCCGACCAGCAAGCCCTCTACAGGGACGTGATGCTGGAGAACTATGGGAACCTGGCCTCGCTAGGTGAGGGCTTCTGCCTTTGGTCCTGGGGCCGGGAGGTGTGTCTGTGTTAGCTTCAAAGGGAAGTTGTTTCCATTCCAGATTCAAGGTCCGAAACATTTTTGAGGGGAAACTGGAGGCTCCCCGAGGAGCCCCTCTCTGCTTCCTGTTGGGCAGCCACTGCCAGCATCAGCCTGCCTGAGGCTTCTCTCCTGGGGCAGGCCCCCCATCTCCCCTTGGCCACCTAGCTGCCCCTCCTGGGACAGTGAGTGTTCCTGACCCACTGCAAGCACTCCAGCCAGGCACCCGGGCATCCCTCCTCCCTCCTGTACTGATACATTCTGCTTTCCTTCTCTGAACTTAGGCTTTCTTGTTGCCAAACCAGCACTGATCTCCCTCTTGGAGCAAGGAGAGGAGCCGGGGGCCTTGATTCTGCAGGTGGCTGAACAGAGCGTGGCCAAAGTCAGCCCGTGCACAGGTGAGTACAAAGCACTGGAAGGCCTGGGCGGCTGCCACTGCAGGGCGTGTCGTGTGCTGTCAGTGTGGCCTGGCCCCACCGCAGGGCGTGTCGTGTGCTGCCAGTGTGGCCTGGCCCCACCGCAGGGCGTGTCCTGTGCTGCCAGTGTGGCCTGGCCTCACTGTAGGGCATGTCGTGTGCTGCCAGTGTGGCCTGGCCCCGCCCCACCGCACGGCGTGTCCTGTGCTGCCAATGTGGCCTCCGTGCAGTTCTGTGCAGGTCCCTTCTCCCGCAGTAGGAGGTGTGTGTGTTTAGCTCCTCACAGCACGGTCAGAGTTCCTACTAACTGCCTTGCTTGTAGGTCTAAGGTCAAAACTAACTTATGCAGGAAGACCCAAGTGCATGAATTTTCCATTTTGGTGTCCCCAAGGTGTCAGAGGCCGGGTCTGTGCACCTCTACCCTTGGGTTGTATAGGGACCAGCCCTACAAGGTCTGTGGGTTTTTCTTCTCGTGTGTGGAGAGGAGAGATCGTAGAAATAAACACACAAGACAAAAGAGATAGAAGAAATATCTAAGGTTAAGTTATCATCCCAGGCTTTTAAATGCCTCAAGACCTTTTCCCAGCTATGTTGATCTTTATTATAAGCATAAGGCGTTATGCAGTCATCAGAAGTATTCTAGTCATACTGTAATTGCATACGGTGTTCCAAATTCATAACTCTATCTCCCAGCCAGATTACACTCTGGCGGAGATCATTAATTTGATTAGCTAATTTCTGATCAACTTGAGTCTGAGAATTCCAAAGTCTGGAGGAGATTTTCTGCCATGCTTCAACATATTGAGCGGTTTAAACAGAATTGTGGATTGCAACTCCAGCGGTTACGGCTGTTGCAGTAACCGCAGTTAGACCTGCAATGACTGCAATAAGAGTTAAAATGAATCTCTTAGTTCTTTTGAGGATACCTTTAAGATCTTCATTGACTGTGAATAGAGGGGGAAGACTCCCATGGACGATGTAAAGAAACTGGTATGCCTACCCCCTCCCTAGCCCTCACCAAGAGAATACTTGTTGTGAGATTAAAAGTAGCATCAATGGACATGAACAGCTTACAGTTATCACATTCTATAGTGTGTGTATTGGGAATGATAATTACATTTCCAACCAACAGCATATAAGGGGGTTTGACAGCTCTTGATAGGCATCACCTGTTCAGACATCAAGGTGATGTTGAATATGGGTGTCTTGGTATTAGTAGGAGAGAGTTGATAAGTAGCGTTCCATATCCTTATTCCTGTCATGGCTGCAGCTAATTTCCATAATTCAGGATGTTCTGGGGTAACAATTGGATGAATCATTTTTGGTCTAGGAGGAACAATGCCTGTGTCCATCCATTTAAATGGGTAAGGAGACACCCATTCCTTCAACCTGTATGACTGCCATTTGTCCTCTACATAATCTAACAAACTCCGAGCAGGTCATATTTTGGCCGGAGCAATTCCGCCAAGAATGCCCTCTTGGAACCCAGTCAGTAACAACACCTGTAGCTAGAGTTTGGAACACTATGACCTTTGGAGCATTACAATCATTCCATACAATTGAATTTACTAAAAACGGTCCCTTTGTAGGTTCCTTGGAGCAGTCTGGCAGTCCTTTTGTGGAATTATCTTTTGTGGTAACAGGAACCCTCCATTCCTCATGTGGATTAAGTTGAACAGTCGTAAGTTGAAAAGAATTGGTACTGAGCATATTATGTACTTAATAAGAATCATTACTAAAGGACAATATGGTCCACATCCAGTTCTGATAAGAAGAAGCTAAACAGCCAGGCGACATTGCAATGCACAGTGGTGGATGTTTGTAGCCAATTGACAAATTAAACCTTCTTCTGGTTGAGTTGGAAACCTGTCATCATTAGGAACCGGCATGAATGCACTATCATGAGTGGAAACTTCCACTGAGGCGTCCACCCAGGAGACAGACTGAATTAAAGGGGGAAAAGGAACATATGCCCAATAGGTAGACTTTTCAGGTGTCCCAGCTGCTGGCGTACTCACCACTGCACTGACCGCTGTAAAGGCAGCCGGAATTATATTTCCCATCGTCGTTGGAATTCCTTTTTCTTGTAGTAATGTTTGTGTTTGATGTGATAAGACGTTTATTTGACGCCATGTTGGTGGAGTTGAACGACTGGTGGTGTAGGTCACATGGCGAGATTTTGTCGTAATGTAGAGGTCATGAAGTTTAAGTGTCAGGCGGGGAACCTTGCCCTTCCATTTGTGAGGAGTCTTTGCCTTTTGTTTCTGAGAGCGTTTCATATTTGAAATTTTGGTGCAATTTCAGTTGCCGGGAGGGAACCCACACGGGTTGTTGTCTTTCTTCTGGGGAAACGCAAGCAAAACCCCTGCCCCATGTTACCACGGTGCCTAATTCCCATTTGTTAGTTTTTGCATCCTTCCACCGTACCTGCTTTCCTTTTTGTGGATCAAATTTATTTCCAGTGAAATGTTCTCTGCTATAAAAGGTTGATTTCTTACTAGGTTTAAGAAATTTAGTGTAAAAAGAGCTAGATTTAGCTCAGCATGAGGGGTAGTGGCATCCCTCTTTGTCTTGTGTCCTGTTTTCGAAGTTGATCTTTGAGTGTTTTATTGGCTCCTTCCACCAAGGCCTGTCCTTGAGAGTTACAGGGGATGCCAGTTGTGTGAGTACTTGCCCATGTTTGAGTGAGCTTTTTAAACGCGGCACTACTGTAGCTGGGGCCGTTGTCAGTTTTCAGTTTCTTGGGACAGCCCATAACCGAGAAACATGAAAGCATAGTCGTTTAACATGAGATGTACTTTCCCCTGTGTGACAAGTGGCCCAGATAAAATGAGAAAATGTGTCAATAGTTACATATATAAAAGAAAGCTTGCCAAAAGCAGGATAATGAGTCACGTCCATTTGCCAGAGAGCATTCTGTGAAAGTCCTCTAGGGTTAACTCCTGAGGAAAGTGGCTGTAAAATTAACACTTGGCAAGTAGGACAGTGACGTGCAGTGGTTTTAGCTTATTTCCATGTGAGGGGGACTTTTTTTGGAGTCCCGCAGCATTGACATGAGTTAAAGCATGAAAATTTTCGGTGTCAGTGAAAACGGGAAGAACTAATATATCAGCTCAGGCATTTGCTGCCGAGAGGGGCCTGGGGAGGGGTGTGTGGGCCCGAATGTGAGTAATGTAGAAAGGAGAAGACCTTGCTCTGAGTACAGACTGAAACCTTTGGAAAAGAAAAAGTAGGGTATCATCAGGCCGAAATTTGATTAAGGCAGTTTCAATGTTGCCAGCAACATGTACTACATAGGCCCAATCAGAAACAATGTTAACTGGTTCAGGGAAATCTTCAAGGACAGCCATGACAGAGATCAGCTCAGCTGGTTGTGCTGAACTAGCGAACAGTTCTCTTGGCCCTGTATGTGCTGCTCGGCCATTACAGGAAGCATCAGTAAAAACAGTGACCACTTCGGCTAGTGGGGTGTTTCTAGTCATGTGAGGTAAGATCCAAGAAGTGAGTTTAAAGAACTGGAATAGTTTTACATTAGGATAATGATTATCAGTTATACCCAGGAAACCTGCCAAATGGACTTGCCAAGCAAGGCAGATTGCAAAAGCCTGTTGGACTTGTAATCGGGTGAGGGGAATGATGATTTTTTGGGGCTTAATACCCTTGTCTTGTAGCTGCATTCCTAAATAGTGATAAGAAGTAGTCTGGATTTTTGAGGGGGGGGCAGGTAATAACCAAACAGGCTGGTGTGCTTGTTGTACCGCAGAAAAACAAGATATTAACATGGGGCGTGAAGGTGCCATGAGATCAGCCGCCTGCTGGGCAAGATCGGTGGCCTGTGGCTGATTTTATGCTGCAGGTACAGCAGGTATTGGAGGCTGGAAAATTACAGGAAATTGCCAGGCTTTGGGATCCCCACATTCTCTTGCCTGTGGTATAGCCCTCATGAGAGGAGGGTCATTTCGAGGAATGTATGTAACTTGTTGCTTGTGAGCGGCAAGGGTAGTTGTGGCAACCACAGTAGCGACCTGACCAGAAGCAGAAAAGAGGTTGGAATTTTGAATGGAGAAAGAGTTGAGAACCTGTAAACCAGGATGAGATGAGATTACTGCTGAGCCGGTCTTTCGTGGGCCTGAAATCCAGGCTGCCGCGGCAGCTGCGGACCAGGCTTCAAGGGAACCTGAGGCTTCTTCAAGGGAGCCCTATTTGTCGAAAGAGACCCAGCCTTCAAGACAGCCTGATTTTCTTTCTTTCTTTTCTTTTCTTTTGAGATGGAGTCTCGGTCCGTCGCCCAGGCTGGAGTGCAGTGGCCGGATCTCAGCTCACTGCAAGCTCTGCCTCCCAGGTTCACGCCATTCTCCTGCCTCAGCCTCACGAGTAGCTGGGACTACAGCCCCCCGCCACCATGCCCAGCTAATTTTTGTATTTTTAGTAGAGACGGGGTTTCACTATGTTAGTCAGGATGGTCTCGAACTCCTAACCTCGCGATCCACCCGCCTTGGCCTTCCAAAGTGCTGGGATTACAGGCGTGAGGCACCGCGCCTGGCCTTTTTTTTTTTTTTTTTTGAGACGGAGTCTCGCTGTGTCGCCCAGGCTGGAGTGCAGTGGCCGGATCTCAGCTCACTGCAAGCTCCGCCTCCCAGGTTCACGCCATTCTCCTGCCTCAGCCTCATGAGTTGCTGGGACTACAGGCACCTGCCAGCACTCCTGGCTAATTTTTTTGTATTTTTAGTAGAGATGGGGTTTCACTGTGTTAGCCAGGATGGTCTCGGTCTCCTGACCTCATGATCCACCCGCCTCGGCCTCCCGAAGTGCTGGGATTACAGGCGTGGGCCTCCGTACCTGGCCAAGGGAGCCTGACTTTCTGAGAGAGAATCAGGCTTCAAGGGAACCTGTGGCTCCAAGGGAGCCCAATTTGTGGAAAGAGAAATAGGCGGGAGAAATGGAAAACTAGGCTGTGGAGGGATAGGGTTGAGGGCCTCATTTCCGGGCCAAACAGGCAGAAGGTTGAGAGCCCTACAGCAGGGCTGAACAGAGACAGGGTTGCGATAATACAGGAGGGTTTTATAAAGTTTAAATAAGCCAAGTACTTAGTATTGGCCTGTCCCATGGTGTCCCCGAAATACTTTGAGTGCTCAAGTTGACCACCAAGCTTATTGACCACAATCCTCAGGAATCTGTCATCGGAGTCCTCTGCTGAGTCCCACGCTCGAGGCGCAACTTCACACAGAAAGGGAGAGCCCCATGTTGGAGCCAGATGTAGGGTCCAGCCCTACAGGGTCTGTGGGTTTTTCTCCTCATATGTGGAGATGAGAAATCGTAGAAATAAAGACACAAGACAAAGAGATAGAAGAAAAGACAGCTGGGCCCGGGGGACCATGACCACCAAGATGTGGAGACTGGTAGTGGCCCCGGATGCCAGGCTGTGCTGTTATTTATTGGATACAAGGCAAAAGGCACAGGGTAAGGAGTGTGAGTCATCTCCAGTGATTGATAAGGTCATGTGAGTCACGTGTCCACCAGGCAGGGGACCCTTCCCTGTTTGGCAGCCGAGGCAGAGAGAGAGAGGACAGCTTACACCTTTATTTCTTCTATGCAATTTAATGACTCTTAGTACGTTCACTAATTATACTACTGCTATCTAGAAGGCAGAGCCAGGTGTGCAGGGCGGAACGTGAAAGTGGACCAGGAGCGTGACTGGTGAAGCACAGCATCACAGGGAGACGGTGAGGCCTCCAGAGGCTGCGGGCGGGTGTGACTGATGTCAGGCCTTCCACAAGAGGTGGTGGGGCAGAGTCTTCTCTAACTCCCCAGGGGAGAGGGAGACTCCCTTTCCCGTCTGCTAAGTAACTAACGGGCGCCTTTCCAGGCACTGGGGCTACCGCTAGACCAAGGAGCCCTCTAGTGGCCCTGTCCGGGCATGACAGAGGGCCCACACTTGGCTTCTGGTCACTGCTCACTGTGTCCCTTCAGCTCCTATCTCTGTATGGCCTGGTTTTTCCTAGGTTATAATTGTGGAACAGAGATGATGATGATGATGATGATGATTTTTTTTTTTTTTGAGACAGAGTCTTGCACTTTGGCCCAGGCTGGAGTGCAGTGGTGTGGTATCGGCTCACTGCAAGCTCTGCCTCCTGGGTTCACACCATTCTCCTGCCTTAGCCTCCTGAGTAGCTGGGACTACAGGTGCCCGCCACCACACCCGGCTAATTTTTTTTTTTTTTGTATTATTAGTAGAGACAGCGTTTCACCGTGTTAGCCAGGATGGTCTCGATCTCCTGACCTTGTGATCCGCCCGCCTTGGCCTCCCAAAGTGCTGGGATTACAGGCGTGAGCCACCGCGCCCGGCCAGAACAGAGATTATTATAATGTTAGAATAAAGAGTAATGCTACAAACTGATGACTAATAATATTCATATATCATATTTATAATCTGTTTCTAGTATAACTATTCTTATTATATATATTTTCTTTATTATACTGGAACAGCTTGTGCCCTTGGTCTCTTGCCTCGGCATCTGAGAGGCTTGCCGCCCACAGGTTGCTTTGGTTTTCCTGGTTCCCCATGGCCCGTGTGCCAGGGACTGAGCTCAGGGCAGTGGAGGCTGCAGAAAGAACCCTGAGCCGGGGAGGAGGCCCCCAGTCCCGGAGGTCTGTGCAGGCACCTGCTTTACGCACCTGCCCAGACATGTTTGCTGAGTGAATGAACTGTGGGTGAACTCTGAAGGAGAGAGGAGTAAAGAACGTGGCTGTGGAGTGAGGTGCAACCTGCACCTCATGCCTGGCCTGTCTTCCCTGCCAGACCTTGGGCTTCTCCTATGGGCTCTCCATGAGCCAGCCTCCCACAGTGCTGGAGCCATTATTAGCCTTTTTGTTCCCTTCTCACCCGAACCCTCATTTTATTTTTATTATTATTATTTTTTTGAGACGGAGTTTTGCTCTTGTCGCCCAGGCTGGAGTGCAGTGGTGCGGTCTTGGCTCACTGCAACCTCCACCTCCCGGGTTCAAACTATTCTCCTGCCTCAGCCTCCTGAATAGCTGGGATTACAGGCACCCGCCACTGCACCCAGCTAATTTTCGTATTTTTAGTATAGATGGGGTTTCACTCTGTTGGCCAGGCTGGTTTCGAACTCCTGACCTCAGGTGATCAGCCCACCTCGGCCTCCCAAAGTGCTGAGGTTAGAGGTGTGAGCCACCACGCCTGGCCTGAAACCCTGATTTTAAAACCTCTGGCAATAATTTCTCAAACCTCCCTGAACATCTAACAAAGACTCTGTCTTCACTTGATTGTGTTATCGTGTCACAGTGTACATGTTTACTGAATCATGTTGTACACAAAAAATATATACAAGGTTTGTTTTGTTTTAAGACAGTCTCTTTGGCCCAGGCTGGAGTGCTGTGGCTTGATCTCGGCTCACTATAACCTCTGTATCCTGGGTTGAAGCAATTCTCCTGCGTCAGCCTCTTGTATACAAGTATTTGTCATTTATACTTCAGTAAAGCTGGGTGTTGGGGGAAGACTTGGGAATAAAAAGGTTCTTCCAACAATAAGTTCGTTTGAGTGTAGAGGCTGGATCATCCTTCCGTTTTCTGTTCCTTCTCTCAGATTCCAGGATGGAGGTCGGGGTCACGGAGTCTCCTCTCCAGAGAAAACTCTCCAGGCAGGCAGGACTGCCGGGCACCGTGTGGGGGTGCCTCCCCGGGGGGCACCCCGCGCCACCCCACCCACGTGGCAGTCCTGAGGACGGGTCAGATAAACTCCCCCCCCCCGGGCTTGGGAGCGCAGCGCCTCCCCAAGGGTTCTGCAGGAAGACCCGGGCCGGCCTGTGGGGAGCTCAGCCCCCCGCTACAGGTGCGTGTGCGGCAAGGCGTTCAGATACAACTCACTGCTGCTCAGGCACCAGGTCATCCACACTGGCGCCAAGCCCTTCCAGTGCACGGAGTGCGGGAAGGCCTTCAAGCAGAGCTCCATCCTGCTGCGGCACCAGCTGATCCACACGGAGGAGAAGCCGTTCCAGTGCGGCGAGTGCGGCAAGGCCTTCCGGCAGAGCACGCAGCTGGCTGCCCACCACCGCGTCCACACCCGCGAGCGGCCCTACGTGTGCAGCGAGTGCGGCAAGGCCTTCAGCCGCAGCTCCCGGCTGCTGCAGCACCAGAAGTTCCACACCGGGGAGAAGCCCTTCGCGTGCACCGAGTGCGGCAAGGCGTTCTGCCGCAGGTTCACCCTCAACGAGCACGGCCGTATCCACAGCGGGGAGCGGCCCTACCGGTGCCAGCGGTGTGGGCAGCGCTTCATCCGAGGGTCCTCGCTCCTGAAGCACCACCGGCTGCACGCCGAGGAGGGTCCCCAGGACGGCGGCACGGGGCAGGGCGCCTTGCTCAGAGCGGCGCAGAGGCCCCAGGTGGGGGACCCGCCCCACGAGTGCCCGGTGTGCGGGAAGCTGTTCCGACACAACTCTCTGCTGCTGCTGCACCTGCGCCTACACACGGGCGAGAAGCCTTTCGAGTGCGCGGAGTGCGGCAAGGCCTTCGGTCGCAAGTCCAACCTCACTCTGCACCAGAAGATCCACACCAAGGAGAAGCCCTTCGCGTGCACCGAGTGTGGCAAGGCCTTCCGCAGGAGCTACACGCTGAACGAGCACTACCGGCTGCACAGCGGCGAGAGGCCATACCGGTGCCGCGCCTGTGGGAGGGCCTGCAGCCGGCTGTCCACCCTCATCCAGCACCAGAAGGTGCACGGCCGCGAGCGCCAGGAGGACACGGAGGGCAGGCGGGCGCCCCCCTGGGCTTCCCGATGATGGGGATGACAGGCCAAGGATTCACGCGGGAGGCCCACCCAAGCCGGCGGGGCCCCAGCGCAGAAATTCAGAACCCCATGTCTTGAAGGTGCAGCAAAGTCTGAAGAAAGGGCCAGCTCCCACCAAGAGCTCAGCTGCTTGCTCTAGCCGGGCAGTGGGGAGGGAAAGGGCACCGGGCAGCCCGTGGTGTGGCCTCAGGAACTGCCACCAGCCGCCATTTCCTGGGACCTTCCAGAAATGTCCAGGAGCGGCAGTAGTGAGGGAGGGAGGGGCAGCTATGCTAAGTCCCCAAAGAGCAGGGCACGGGGGACACCATAGACGCATATGCAGCCTGGCACAGCCAGGCCTTAGCACCAGGCCCTGTGTGGCGGTGAATTTCAGGTGTTGTAAAGCCGACTCACAGGATAGAAGGTGCCTTAGCTGCCTGCCACCTCTCCTGCCTGTAATCCCATCACTTTGGGAGGCTGAGGCAGGAGGTTTGCTTAAGCCCAGGAGTTTGAGACCAGCCTGGGCAAGTTTGTGAAACTTCTCTACAAAAAATTTAAAAATCAGCCAGGTATTGTAGCTTGTGCCTACAGGCTGTGGTCCCAGCTACTCAGGAGGCTGAGGTGGGAGGATGGGTTGAGCCTGGGAAGTCAAGGCTGCAGTGAGCTATGATAGCACCATGGCACTCCATCCTGGGTGACGGAGTGACACCTTGTTTAAAAAAAAAAAAAGCCTAGATGACTGGTGGAGCTCTATCTATCTGTCTGTCAATCAATCAGTCAATCAATCATCTTATCTTTTTGAGACAGGATCTCTCTGCCAGCCAGCTTGGAGTGCAGTGGCACAGTTGTGGCTCACCGCAGCCTCGAGCTCCCAGGCTCGTTTCTCTCACCTTAGCCTCCTGAGTAGCTGGGACTAAGACACACCCACTGCATCTGGCAGCTGGCTAAGCATTGTTTCTGAGTGTGAGGATGTTTTCAGTGGACTCAGTGAAGATCTGCCCTGTGTGGGCAGGCACATCCACCTGGCTGGGGGCCCAGATGGAACACAAAGGGAGAAGAGAAGCATATTCTCTTTTCTGGAGGGAGACACCCATCTCCTGCCCTTGGACATCAGGACTCTAGGTTCTTTGGCCTTTGGACTCAGGCTTGCCACAGAGGCCTCCCAGGGCTCCTGGCCAGTCAGCCTCAGAATGAGAGTTACACCACTGGCTTCCTTGGTTCAACTGCCTTCTTACCTGGACTGAGCCTCACTAATGGCTTCTCTGGGTCTCCAGGTTGCAGACAGCCTATGGGAGGACTTCTCAGCCTCCGTAAGTGTGGGCCAGTTCCCCTAATAAAACCCCTCTCCTGGCCGGGCACTGTGGCCCCTGCCTATAATCCCAGCATTTTGGGAGGCAGAGGTAGGCGGATCACCTGAGGTCAGGAGTTTGAGACCAGCCTGGCCAACATGGTGAAACCCTGTCTCTACTAAAAATACAAAAATTAGCTGGGCATGGTGGTGGCTGCCTGTAATCCCAGCTGCTCGGAAGTCTGAGGCAGGAGAATCGCTTTAACCTGGGAGGTGGAAGTTGCAGTGAGCTGAGATTGAGCCACTGCACTCCAGCCTGGGTGACAGGGCAAGACTCTCTCTCAAAAAAATAAATAAAAATCCCCTCTCCTAAACTCTATTATTGGTTTTGTCTTTCTAGAGGACCCTAATACACTGCCCAGCAGAAGCCAGGAAGGAAGCCCTGCCAGCTCAGAAGGTGGGCAGGAGAGAAGGGTGTGGCCAGAGGGGGAGCCAATGGGGGTACTGCATCCTCTCGGCCCCACTGGGAATACCTTGTCACCCCTAACAGATGAAGAGAAGGTGAGGGGGGATTGAGTTACCTGCCCACTGGTGTGTCAAACTCCATGGTGGGGGTGGGAACATGCACACCTGGCCCCTCCAAGGCCCAGTGCTCCCTGGGCTGTGCACCCCACAGTCCATGCCAGGGGCTGCAGAAAGAGCCATGGGAAGCCTGGCCCTGGTAGGGCACCAAGATGGGGAGGGCTGGATCCACCCTCCAGAGAACAAGAACCCTGGGCAGTAGCCGGGACATGGTGGGGGAGGCTGAAGGGTTGTCCCTGAGCATCCCCAACATGGAGCTCAGATGTCTGGGCCATGGGTGGGAAAGCACGAAGGTCAGGGCCAGCCTGGGAAACCAAGAGCTGTGCCAAGATCTCTTTCACCTGGGGCAGCTGCTCACATGCCTGCCACTGGGTCCCATCGCCTGAGACTCCCAGCAGGTGCCTCTCTGAGTCTTTGTCCCGTGCTGGAAACCGGGATGTGCAGCACGAACCTTCATACCCACAGCACGGGCAGGAGGAGTAACACCTCCTATGGGGAGCCAGGGTTTCTGGTGTCTCCAGGTTTTTCAGGAGCCACCACGTTCCTCTCATCCAGACGTTGGCGCCCGAGGTGGAAGCAGGTGGTGGCACGCCCGGCCCAGCCGCAGGCCGAGTGCAGATCCTATGGCGAGTGTGGGATCCAGCCTGAAGCACAAGCCAGGTGCAGCCTGCCGGGTCGAGTGGGCAGGTACCTCTTAACAGCCTGGAGCCGTGAGGCCTTGGGCAGGGGCGTTGCCAGCATGGAGGTCTCCGGCTGGCAAAGTGGCCCGGAAAGAGTCCTGTGTCATAACCAGACTCACTTGTAACTTCTGTTGCTCTCCGTAGCTATTTCCAAAGCATCCAGGATAGGTTCATCTCAAGACATTCTAACTCATCTTGGACACAATCCATTTACTCTGGTGGACCCCGTTCACAGAAGCTGGAATCCCTGCTCACCTTCCCCAACCCCTTATTGCTGGGTCATGTTTACAAGTTTCTGTCTCTTTTTGTTCCCGGTCCCAGTACCAGCTCAGGTCCAATCAGCTTCTGAACCTCTATTGTGCAGCGCCTGAGACAAGGTGGGGGAGACAGGGACAGTAAAGCTCAGCCAGGTGCAGACTGCAGACTGGAAGCAAAGGCTGAGACAAGGTGGGAGAGACACAGTAAGCTCAGCGAGGTGCAGACTGCAGACGGGACGCAGAGGCAGGGCCACCCTCTTTCGGGGCATTTCTGGTCACTCCAGTCTGCTGGAAGGAGTCCGTGTCTCACCAGGAGACTCAGGCATGGACCTGGGCTGCCACTTTCTTTCTTCCTGTTACATGGATCTCTCTACCATGCCCCAGACCCAGCACCTCAGAGGCTTTCTCGAAGCTGCACTACAGAAGTTCTAGCCAGAGCAACCTGGTAAGAGAAAGACATAAAAGGGTATCCAAATGCGTCCTTCCAAATGAGGAAGCCCAATTGTCCCTGTTTGCATTCAACATGATCTTATGTATAGAAAACCCTAAAAGCTTTATCAAAACATTCTTAGAACAAACAAATTCAGTAAAGTTGCAGGATACAAAATTAACATACAAAACCCAGTAACATTTCTACATACCAACCACAAACTACCAAAAAAGAAACCAGGAAAGCAATTCCATTTACAATAGCAACAAAAAACAAAACTAGGAGTAAATTTAACCAGTGAGGCCGGGCGCGGTGGCTCACGCCTGTAATCCCAGCACTTTGGGAGGCTGAGGTGGCAGATCACGAGGTCAGGAGATTGAGACCATCCTGGCTAATACGGTGAAACCCCATCTCTACTAAAAAATACAAAAAATTAGCTGGGCCTGGTGACACGCACCTGTAATCCCAGCTACTTGGGAGGCTGAGGCAGGAGAATCGCTTGAACTTGGGAGTCAGTGGTTGCAGTGAGCTGAGATGGCACCGTTGCATTCCACCCCAGGCAACAGAGCAAGACTCTGTCTCAAAAAAAAAAAAAAAAAAAAAAAAAAAAAAAAAAAAAAAATCATCAACCAGTGAGGTTAAAGAGCTCTACAAGGAAAATTACAAAACACTGATGAAGGAAATTGAATAGATCACACACACACAAAATGGAAAGTCATCTCATGTTCATGGATTGGAATAATTAATTTGGTGAAAATGACAATATTATCAAAAGCAATTTACAGATTAAATACAATCCCCATCAAAATACCAATGACATTCTTCACAGCAATAGGGAAAAAAATCCTGAAATTCATATAAAATGACAGAAGATGCTGAACAGCCTAAATCAATCCTGAGCAAAAAGAACAAAGCTGAAGGCATCACACTACTTCAAAATATAGTACAAAGCTATAATAATCCAAACAGCATGGGCCAGGCACAGTGGCTCATACCTGTAATCCCGGAACTTTGGGAGGCCAAGGTGGGCAGCTCACATGAGGCCAGGAGTTCGAGACCAGCCTGGCCAACATAGCAAAACCCCATCTCTACTAAAAATACAAAAGTCAGCCTGGTGTAGTGGTGCACACCTGTAATCCCAGTTACTTGGGAGGATGTCTTGAACCTGGGGGCAGAGTTTACAGTGAGCCAAAGTCGTGCCACTGCACTCCAGCCTAGGGAACAGAGTGAGACCCTGTCTCAAAAAACAAAACAAAACCCAGCATGTTACTGATATAAAAACAGAAACATAGACCAATGGAACAAAATAGAGAACCTAGAAATAAGTCCATATATTTAGTCAACTGATTTTCAACAAAGGTGCTAAGAACATTCACTGGGGAAAGAGCGGTGAAGGGTGCTGGGAAAACTGGAAATACATTTTGAGGATATGCAGAAAAGTGAAACTACAACCATATGTGGTCCAGGTGCGGTGGCTCACGCCTGTAATCCCAGCACTTTGGGAGGCCGAGGCGGTTGGATCATTTGAGGTCAGGAGTTAAAGACCAGCCTGGCCAACATGGTGAAACCCGTCTCTACTAAAATACAAAAATTAGTTGGGTGTGGTGGCACACGCCTGTAACCCCAGTTACTAGGAAGGCTGAGACAGGAGAATCGCTTGAACCTTGGAGGCGGAGGTTGCAGTGAGCCAAGATTGCACCACCACACTCCACCCTGGGTGACAAAGCTAGACGCTATCTAAAACAAAAACAGGCTGGGCACAGTGGCTCACGCCTGTAATCCTAGCACTTTGGGAGGCTGAGGTGGGTGGATTACCTGAGGTCAGAATTGCTTGAACCTGGGTGGCAGAGGTTGCACTGAGCTGAAATTGCACACTACATTCCAGCCTGGGTGACAGAGACTGTTTCAAAAAAACAAACAAAAAAAACCAACAGGCATATGAAAAAAGTGTCAACAGCACTAATAAGAGAAATGTAAATCAAAACCACAATGAGCTATCATCTCATCCAGTTAAGATGATTATTAACAAAAAGACAACAGATGCTGGTGAGGATGTGGAGGAAGCAAGTACTCTGCTGGTGGAAATGTAAACTATATAGCCCCTATGGAAAACACTGGAGTTTTCTCAAAAAGCTAAAAATAGACCTACCGTGTGATCCAGCAATCCCACTGCTGGGCATATTTCCAAAAGAAAGGAAATCAGTATATCAAAGAGATATCTTTATGCTCATGTTTACTGTGGCACTATTCACAATAGCCAAGATAGGAATCAACATGTCCATCAGCATGTGAATAGATGAAGAAAATGAGGTACACTTACACAGTAGAGTACTATTCATCATAAAAGGAGGAAGTCCTAGGCTGGGTGCAGTGTCTCACGCCTGTAATCCCAGCACTTTGGGAGGCCGAGGTGGGCAGATCACCTGAGGTCAGGAGTTCGAGACCAGCCTCAACATGGAGAAACCCTGTCTCTACTAAAAATACAAAACTTAGCTGGGTGTGGTGGCAGGCGCCTGTAATTCCAGCTACTCGGCAGGTGGAGGCAGGAGGAGGCAGGAGAATTGCTTGAACCTGGGAGGCGGAGGTTGCAAAAAGAGCAAAACTCCGTCTCAAAAAAAAAAAAAAAAAGGAAATCCTGTCATTTGTAGCAACATGTTTGGAACTGGAGGTCATTATGTTAAGTGAAATAAGCCAGGTACAGAAGGCAAATACTGTACATTCTCACACATATATGGGAGTTAATAAAGTTGATCTTGGCCAGGCACGGTGTCTCATACCTGTAATCCCAGCACTTTGGAAGGCTGAGGCAGGCAGATCACCTGAAGTCAGGAGTTCCAGACCAGCGAAACCTCGTCTCTACCAAAAATATAAGAAATTAGCCGGGCGTGGTGACACATGCCTGTAATCCCAACTACGCCAGAGGCTGAGACAGGAGAATCGCTTGAACCCAGGAGGCAGAGGTTGCAATGAGCCAAGATCACGCCACTGCACTCCAGCCTGGGCGTCAGAGCAAGACTCTATTTCAAAAAAAAAAAAAAAGTTGGTCTAATGCAGGTAGACAGTAGAATGATGGTTACCAGAGGCTGGGAAGGATGAGGTGGGAGATGAATGTATGTTGATTAATGGGTACAAACATAAAGTTAGATGGAAGAAATATATTCCAGTGTTTGGTAGCACACTAGGGTGACGACAGTTGTATAATTTATCACATATTTAAAAAGAGCTAGAAGATTTGAAATGTTTCCAACACAAATAAATGATAAATGTTTGAGGTGATGGGTATCATAATCACCCTGATTTGATCATGGCACATTGTATTCATGTGTGAATATCAAAATACCACATATACCCCATATATGTGTACAATTATTACATATCCATCGATCAGCTTGTGGGGGGGGGCATTCTCACATCACACACTTCTCCTAACTATGGGGAGGCTGAGACCGGAGAATCCCCTAAGGCCAGGAGTTTGAGACCAGCCTGGCCACATGCATGTGTAAATATCAGAATATCACATGTGCCCTATACATATGTACAATTATTATCACCACAGGCAACATATTGAGACTTGTCTCTAAAAATAAAAAATCAAAAAATTAGCCAGGCATAGTGTCACCTGCCTGTAGTCCCAGCTACTTGAGAGGCTGAAGTAGGAGGACTGCTTGAGCCGGGGAGCTCAAGATTACAGTAAGCCATGATTGCACCAGACCACAGAGTGAGACCCCATCTCAGACAAAAACATACAAATCAAATTAAGTGGCCAGGCGTGGTGGTTCACGCCTGTAATCCCAGCATTTTGGGAGGCCAAGGTGGGCAGATCACGAGGTCAGGAGTTTGAGACCAGCCTGACCAACACGGTGAAACCCCGTTTCTATTAAAAATACAAAAATTAGCCATGGTGGTGGTGCCTGTAATCCCAGCTACTCAGGAGACTGAGGCAAGAGAATCGCTTGAACCCGGGAGGCAGAGGTTGCAGTGAGCTGAGATCATGCCAGCCTGGCCGACAGAGGGGGACTCTTTTTAAAAAAAAAAAAAAAAAAAAAAAGAAAAAAAATTGTCAGGCGCGGTGGCTCAAGCCTGTAATCCCAGCACTTTGGGAGGCCGAGACGGGCGGATCACGAAGTCAGGAGATTGAGACCATGCTGGCTAATACAGCGAAATCCCGTCTCTACTAAAAAATACAAAAAAAACTAGCTGGGCGACGAGGCGGGTGCCTGTAGTCCCAGCTACTC
>NW_016807714.1:2024514-2125542 GCF_001698545.2 Rhinopithecus bieti
GAGACTCTGTCTAAAAAAAAAAAAAAAAAGAAAAAAAGAAAAAAAATTGTCAGGCGCGGTGGCTCAAGCCTGTAATCCCAGCACTTTGGGAGGCCGAGACGGGCGGATCACGAAGTCAGGAGATTGAGACCATGCTGGCTAATACAGCGAAATCCCGTCTCTACTAAAAAATACAAAAAAAACTAGCTGGGCGACGAGGCGGGTGCCTGTAGTCCCAGCTACTCGGGAGGCTGAGGCAGGAGAATGGCGGGAACCCGGGAGGCGGAGCTTGCAGTGAGCTGAGATCCGGCCACTGCACTCCCGCCTGGGCGGCAGAGCAAGACTCCGTCTCAAAAAAAAAAAAACCAACCAAACAAACAAAAAACAAGAACATACAAGGAACTCGCACAACTCAATAGCAAAAAAGTAATAAGAATAGTAAAAATCTGATTTTAAAATGGGCAAGTGATCTGGAAAAGAAATAGAAAAGACACTACAAACTGCTCTGATAGGGATGGAGGCTGTAGACCAGAAGAGGGAACCCAGATAAAATTCTACTATATAAGGGTGTCTTCTGACAAGAAGTGGCGTTGAAAGATCAAATAATCAAATGATGTGAGGCTGTGCTGCCTGCTTTGTAGAAATGAAAGGATCTAATTGAAGACAGAAGTTTTGGGTACAGAGGCCACAGCCCAAATCCTTCACCTAAAATCACTATCTCTGAGCCACTTTTTAATTTTAAAATGTAAAAGGAGGCTGGGCGTAGTGGCTTATGCCTGTAATCCCAGCACTCTGGGAGGCCAAGGTGGGCGGATCGCTTGAGGCCAGGAGTTCAAGACCATCCTGGCCAACATGGCAAAACCTCGTCTCTACTAAAAATACAAAAATTAGCCGGGCGAGGTGGCGGGCGCCTGTGATCCCAGCTACTCAGGAGGCTGAGGCAGGAGAATTGCTTGAACCCAGGAAGTGGAGGTTGCAGTAAGCTGAGATCATACCAGCCTGGCTGATAGAGCGAGACTGTGCCTCAAACAAAAATAAATAGGCCAGGCCCGGTGGCTCAAGCCTGTAATCCCAGCACTTTGGGAGGCCGAGATGGGCGGATCACGAGGTCAGGAGATCGAGACCATCCTGGCTAACACGGTGAAACCCCGTCTCTACTAAAAAAATACAAAAAAAAAAAAACTAGCCGGGCGAGGTGGCGGGCGCCTGTAGCCCCAGTTACTGGGGAGGCTGAGGCAGGAGAATGGCGTAAACCCGGGAGGCGGAGCTTGCAGTGAGCTGAGATCCGGCCACTGCACTCCAGCCCGGGCGACAGAGCGAGATTCTGTCTCAAAATAAATAAATAAATAAGTAAATAAAATAAAATAAAATGTAAAAAGAAATAGGTAAAATTAAATACAGTAATACATTTTATTTTCCTTAAATCTAAAATATAATTCCAAATGTAATCAATATAAAAAATCATCTGAGAGATATTTTATTTTCTTTTTCATACTAAGTCTTTAAAATCAATGTTTGTTTTGCATTTGTGGCACATGGCAATTTGGACCGGGCACATTGCAGGCATCTGATAGCCACATAGGCCTTGTGCCCACCATGCTGCATACTGCAGGACCTGACTAAAGGGGCGCTGGGGTGGGTGAACTGCTCCCTGGCCCCACTTCTGGACTTTCCTCTCCTGCAGCCCTCCCCACGGGGCCTGCCACTTCTCCCGCTCCCTGCCCCAGGCCACTGTTGGGAAGGTCAGCATAGCCCTTGTCCCCCGAGTTAAATTGAGGGGCAAATCTGCAAGCTTCTGCCCAAAACGTCTCGGAGTGGACACTTCAACCTGGCAGCAACTCTGGGGCCAGTTAGCTTGGATTTCTACATGACGGGCAAAATGTCATAGGCTCGCACAAGGACAGCAGCACCCTCCACCCAGCTCTGTGGCCTTTGGCTCTAATCTGACACTGTATGGGTGGCCAGGCCCCCAGGCTGGACCCACAGCAGCCTCCCATGACCACCCGGGGCCTGAGATTAGCAGTTAGAACTCAGATCCTGAACCAACCACATCCTGCAGAGCACTGAGCAAGGGACTCACCTTATGGCCTAAGATCCAGACTCCTCTGGGAGCTCCCCAGGGTCTGGCCTGGGGAAAAGCCTGTCACTAACTGAGGAGTCTGGTTACTCACACTGCTTCACCAGCAGCCCAAGGGGGGTTGGCAGGGGGTGGGGGAGATCACATTGCATTAGAAAGAGAAATCCCCCAGCCTACAGGACACCAGCTCCTTATACCTGTCCTCCTCCTCTCCTGCTCAGTGTCACACTTGGCCTGCAATCACCCACAACTGTCCTCCTCACACACAGCTGCTATGGAAGGCAGAAGGAGGGTCTGTGGGCGTGGGGGAGACCCCGGTGGCACCCTTAGCAGCCTGACCTCTGTGCCTCCGTGTCTTACCTCCAAAAGAGGACATCTCCTGCCTCACAGGTGCTTGTGAGGACGAGCTGAGAGACCAGCTTCTACACGGGGAGGGGTTGTGACATATCAGGGCTGTTCTGGACCCAGAGTTACTGCAGGGAACTGGAGAGATTGTGCTGCAGGAGCCAAGGAGGTTGCCCTGACAGGCCTGGAAGTGGCTTAGGTTTGGATCCTCCATCCCTGGGCACCTGGCATTGGGCAGACCAGACTCCCTGGGGCAGTTCCCACTGAGAAGCCGCAAAGCATCCTCCTAGACCATCCGTACCCTGGGGAAACATCCCTTGGTCCCTCTGTACCCTTCAGACCAGCCCCTCTTGAGGGATACCCAGACTCAGGCAAGGCAGGAGCCAAGGGCAGTGAAGCAAACCTGTCAAGGTGCTGCCCGTTCCCTTGGGTGTCTCCCGCCAAGAGGCCTCCATTCTCAAGGAAGGGAGCACTGGCCACCTGTGTGCATCCACCACGCGAGTGCGCAGGGGCAGACTTGCCAGGACGGAGCAGCCTTGGCACCCACTGCCCACAAAGGCATCCTGGCACAGCCAGCATGGTCTGAAACCCTCGTATGAAGGAGCTCCTCACGGCCTGCTGCTGCCCCAGCCACAAGAAGCATAGGAGCACAGGTAGGGCCCACGGAGTCCTTGGGGCCTGCTACAGGGAGCCAGTAACTATGTTCACACCAGCAGCAATAAGCACAGGGACACAGGCAGATACCACCAGCCTGGGAAGGACGGGTGCGGTGGCTCACACACCACCTGCCTTCTTGCCGCAGCAGGCCTGTGGCCACTCTCTGGCTCTGTCTGTCCCAGTGCAGGCTGGACCTGTGGGCACCAGTCCCTGGAGGACTCAAGGTCATGGCAGGATCTGGCCCTGCCCCCCAGGAGTCTAGGGGAGCTCAGAGGTGCTCCGCTGGAGACAGGCCTGTGAGGGAGAACCATCATTAACCCCGCAGGCCACATAAGAGTGACAAGAGGTCACAGGTCTAAAAGGACACTGGCGAGGAAGATCGGGAGGGCACCAATAGGAGCCGGATGAGGACTCTGGAGCCCCAAGGCTCCTTTGTTCTTTTCTTTTTCTTTTTTTTTTTTGAGATAAGGTCTGGTTCCATCACCCAGGCTGGAGTGCAGTGTCGTGATCTTGGCTCACTGCAACCTCTGCCTCCCAGGTTCAAGTGATTCTCCTGCCTCAGCCTCCTGAGTAGCTGGGACTACAGGCACCCGCCACCATGCCTGGCTAATTTTTGTATTTTTTATAGAGACAGGGTCTTGCCACGTTGCCCTGTCTGATCTAGAACTCGTGAGCTCAAGCCATTTGCCCTCTTTAGCCTCCCAAAGTGCTGGGATTATACGCATGAGCCACTGTGCCCGGCTGACTCCTTTTTCTGAAACTCTTGAAAACTTCTTGTCTCTAGACCCGCTTATATTCAAAATCTACTCCCAATCTACTCCCAAATCTCAAGACTGCGAAGAAACAACAGTCAAATCTCAGCCATCCCCAGCCACAAGCTCAAGGCTGATGGACAGACCCCCACCTAGACCCAAACTGTGTCTCTGTCCTGGGGGGACAGACCCAGCCTGGACCCCTCTGTGCTGAGCCCCTCTGGTCCTGGGCACCTCAGCAGTCCCACCAACCTCTTACCATACCATCTCTGTCGCCAGTCGGGCGCCCCAGAGCCTGCAATGGTGGTTGATTGACAGCTCCCCTCTCTCCTCCACGGTACAGCACCCCCAACTCCAGCAATGCAGCTGTTCCTGTTCAACAACAGGCCCCAAATGACCAACATGACAACATGGAGGTCCCAGCAGCTGCTAATCGAACCCCAGGTTTCTCCTGCTTGAACCCAGGGAAGGATCCCTTGCCTCCTGAGATGCACTTCAAACGGCTGTGTGCTGCTGAAGGCCCTGGAAACGCAGCCTCGCCTGGCCTCAGCTCTCCTCATCCTCACCTGGAATGACCACAGTCCCTGCACCAGGGCAAAGCCAATCACTGTCATTCAGGCTGCTCCTCCCTGACCGACTGTCTTCTGTCAGGACCCCTGGTGCCCCACACAGCAGGCACAGAGAAGGGCCTCCAAGGCCATGGCAGTAGATCCCTCTCCCAGCTCGTGTCACAGGTCCCCAAGCCGGAACCCTCACTGCTGACTCATAACCAGCCCATGTGGCACTGCTTCCTGAGGCTGCCTCCCTCTGGACATCCCTCGTGTGATGGCAGTACGGTCATCCCCAACGCACAGCAGAGCCTCCATCTCCAGGGCCCCCGTGCCAGCAGAGCCTCCATCTCCAGGGCCCCCGTGCCAGTCCTCCTCTGTGTGTGCGCAGCAGCCACCACTGCTGTTCCCAAAACCTCAGTCCCGTGGCTGCTCTGGCACTCATGGGTCTCTGTATGGCACAGTGCCCAGGTGGGGCCAGCTGTCTGCCCCGGCCCTCCGGGAGGTGGGCACTGTGGCTCTTAGAGGCTCCTGGCTCCTAGTTCTCTGTCCTCCGAACCTTCCGAGCTCCCAGGCCCTCTCCAAGTTGTGGCCTGGCCTATGGCAGTGGGGCTGTGGCCACCCTGTTCACACTCACCCCTTGGGAGCACTCTTCCCCATTTCTGGCTGGGTGAGGATCAAGGGCGTCTCCCCTTGTTCCAGCAGGGAGATTAGCTCAGGTTTGGAAGCTGGGAATCTTACTTCAGGAAAACAGTCCAGAGGCCTGGAGAGAGCCTGGGGAGGCGGAGCAGGCAGGGCGTGAACTGGGGGACCCTCCCACACCCAGCTAGCCAGGCAGGCTGCCCACTGGACACTTGAAGGGTAGGAAGCGGCTGCCAAGATCTCACCCCCAGAGATGCCCAATTGTGGCACAAGCGTCCAGTCTCTCTTGATTTGGCTGCCAGAGAAAAGCAAATTCTGCTTGTGGTTGTTGTCATGCGGTCCCAAACAGATCATCACTACAGGGAGAAGCAGTCTCCTCTGTACTCTGATGGGTGTGGGATGGGTGAGGACTGACTGTCCAGAGGGCCCAGGGTGCCTTCCAGGAACACCTATAGCACTGCCGACCTGATGCTCACCCCACCCCTTCCCACAGCAGCCCAGCGCCCTCCTGGCAGGCCCGCTGCTCCCCAGCTCACCCCCATCAGGCACTATTCCTCCTTAGATATCCTCTCCACCGCACGGAGGCTTGGCCCCGACTTCACCAAGACATTTGAAACCATGCACCAGGGAGTGTGTGCATAGAATGAAGAACCTTTTGTTTGTGGGGCTCCATCTCTGCTCTCTAGGGTCACCCAAGCATTTGGGGCCTTGATCCTGGAGAGGCTGCTCCCTCTAGGGCTAGCTAATTCCCAGAGACAGCAAACACTCCCCTTCCAGTGCACCCTTTTTTTTTTTCGAGATGGAGTCTCACTCTGTCACCCAGACTGGAGTGCAGTGGCATGATCTGGGCTCACTGTGACCTCTGCCTCCTGGGTCCAGGCGATTCTCCCATCTCAGCCTCGAGTAGCTGAGACTACATGCGTGCGCCACCACACTCGGCTAATTTTTATGTGTTTTAATAGAGAGACGAGGTTTCACCATGTTGGCCAGGCTGGTCTCACCTCAGGTGATCTGCCCTCCTCGGCCCCCCTAAGTGCTGGGATTACAAGCATGAGCCACTGCGCCCAGCCCCAGTGCACCTCTGAGACACAAACCAACCAATCCAGAGTCCACAACTGTCTATCTCCCTTGTCACACTGTCACTCACCAAGCCAATATTTCCCCTGCCCTAAGTCAACTGGGAGCCAGGTACTGGACAAGAAGGGGCCACTCCTATAGCCCAGAGCCTGCCACAGTTGTTCAAATAGTCCAATCCTGAGCTCACTCTGCATACCTACCCTGCCTGCCCTCTCCTTCCAGAGAAAATAAAGGCTCTGGCCGAACTCAGCCCTCTCCCACTTTCTGCCTCCTGGCCATCCCTGGTCCTTCTCATGTGGCCCTGTGTGCCCTGCCCAGTTTCCAGGGACCCGTGACTATAACCTCTGCCTTCACGACAGTCTTTCTCACGTGTGCACGCCTTGCCACACTTGATTAAAACAAATCCAGGGGGCTGGGCGCCGTGGCTCACACTTGGACGCCCAGCACTTTGGGCGACCGAGGTGGGCGGATCACCTGAGGTCAGGAGTTCGAGACCAGCCTGGCTAACATGGTGAAACCCCATTTCTACAAAAAATTAGCCAGGCATGGTGGCGCGCACCTGTAATTCCAGCTACTCGGGAGGTTGAGGCAGGAGAATTGCTTGAACCCGGGAAGTGGAGGTTGCAGTGAGCCGAGGTTGCATCATTGCACTCCAGCCTGGGCAACAAGAGTGAAACTCTGTAAAAAAAAAAAAAAAAAAAAAAAAAAATTCAGCGTACATTTGAACTCACCTTGAGATATGGGTGTCTGAAGATGGTAAGGGACCTGTGGAGGGGCTCTGTCGGTTGGAAGCACCATTGCTCTGGGCCATCCACTCGGATTCGGAGAGTGCTGTTGGAAATGCAGCATCACCTTGAAAGTGGCTTTGTAGTTGAGATTTTTTTCCTGGTAACATTTACAGCTTGGAACTGTTCTATCTGACCAAATATGAGGAGTTTAGAGTTGCCCCAAAAGTGGCAGCAAGGGAGTTGCCTCAAAAGACTTCCCCAAACTGTCCCCAAATGGAATTGGTTGGGATTCCAAGGAAAGAAGTGGTAAACGATCAGTCCAGAGCATTTCTTCCAGACATTTTCATATGGAGCTTCAGCATTCTTGGGATCAACGGTGAGGCAAGGGATGCTTTACCCAAGCATGTTTGCAGCAAGGGAGTCTGGCCATGGAGCTTAGATGAGAGTTTAAGGGATTGGGCTCAGGGCAGGGCCAGTTTCTATGTGTTCAGCAATAGGGTTGACTGTGTTTTTAAGCAACTTAAACAGCTTTTTCAGGGAATGTGCCAGGCCCCAGCCTGAGTTCAAGGCTGCAGGGAACACGCAGTGGCCAGGTCCTGGAGCGGTGAAAGGACTCTGTGTTTCTCAATCAGTAGAGAAAGAAAGAGGTGGAACTGGAAGACCCTGTGAATCCCAATCTCAGACAGGGATGAGCAATCCAGGCTGGCCCAGAGCATAAGCACCGTGACCATGTGAGGCCTGAGTGCCTCGCTGTGGAGGGTCTGCTTGCTCAGTGGGCTCTTGACTCAGCCAGGTAGTGGATGCAGTGGATGGAGGAAGTCCCCTCGCCCCAGACAGGATCTCAGGGCCTCAGAGCCCTGGCATCTGCACCCTGGACACAAGGAAGGTGACTATGAGGTGGATGCGCTAGCCAGGCTCTCTCCCCCTCCTGCTCCTGTGTTACCCTGGTGTGCCCCCCTCACGGGCCAGGCTGGGGCACAGGGTTGCCGGCCCCTACCAGCCCTGGGGGTCTGGAGGGCGGCTGGGGAAGCAGACCCCTGTCCTTCCCGATCCTTCGCGACATGCTCCCTGAGCAGCTGGGCACTTAGGTGACCAGAGAGGATGTGGGGCTGAGGGAGCCGAACTCGGGGCTGCAGAGGCGGGGTGGGAGTGCTGGGATCATCCGCAGGGGGAGAGGAGAGGCCGGCGTCTGTTTTTCACCTGGGCCTCCCTGGGGGGTTGGGGGGTGCCTGAGTCTTCCCTCCTTTGGTTTGCGCAGATTTCCCCGCGCGGGTTCGGATCAGCATGCTGGGGGAGTCCGGCTTACGTCCCTCCTGGACCTTCGCCCCGTTCTTCCCGTGGGGAGGGGTGCGTCAGGCGGATCCTGCGCCCTCCGGCCGCTGGGCTTCCCTGGGAGCCACGCGGGAAGGTCCAAGCAGCCGAGACGCAGGCAGCGTCCTCGCTGAGGCTGCGGGTCCGTGGCCATCCGGGGGAGACGCGCAGGCTCTGCCGGAGGCAGAAAGAACGCGAGGGAGCCGGGGTGGAGGGCGGCGCGCGGGGCCGGGGAGGGGCCGGGGAGGGGCGGGGCGCGGGGACGCCGGGCCCGGCCTCGGGCAACTCCGAGGCGCGCCCTTCCCCAGGGTCCCGGAGGCTCTGAGACGCCGCGCCCGCTCCAGCCGCCCACTGCGGACAAGGCCCGGGCCAGGCGTCTCCGCGAGTCGGGGCCTGGAGCGCGCCCAGCAGCCGCCTCCTGTCGCAGGGACGTGGGCGGGCGGCGCCTGAACAGCCTCGGTGGGAACCAGCGCCCGAAGCTGGTGATCCGGGGTGCGCAGGGCCCAGCCGGGCGATCCCCTGGATCTCCGCCAGCCTCGCCCCTACCCCGCTCCTCCCACCAGCCAGCGAGGCCCGAGCCTCGGAGTCTGCAACTCTCGGCCTGGGTCCCTAGCTCCCGGCCCGGGCCCGCCCCCTGCTCAGGCACCGCCCACTCCGGGCTCTGGGCCCTCCTCTCCCTCGCGGCTACGCCCCCTGCCCGCCTCCGACTGTAGCCCCGCCCCCCAGGCACCGGCCCCGCCTGTCTGGGCTTCTGGTCCCGCCCAGGCTCTTGGTCCCTCGGGCCCCAGCCTCGTCCCTCCTCGGCTCTGACTCCACCCCTTCCCCGGAGCCTGGGAGGCGGGGCTGAGAACCACAGAGATGGCCGGGCCTCCGAGCCGCCCAGGGCGGCCGGAAGTTTGCGGGGCGAGGCGGGGCGGGGCAGACGCAGGCGGCCAAGGCCCGTTTCCGGCGGCGCCGCGCGTTTGCTAACCTCGGGTGGTCCTTAGGGAGGGTGAGTGGGCGCGGCGGGCGCGGACTCGGGTTGTCCTGGGTGTGAGTGATCGCTGGTCGCTTCCTGCGCCCTCCGGCCTTCGGCACTGGGGTCCCCGCGTCTCCCGGCCTCCAGTCGGGAAAGCGCGGGGGCTTTTTGCGGGGCCCTGAGCGCCTGGCGTGGGAGGTGGTCGAGCACAGCCGCCCTCTCCCGTGGTGGCGCGAGGCGGGCTTCGTTTGGCGGAGTCTCGCACGCAGCTCCCCGCAGACCCCGCTAGTGGCAGCTGCATCACCCGCGGGCCCCGGTGTCAGGGGCTTGAATAAGGCGAGCTCCAGCTGCGGCCTTTTCTCCAGGCCTGGGCCTACTCCCGGGGCCCTGACTCGCCCTCCTGCGAAACCGCCTTCTTCTAGAGCGCTCGCTCTGTTTACTGGCCTGGAAGGCCTAGGATAAGTGACAGTGGAGGAAAGAACGGTGCCTTGGGTGGGGTAGGCTGTTTGTCTTCTCTAAATTCTGGTTGTTATTCCGGGCTTTCCTACTGTCAGGAGCCAGGCGGAGGATCCTCCTCTGGTGGTCACTGCTGCTTGGGTCAGCCACCCTATGCCGGTGACCTGGGGTTTCCACCCACAAACCACTTTCTGGGTTAGAAGCTGCCGTACGAAGACTCTTTTTCCCTTCCGACCTCCTGGGGGAATGCTTGGGCAGGTAGAGGGTCTGGGATCATTGGCTTAATTGAGGTGATGACATCCCTGTGCCTGGTTCCATCCTGGCGACAGGTGAGCTGGAGACTGGAATTTATGTACTTGAGGGCAGGGGTTTCCACGTCCACTCCTGTCTTCCCTACAGTTCGTCATTTTTGCTCTTGCCTGCTCCAACCTCCAGTCGCTCACTGCCTTCCCTTGCTGTCAGGGATTTACCCACACTGGTTCATCCAACCCCATTTCTTCTTGCTCCAGGCCCTTTCGCATGCTATTCCTGCTGCCTGGAGTGCTCTGCCCACCTCCATTACCTTGGCCGAGGTCCCTTTGGAAGTGACCCATTACACTGAGTCAGCGTTCTAGGCTAAGTGGCTTTCATAGTTCCCTGTGCTTCAGCGCTGTTGTGGTTGCAGTGTGCTTATTTGTGTGGTTATTTAACTCTTTCCTCCACCAGACTGCTTCGTGAAGGCAGGATCCCCGTGTCCACTACTGTATCCCCGTTACTCAATGCCTGGCACGTGGCGTCCACTCCTTACAGCTTTGCGGAGTGATTCACACACACACTCTAACGGGGAACAAGAGTTCAGTGGGCCTCCTTCCCTCGAGTGCCGTGCCTGCTTCAGCCCAGCCCCATGTCCCTGCTAGAGAAATCTGGGGCTGGAGGTAAAGGAGCAGAGAGTACAGTACCCCCTTGATTAGCCTGGAAGTTGGGCTTCTGGCACCCTGACCTTTAATCCTTTCATAATTCCCAACAGGTCTCTCGGCCAGAACACGTGGATGCCCACCCACCACTGAGCCTCATGGTAGGAAGCTTGACTGCCTCCTCCTCCTCGCTTGTCCTGTGAAGGCCCACCTCCTGCTCTGCCCACTGGGCCTGGGCTCAGACCCTACCTTGGCCCTTGCTGGGCTTAGGAAGGCCCCCTTCCCCCATCCCCAAGGTAGTGAGCAAAGCCCTGCCGAAACCAGGGCCTAACTGAGGCTCTTGAGGGGGGAGGGTGGTATGACCACAGTGGACTGGGTTCCTGCTCCCCGAGACTACCCCTCCCCAGAATATTAGAGGCAGAGGAGTCCTGCTGAGGTCTCACCTAACCCCATGGTGCGCCTGCCTGAGGCACGTCATGAGACAGTGCCAGAAGGGGGCTGGCACCCAGGGATTCCTGGGGTGCTGGTGTATGTCCTTTCAGGAGGTGGTAACATTTGGCGATGTGGCTGTGCACTTCTCTCGGGAGGAGTGGCAGTGTCTGGACCCTGGCCAGAGGGCCCTCTACAGGGAAGTGATGCTGGAGAACCACAGCAGTGTGGCTGGACTAGGTGAGGCTGCACCTCGGGGCCCTTCCCCTGCGTCATCAGTCAGCACCACCCAGCCAGGCTCCATTGGAGGCCAAACACTCAGACCCTTGTGGGCTCCATAGTGGGCTTGGACTCATGAGTGGTGTGCCCGGCTGGTTCCTAGCTTTGCCCATGTCATGGGGTTCAGCCCCCAGGGAGTGGGTGGGATTCTGGGAGTTAGTAAAGCCTCTTTTCCTAAGCTGTTAAATTGTGAGAAATAGAATCCAAACTTGAAATAGCTTAGACAAGAAAAGAGAAATTATTGGGTGGAAGAATCCAAGGCAAAGGTTGTACAACCAGAGCAAGAGGTGGCGGTGCCCACGCAGCTGCTGTGCAGATGCTGTCATCCCCGTGCCCCTCCTGTCCTGCCGTTAGTCTTCCTCTCTGAACTCCTCCACTGCCACAGGCAGCCACTACGGTGCTCTTTATGTCCGTGTCTGTATTCTCACAAGGTGTGTGCTGTCGTTAGATTGCAACTTGGTGAAGGGGGGTGTGTCTGACTTGGGCCTCACTGGGCCTCTTGCCTGTGACTAAGCTCTCTGCTGCATGGGACCCTGAGAGAGTGCCTGGGCTGGGGGATCAGGAGTGGAATTGATGGGGCATGGTTGGCCAGGAGCTTCTTGGGGTGTTGGACCAGGCCTGCACCCCTCTGTCTTGGCTAGGCTGGCAAAGTCCAGCTTTCTGTTTTGCCAGTCAGATAAGTGTACAGTGGGAGGCTATTGTGGTTTGAATTTGCATTTCTCTGATTTCTGCTGAGCTTGAGCCTATTTTCACACCCTCATTAGTTTGCCAGGTTCTTTGTAAAATATCTGCTCAGGGCATTTGTCTGTGTTCTAGGTCTGCTGTGTTTTACTGCGTTGAAGGTGGTGTTTCTTCATTCTGTCTAAGACGCCTTACGTTGTAAAAACATGTAATTATGTCCCCATCGTTATTTTAAGGAAGGTGGAATGCTACTGACGACGTGCATTTTTTTATCACTTGATTTTACTGTATGCTTTTTAAAGAGCTCTCTTGGACTCATGTAGACCTGGCTTACCCTGTCTCACTGAAATAGAAAGGAAAGACGCATGTCCTGAGGGGACCTTTTTTTTTTCCCCGAGACTGAGTCGTGCCCTGTTGCCTACCCTGGAGTGCAGTGGTGCGATCTCGGCTCACTGCAGCCTCTGCCTCCTGGGTTCAGGTGATTCTCCTGCCTCAGCCTCCTGAGTAGCTGGGACTGCAGGTGCCCGCCACCACACCCGGCTAATTTTTGTATTTTTAGTAGAGACCGTTTCACCATGTTGGTCAGGCTGGTCTTGAACTCCTGACCTTGTGATCCACCCGCCTCGGGCTCCCAAAGTGCTGGGATTACAGGCATGAGCCCCCGCGCCCGGCCAGAGTAAGGGTACTTCTAATGTTTCTTCACAGCTTTTAGTGACCCACTCTCTGGGTTGGTTATCTGTGTCCATACTTTCCACATGATGGCAACCTGTGGGCCCAGCCATCAAGGGGTGCTGCAGCCTTTCGTAAGTGGTGATGGGGTTTTCTTCATCCTGTGAGGTTGGTGCTTGAGCGCTCTTGCTTGGCATATAGCAGCCATCCCTTTTAACAGTCCCATCTGCTGTGCCTGTTCCTCTCTCAGGCCCTGTGTGTACACAGTTGCTGAGTTGCCAGTAACTGGAATTGCACTCATTCCTCCAGCAGCAGTTTGCTTCTCCAGGTTCAAAGGTACAGCTGCTGTTCTTTTTCCATGGCTTCTGTCTATTTTTAACGTTCTGCTGCTGTGCCAAGTCACAGGGTAAACCTTTTGAAGACAGTGTAAAGAGCAGCTGAATTCAGCGTGTGTTGTATGATGGTGCTGGTGACACCTGCAGCAGTGACTGGGCCGCTGAGGCAAGCTCACGTGTGCACAGGCAGTGATGGCGTGTCACACAGCTGCCGCCTGGCGGATGACATCGGTTCCTAGATACGTCCAAGAGATAGGAAAGGGTTTTATAAAAAGACTATCTTAGGGCCGGGCGTAGTGGCTCACTTCTGTAATCCCAGCACTTTGGGAGGCTGCGGCGGGTGGATCACGAGGTCAGGAGATCGAGACCATCCTAGCCAACACAGTGAAACCCCGTCTACTAAAAATACAAAAATTAGCTGGACGTGGTGGCGCGTGCCTGTAATCCCAGCTACTCGGGAGGCTGAGGCGTGAGACTCGCTTGAACCCTGGAGGCAGAGCTTGAAGTGAGCTGAGATCGCACCACTGCACTCCAGCTTGGCGACAAAGTGAGACTCCGTCTAAAAAAAAAAAAAAGAAAAGAAAAAAAAAAAGGACTGTCTTAGAATTTATCAAATAGGATAAATTCCAGGTTAGTTTTGTGTATTATAAATCACTGTTTCAGCCGGACATGGTGTTGCACGCCTGTAGTCCCAGCTACTGGGGAGGGTGAGGAGGGAGAATTGCCTGAGCCTAGGAGGTCAAGGTTGGAGTGAGCTATGATTGTGTCACTGCAGTCCAGCCTAGGCAACAGAGTGAGACCCTGCCAAAAAAAAAAAAAAATCTCTGCTTCTTTCGTGTTTGTTAACTTTGCTAGGTCAGAATTTTTTTTTTTTGAGATGGAGTCTTGCTCTGTCACCCAGGCTGGAGTGCAGTGGCGTGATCTTGGCTCACTGCAAGCTCCGCTGCCTCTTGGGTTCACGCTATTCTCCTGCCTCAGCCTCCCGAGTAGCTGGGACTGCAGGGCGCCACCACGCCCGGCTAATGTTTTTTTTTTTTTTTTTGAGACGGATCTCGCTCTGTCGCCCGTGCTGGAGCAGCTGGCCCGGATCTCAGCTCACTGCAAGCTCCGCCTCCCCAGGGTTACTGCCCATTCTCCTGCCTCAGCCTCCCGATGTACTGGGACTACGGCACCCGCCATCCTCGCCCGGCTAGTTTTTTGAATGTTTTTAGTAGAGACAGGTTCACCGTGTTAGCCCAGGATGGTCTCGAATCCTCCTGACCTCGTGATCGCCTGTCCTCGGCCTCCCAAATGTGCGGATGACAGACTTGAGCCCCGCGCCCGGCCTTGTTGTATTTTAGTAGAGACAGTGTTTCCACTGTGTTATGGCCGACGGTCTCATTTCCTGACCTCGTGATCCGCCGCATCGGGCCTCCAAAGTGGCCTTGAGCATTACAGGCAATGAGCCACCACGCCGGGCCTGCTAGGTCAGATTTTAATGTAATTACTCAGGTTTTGCCTTATGGATTGTCTCTTTGAAGTTTTATTTAAAAGTTCTGTCTGGGCACGGTGACTCATGCCTGTAATACAAGCACTTTGGGAGGCTAAGGCGGGTGGATTGCCTGAACTCAAGAGTTCAAGACCAGCCTGGGTAACACAGTTAAACCCTGTCCCTACTAAAATGCACACAAAAAATTAGCTGGGCATGGCAGTGTGCGCTTGTAATCCCAGCTGCTTGGGAGGCTGAGGCAGCAGACTTGCTTGAACCCGGGAGGCAGAGGTTGCAGTGAGCCGAGATTGTGCCACTCCACTCCAGCCTGGGTGACAGAGCGAGACTCTATCTCCAAGAAAAAAACAAAAGTTCTTCCCTGGCTGGGCGTGGTGTCTCATGCCTGTAATCCCAGCACTTTGGGAGGCCTAGGTGGGCCGATGACCTGAGGTTAGAGTTTGAGACCAGCCTGGCCAACATGGTGACACCCCGTCTCTACTAAAAATACAGAAATTAGCCACGCATGGTGGCAGGCAGTTGTAATCTTGGCTACTCGGGAGGCTGAGGCAGGAGAATTCCTTGAATCTGGGAGGCAGAGGTTCCACTGAGCCAAGATCATACCAGTGCACTCTAGCCTGGGTGACAGAGTGAGACTTGGTCTCAAAAAAAAGTTCTTTCCTCCTCCGAGGTCACTGAGATGGGCTTCATTTCCTCCTGTGAATTTTACGGTTTCTATTTCTCATCCGTATCCCAGCTCCACATTTGTGTTGGGGTTACATAAAAATTCCTGTTTTATTTTGTCCAAACAGTTGTTTTCCCCAACATCATCTATTAAACAGTCTCCTTGGCCAGGCACAGTGGCTCATGCCTGTAATCCCAGCACTTTGAAGTAGGCTGAGTTGGGCAGATCACTTGAGGTCAGGAGTTCGAGACCAGCCGGGCCAACATGGTGAAACTTCATCTCTACTAAAAATACAAAACTTAGCTGGGTGTGGTGGCCCGTGCCTGTAATCCCAGCTACTCAGGATGCTGAGAGAGGAGAATTGCTTGAATCTGGGAGGCTGAGGTTGCAGTGAGCCGAGATCACGCCACTGCACTTCAGTCTGGGCAATAGAGCGAGGCTCTGTCTCAAAAAAAAAAAAAGAAAAAAACATGTGCTTTTCCTGTTGACATGCGGAGCCACCACTTTCATCTATGAAATGGGGTGTTTCTGAACCCTGTTCTCTTCCCTGAATCTCTCTTGTGGGCCAGCTTCCTGCTTTTGTTTTTTTTTTTTTGTTCATTTGTTTTTGGCTTTTTTTCAGATGAAGTCTCACCCTGTTGCCCAGGCTGGAGAGCAGTGGTGTGATCTCGGCTCACTGCAACCTCTGCCTCCCAGGTTCAAGCAATTCTCGTGCCTCGGCCTCCCGAGTAGCTGGGATTACAGGCATGTGCCACCATGCCCAGCCAAGTTTTTGTATTTGTACTAGAGACGGGATTTTGCCATGTTGGCCGGGCTGGTCTGGAACTCCTGACCTCAGGTGATCCGCCCACCTTGGCCTCCCAAAGTGCTGGAATTACTGGCGTGAGCCACCACACCTGGCCAGTTTGGCTTTGTTTTTTATTTTGGGGTGGTTTTTGTTTTTTGCTTTGGTTTTATAGTGTTTCTTAATACTACAAGAATACTAAAAGAATTAAACTCGCCCGTTTAATTCTTTTTTTTCTGGGACGGAGTTTCACTCTTGTTGCCCAGGCTCGAGTGCAATGATGTGATCTCGGCTCACTACAACCTCTGGCTGTTGGGTTCAAGTGATTCTGCCTCAGCCTCCTGAGTAGCTGGGATTACAGGCATGTGCCACTATGCCCGGCTAATTTTTATATTTTTAGTAGAGATGAGGTTTCACCATGTTGGCCAGGCTGGTCTCGAACTTCTAACCTTAGGTGATCTGCCCACCTCGGCCTCCCACAGTGCTGGGATTACAGGCGTGAGCCACCGCGCCCAGCTGCATACAAATTTTAGAATAAGTTGAATTCCTAAAAAATGCCACTGGAATTTTTATTGGGAGTTTTTTGAAACTGTTTTCCGTCAATGTAAAAGTGTTGATTTTTTTGCTTTGTGAATGTATTTTTAGCTGATTATTGCTGTAGTACAAAAATGCTGTTGGTTCTGAAGAATGATCTTACATCTGGCAACTTTGTGGAACTCCCTGGGTAAATGACTGTTGCTTGGTGATTCTGCTGTTTTCCAGCAGGAGGATTCCTGCAAATAAGAGTTTGGCATTTTCCCTCCCAGCCCTCACTCCTCCCATCTCTGCCTTTGCAGTGGCCAGCGCAGTGTTAAACAGGACCCTGTGGGCATGTTGTGTTCCTGATTTTAAAGGGAATGCATCCACATAACCACAGAAATTGACCAAGGAGTTTTGTTTTTTCTTTTTAATTATAAATATTGAATTTCAAGTTCTTTTTCTGCATCATTTGAGATGCATAATTTATTTTCTTTATTAATGCAGGAAATTACATTGCTATATTTTCTTGTATTCCTGAAATAAACCTTACTTAAATCATGATATTTATATATAAATTCTGATACACCTTTGAATTCAGCTAGCTAATATTTTATTTTGGATTTTTGTATTTCTGTTGATAAGTGAAACAGATACATACATACATATATATGAAATTATATATATATGTATATATATATATATTTTTTTTTTTTACGACGGAGTCTTACTCTGTCAGCCAGGCTGGAGTGCAGTGGCGCGATCTCGGCTCACTGCAAGCTCCGCCTCGTGGGTTCACGCCATTCTCCTGCCTCGGCCTCCCAAGTAGCTGGGACTGCAGGCGCCCGCCACCACGTCTGGCTGATTTTTTTGTATTTTTCGTAGAGACAGGGTTTTACTATGTTAGCCAGGATGGTCTCGATCTCCTGACCTCATGATCCGCCAGGCGTGAGCCGCTGTGACCAGCCTATAACTTTCTTTTTGTGTTTTGTCTTTATATGGTTTTGACATGTTTGATAAATGGCATTTGGCATACAAGTAGAACTTGGTGGAACTAATCTATAAAACCATCTGGTCCTTGGGCTTTTGGGGAAGGAAAGTCTTAGATAAGCATTTATGCATTTATATTTCCTTTTTCTTTCTTTTTTTTTTTTTTTGAGACGGAGTCTCGCTCTGTCGCCCAGGCTGGAGTGCAGTGGCCGGATCTCAGCTCACTGCAAGCTCCGCCTCCCGGGTTTACGCCATTCTCCTGCCTCAGCCTCTGGGTAGCTGGGACTACAGGCGCCACCACCTCGCCCGGCTAGTTTTTTGTATTTTTTTTTAGTAGAGACGGGGTTTCACCGGGTTAGCCAGGATGGTCTCGATCTCCTGACCTCGTGATCCGCCTGTCTCGGCCTCCCTTTTTCTTTTTTTTGAGAGTTGGGGTCTTGCTCTGTTGCCCAGCCTAGAGTACAGTGGTGTGATCATAGCTCACTGCAGCCTTGAACTCCTGGGCTCAAGTGATCCTTCCACTTGAATTTCTCTAGTAGCTGGGACTATAGGTGTGCCCCACCATGCCCAGATGTTTTTCCTTTCTTTGTAGAGTTGGGGTCTGTCATGTTGCCAAGGCTAGTCTTAAGCTTCTGGCTTCAAGCAATCCTGCCTCAGCCTTCCAAAATGCTGGGATTATAGGCAAGAGCCACCTTGCCTGGCATTTCCTTATTTCCTTTTTTTTTTAAAACTCTGTTATATTTGTAATTGTTTCTGTTATTCTCTCTGTTTTGGTAGCATCTTCTCACTATGTTGGCCCTGACTGGTTTTGTCATGAGACTGTCATATTCGTGTTTTCAAAGAACTGGCTTTTGGGTTTGCGTTTTTTGGGGGGTTGGGTTGGAGGATGTTTTTATATGTCTTTGTTCTATCTCTCTGAATCCTGCCCCAGATTTATTATTTTCTTCCTCTTTGAGTTTGATGTGTGTGGTATTTGTTTGTTTTACTTTTTTAGTTTTTTGAGACAGAGGTTCGCTCTGTTGCCCAGGCTGGAACACAGTGGCTTACTGCAGCCTGGACTCCCTGGGTTCCAGTGATCCTCCCACCATGTTGGCCAGGCTGGTCTCAAACTCCTGACCTTCAGGTGATCCATCTGCCTTGGCCTCCCAAAGTGCTGGAGTTACAGGTGTGAGCCACCACACCTGGCCATTCTCAACTTCTTGAACTTATTATTTACCTCATTTGTGTTTTAAAATACTCATTTCAGGCCGGGCGCGGTGGCTCAAGCCTGTAATCCCAGCACTTTGGGAGGCCGAGACAGGCGGATCACGAGGTCAGCAGATCGAGACCATCCTGGCTAACCCGGGGAAACCCCGTCTCTACTAAAATACAAAAAACTAGCCGGGCGAGGTGGCGGGCGCCTGTAGTCCCAGCTGCTCCGGAGGCTGAGGCAGGAGAATGGCGTGAACCCGGGAGGCGGAGCTTGCAGTGAGCTGAGATCCGGCCACTGCACTCCAGCCCGGGTGACAGAGCAAGACTCCGTCTCAAAAAATAAATAAATAAATAAATAAAATAAAATACTGATTTCTAGTAAGTGTATCTAAAAGTATAAAATTTTTCTGGGCATAGTGGCATAGGCCTATTATCTCAGCTACTTAGGAGGCTGAGGCAGAAGGATTGAGCCGAGGAGTTTGAGGCTAGCCTGGGCAACATAGCGAGACCACATGTCTACAAAGAATTTAAAAATTAGCTGGGTGTGGTGTCACCCACCTGTAGTCCTAGCTACTCGGTAGGTTGAGGCGGGAGGACTGGTCTAGGGTATAGTGAGCTCTGATGGTGCTACTGCACTCCAGCCTGTGTGACAGAGCAAGACCATGTTTCTAAATCACATTTTATCTTTACATGCTGCTTGGGCTGCTTCCTATAAATTCTGACTCATAATAAATATGGTTGCCACTTAGTAATTTATTATGTAGTTTCCAAGTAGCTAATTGCATCTAAGCAACATTTTGTAGTCAATTTCATACTGAACTGCATTTGCCTGGGTGCATGTTCTGTGGTGCTGTACTTTCCTGTGTCTGTGACTCAGTGTGTGGCTTGACCCAAGGGCGTTTCTTTGTTCCACATGTACTTGGAGAGAATATGCATTTTCTGTTGAGTGTGGAGTCCTGCCTGCATCTGGGGGCTTGAGCTTATTGGCTATAGGCCTTTGGAATCTCTGCCTGCCTCTTTCCTTCCAGTTGGGGGAACCCTGAAGGAAGCTTCCAACCAGAGGCCTTGGCTGGCCCATGGATCACCTGCTCATCTCTGTACTGACCGGCACAAAGAGGGTACGGGGGCAGGTGGCCCCAAGAAGGCAGGGTGCCAGGTGGGCCCCCACAGGTCTCTGCCACCCAGTCTACGGAGAGGGAGGCAGGCCCTGAGGCATCCTTTGTGCAGGGACTTGAGGCTGGAAGGCCACTGGCTGAAGATTGGACCTTGGAGCTTTCAGATGCAAAATTTGCTCGTTTGTGTCCATTTGTCATTGTTTGTCATCTTACTTTGTAACCACCCTGGCCTCTTGGAGCATCTCTGCTCTGTGAACCGAGGGACAGGCCCGGCTCTGTTGAGTGAAACTTGGGCTTCTTCTCTCTCCTAAGTTCCAGGGGTAGAGGCGGACTGTCCTTTGCAGACTGGTGACAGGGTCACCTGGAGATTGTGGGAGTCAGGTATCCCTTGCTGTCTAGCCACAGGAGCTGGACAGATCTGGACAGAAAGGGCTTCTGTGTCCCCAGATTTTCACCACCCTTCACACCTCTCTCTCCCTGCAGGGGCTCTGCCTGTGCCTTGTAGCCCCCCTGCCCCTTTACATTTGGAAACTGGGGAAGGCTTAACCCTGTGCTGCACACTCCCTGTCATGCTGACACTGTCTTCTCTGCTGCACACACAGCAGGATTCCTAGTTTTCAAGCCTGAGCTGATCTCCCGGCTGGAGCAGGGAGAGGAGCCATGGGTCCTTGACCTGCAGGGAGCAGAGGGGACAGAGGCACCAAGGACCTCCAAGACAGGTAAGACTTAGACCCCGTCACAGAGAAGCCCTGGGGTGAGGAGAAACTGCAGGAGGGGCCTCACAACTGGGCAGCTGTGGGTGAGTCACGGGGGTTACGCTGGGATCCCTGGGAATGCCACTGGGGAAGCAGCATCCAGCACGTAGAAGGGAGCATAGACCCGTTGTGGGGCTGCCTTGGGAGACGCCAAACTGAAGAAGAGTCAAGACACAAAAACCCATGCATTTCCGCAAAAACAGAGCTTGTTTTGAAATCATGTCACATTTTGTTCTATTTCTAATTTTACTCATACTTTTGTTAAGCAAAGATACAAACCTATGGATCCAAGTGAAGGGTTAAGTTTGGCATTCAGTAACCTCTCCTTAGGTAAGCATATTCGCTGAGGCAGCTCCCTTCAGGCCTTCTCAGGCTCCAGGAGTGCCTTACTTTCCTGTGGCTGCCGTAACAATGAACCACAAACTAGGAAGCTTAAAACAACAGAAATTTATTGTCTCACAGCCGTGGAGGCTGGAAATCTGAAATCGAGGGGTCAGCAGGGTTGTGCTCCCTGTGAAGGCTTTAGAAAGGATCCTGTCCTGCCTATCCAGGCAGCTGGTGGTTTTCTGGCAGTCCTTGGGTTCCTTGGCTTGTGGACGCATCCCTCACTCTGATCTCTGACTCCTTCACACGGCTGCCTCTCCCTGCGTGTCTGCGATCATGTGGCCATCTCCTTAGAAGGACACCAGTCATGTTGGGTTAGGGGCCACCCCAGTGACCTCATGGTGACTAATTACATCTGCAACGACCGTGTTTCCAAACAAGGTCACATTCTGAGGTGCTTCAAGTTAGGACTTCAGCCTATCTTGGGGTCCTCAGCCCGAACCAGGGCACCCGCTGCCTCCAGCATGAGCTCCTGCTGGGCAGGCGCCTGGCCTGGTGCTCTGCTTCCCTGCTTTGCTGGTGTGCCACCCACATGACAAGGGAGATGGGTCTGCGTGCATCTCAACTGCAGAAAGGGAGCCCCTCCCTCCCCCTTCCCAGTTGCTGCTTTCACTCCTGCACATGGCAGGACCAGTCCCCACAGAGGCCACCGGCTTGGAGGGGCCTCGGGAAGCAAGTTGGACAGTCCAAAGTTGTGAAAAGCAGGGCATGTGGGGCCAGGTGCGGTGGCTCACACCTGTCATCCCAGCACTGTGGGAGGCTGAGGCGGGCAGATCATGAGGTCAGGAGATGGAGACCATCCTGGCTAACACAGGGAAACCCCGTCTCTACTAAAAATACAAAAAATAAGTTGGGCGGTGGCGGCGCCTGTAGTCCCAGCTACTTGGGAGGCTGAGGCAGGAGAATGGCGTGACCCCGGGAGGCGGAGTTGGCAGTGAGCCAAGATCGTGCTACTGCACTCCAGCCTGGGCGACAGAGCCAGACTCCGTCTAAAAAGAAAAAGTACAGGCTGTGATCTTCCTTCCATTCATATGACCCTAGGCAGCTTCAAAGGACAAGGAGGGTGTCTGAGCCTCTTTACACCCTGGGGTCCTTCAGCCACCCAGGAAGGCTGCATGTGGGAACAGTGGTCAGGAACCCTGGCCTCACTGGCTCTGCCGGCTACTCCCATGTTATCCTTTCTGCTCAGCCTCCCTGAGAAGGAGGTTCAGCTATAAGGTAGCCCAGTTAAAATCGAGCCGCCCATTAAAATATTTCCAACACGGACAGGAGAGTTTAAAGAGGGTGCTGTGGCAGAAAAGCCAGCTCCAGTTGGCAGAATTAGTTTAGTGGTTACATGTAGCAGGTGGTCCTTACTGTGATAAAGCATCAACCAAAAATATAATCCCACAGTAGGTGAGAGCTGCTGTTGATTTACCCAGCACTTGCTTGCAGATCCGAGAGTCCAGGGCAGGGATGTGGCCTCTTAGATAAAACAAGCAGCAGCGCAAAACCAGAATAAGGTGGAAATGCCCAGATATGTTACTTGTCTCCAGCTGGTACAGTCAGCATCAGATACTAAAGGATATTGGCCCAGAGCAGTGGGTGAGGGGCCAGGTCCCAGCTGTGCACCCCCACGCTCTTGACCACCACGCCCCCTGGTGGGTGGTTCCTGGCACCCACCAACAAAGCCTTGCTGTCAACCTGGCCCTGCTCTCTCTGCCACTGCTTTATCCTTTTTGAGATGGAGTCTCTGTTGCCCAGGCTGGAGTGCCGTGGCATGATCTTGGCTCACTGCAACGTCTGCCTCCCAAATTCAAGTGATTCTTGTGCCTCAGCCTCTCAAGTAGCTGGAATTACAGGCATGAGCCACCGTGCCTGGCCACCCTGCTCTCTTATCTTCACAGCAGGGGAAGGCTCGGGAGGAGTGCCAAGCGAGCCCTGTTGAAGGACAGGCATTCTGAGGTGGTGTGGTTGTGCAGGGAAAGAAGCACATGAGGACCAGGCCTAGGGATGCCTCCTGTCCTCACAGCCCTTGAGCGTCCCTGCTGCATAGTGAAGCTGAAACGGCTGCCTGCTGTGACTCTCCAGGACTGACAGGAAGACCTTTAGAGGTCCCTGGAAGCCGGAGACTCACCACTGATGATTAGGAGTGGGCAGGAACCGAAGCTTGAAGCCCTGTAACTGGGCGGTGCATTCATGTGGGGTAGACTTGGGCTGGCGATAGCTGTGGCCACGTGGTCGTGGGTGTGAACATGATTGTGTGGTGGTGGGGACCGTGGTTGTGATGACCATAGCCATGTGTTTTGGTTGCGTCCTGTCAGGGTTGTGATCACGGGACATCAGGGAGATGTCTGACCTCAGTAGAGGTGCTCTCTAGGGTTACAGAGTAGGACAGAAGCCTGTGCTTACTTGGAGAGTCCAGAAAGAGCGCAGATGTCTGGAAGGCCTCCTGGGGGCCTCCAGAAAGTTGCAGCCCCAGGGAAGAAGTCAGTGTGGTCTTGGGAGGTGACCACGCACAGCCCAGGGAGAAGCAGGGGAGGCGGCCAGGTGTGAATTGGCAGTAGCAGCCAGGAGGCAGCTGAGGGGGCTGGGTCCTGCTCAGAGAAGCCCACTGCAGGGAGTAGCCATGAACGGCCTAGGTGCCCAGTGCTTTTCTGAGCTCACCAAGTTAAGTCCCTTGGCAGCTCTTCCAGCCCCATTTTCCTCGTCACAATCCATGCCCTCCATTCAGAACTCCATTCAGAACTCAGACCCTGTACTGTTTCCTCACCAGCTGGGATGCTGGAGCCCCTGACCCCGCAGCCCATGGTAGCTACCCACCCTTCCGGTCTCACTTTGTCTTCTTTGCCTCTGTATGGACTTTGCCCCACACCAGTGCCCTGTAGGATGGATCTCTCTGCTCACAGACCCCAGCCCCGCTGTAGGCCGTGTTGCTCTCAGCACTCTGCCCAGTGCATAATGAACACTTCGTTGCTATTGAATGAGTGAACAAAGTAAAAAGCATGAAATGAGATCTGAGAACTGCCAAAGGCTCTACCTTCTCTTGCACGCTTCCACCTGGGGCCTCGCAGGGCTCAGTGCAGCCGTCCTGGGAGCCTTGTAGTCTTGTCATTTCTCTGAGCACAAGGCCTAAGGAACATCTTTGTTCCTGTTTATTTCAGATTCTACGATTAGGACTGAAAATGAGCAGTCCTGTGAGGACATGGACATCCTAAAATCGGAATCCTATGGGACAGTCATCAGAATCTCCCCACAGGACTTTCCTCAGAATCCTGGCTTTGGAGACGTTTCTGATTCTGAGGTCTGGTTAGACAGTCATTTGGGCAGTCCTGGGCTGAGAGAGATAGGCTCTACCTTCCAGAATAACTGTTTCAATGAGGAGACTGTGGTTCCCAAGACCTTCATCAAGGACGCTGCCCAGGGATGTAAGGAGCTGGGAAGCAGCATCCTGGATTGTCAGCCTCTTGAAAGTCAGAGAGAGAGTGCAGAAGGGACGTCCCAGAGATGCGAGGGGTGTGGCAAAGGCTTCAGAGCCACTTCAGACATTGCTCTGCACTGGGAAATTAATACACAGAAAATTAGCAGATGTCAAGAATGCCAAAAAAAGTTATCTGACTGCTTGCAGGGGAAACATCCAAATAACTGTCATGGAGAGAAGCCGTACGAATGTGCAGAGTGTGGGAAAGTCTTCAGGCTCTGCTCGCAGCTTAATCAGCATCAGAGAATCCACACAGGAGAGAAACCCTTTAAATGCACTGAGTGTGGAAAAGCCTTCCGCCTGAGCTCAAAACTTATTCAGCATCAAAGAATTCACACTGGGGAGAAGCCCTACAGATGTGAGGAATGTGGAAAAGCCTTTGGTCAGAGCTCAAGCCTCATCCATCATCAGAGAATCCACACAGGAGAGAGGCCCTATGGTTGTCGTGAATGTGGGAAAGCCTTCAGTCAGCAGTCGCAGCTGGTCAGACACCAGAGAACTCACACTGGGGAGAGGCCCTACCCTTGCAAGGAGTGTGGGAAGGCCTTCAGCCAGAGCTCCACCCTAGCCCAGCATCAAAGGATGCACACTGGGGAGAAGGCTCAAATTCTAAGAGCCTCAGACAGTCCAAGCCTTGCTGCACATCAGAGAATTCATGCTGTAGAGAAACCATTTAAGTGTGATGAGTGTGGGAAAGCTTTTAGGTGGATCTCTCGCCTGAGTCAGCATCAGCTGATTCACACTGGAGAGAAGCCTTATAAATGCAACAAGTGTACGAAAGCCTTTGGTTGTAGTTCACGACTTATTCGCCATCAGAGAACTCACACTGGAGAAAAACCATTTAAATGTGATGAGTGTGGCAAAGGCTTTGTTCAGGGCTCACACCTTATTCAGCATCAGCGAATCCACACTGGAGAGAAACCCTATGTGTGTAATGACTGTGGAAAAGCCTTCAGTCAGAGTTCCAGCCTTATTTACCATCAGAGAATCCATAAAGGAGAGAAGCCCTATGAATGCCTCCAGTGCGGAAAAGCCTTCAGCATGAGCACACAGCTTACAATACATCAAAGGGTTCACACTGGAGAGAGGCCCTATAAATGTAACGAGTGTGGGAAAGCCTTCAGTCAAAACTCAACCCTTTTCCAGCACCAGATAATTCATGCAGGAGTGAAGCCCTATGAGTGCAGTGAATGTGGAAAAGCCTTCAGCCGGAGCTCGTATCTTATTGAACACCAGAGAATACATACTAGGGCCCAGTGGTTTTACGAGTATGGGAATGCCCTGGAAGGGTCCACCTTTGTGAGCCGTAAAAAGGTAAATACTATAAAGAAACTGCATCAGTGTGAAGACTGTGAGAAAATATTTAGGTGGCGTTCACACCTAATTATACACCAGAGAATTCACACTGGGGAGAAGCCTTATAAATGCAATGACTGTGGCAAAGCTTTTAATCGGAGCTCACGGCTTACCCAGCATCAAAAAATTCACACGGGATAAACCACTTACGTATAAATGTGTATATATGTGAATAAACCTACAGCCTTAACTTACTTATTTTATATGGGATCATTTATACTGACAAACATGTAGAATGTTGGTAAAGATTCAGAATTACTCTCAAAAAAATCCAACATAAGGCCGGGCGTGGTGGTTCACGCCTGTCATCCCAGCACTTTGGGAGGCCGAGGTGGGTGGATCACGAGGTCAGGAGATCAAGACCATCCTGGCTAACACAGTGAAACCCCGTCTCTACTAAAATTTAGCTGGGTGTGGTGGCGGGCACCTGTGTTCCCAGCTACTCGGGAGGCTGAGGCAGGAGAATGGCATCAACCCTGGAGGCAGAGCTTGCAGTGAGCTGAGATTGTGCCACTGCGCTTCAGCCTAGGCAACAGAGCGAGACTCCGTCTCAAAAAAAAAAATCCAACTTCATATAAAATGCATGTTAATTTGCTGAAATGTTTGACCTTAACCTGTTCAATAAAGCCTGTATCCCTCACACCCAGGGTGCAGTCTGCAGTTTGAGTTCACAGGTCCCTGTGAAGGAGGAAGCAGCACAAGGAAGGCTCTACAAACACTGCTAGACTTAGTAGGTTAAAATAATTTACCTCAACTGTTTCCCCTTAAGGATCAATGGCTTGGCTGGGCGCGGTGGCTCAAGCCTGTAATCCCAGCACTTTGGGAGGCCGAGACGGGCGGATCACGAGGTCAGGAGATCGAGACCATCCTGGCTAACATGGTGAAACCCCGTCTCTACTAAAAAATACAAAATCTAGCCGGGCGAGGTGGTGGGCGCCTGTAGTCCCAGCTACTCGGGAGGCTGAGGCAGGAGAATGGCGTAAACACGGGAGGCGGAGCTTGCAGTGAGCTGAGATCCGGCCACTGCACTTCAGCCTGGGCGACAAAGCAAGACTCCGTCTCAAAAAAACAAAAAACAAAAACAATGGCTCACACTGGCTTCAACAATAAGGAAATGCATTAGCTCATGTTGGAGGAGGTCCAGGAGTGCCTAGAATTCCAACTTCACATTAGATCCTTATCTTAGAACTTAACCCAGCCACCCAGGACCAAACGGCCCAGCCCTATCCCCTTCTTCAGAGAGGCAGGCTGGGCTAGCAGGTACACACCATCACTGCTGGTGCGGTTGGCATTCATGGAGCACATACCAGTGCCAGGCACAGAAGCAAGGTGTCACAGCACGGGTTCTGAGGTCACACTTGTGCCCCAGGGGCTTGCTGTGTGACCCAGGACATCATTGCCCTCCCTGAAACTCGGAGCCTTATTTGCGTATCTGAAAACATGCACTGTGAGAGGGCACTGAGAGGAAACAATGTAGAACATGTCTCACCGTGCCTGTCAGAGAACGAGCACTCAAGTGAATGCTAGTACACCCACCCCTGTCCATGCCAGTGTCTCCAGCACACCCATGTGTGCACAGACCCTCAGGCTGATGACTATCTTGTACCGGCGCAGTTGCCCCACTTTTTTTGCGGGGGGGAGGGCAGAATGTGGTAAGGAGGAAATACAGTGGAGAAAAAGAAAAAATGGGCCAGGCATGGTGACTCACACCTGTAATCCCAGCACTTTGGGAGGCCAAGGTGGGTGGATCACGAGGTCAGGAGATCGAGACCATCCTGGCTAACACGGTCAAACCCCATCTCTACTAAAAATACAAAAAAATTAGCCGGGTGCGGTGGCGGGCGCCTGTAGTCCCAGCTACTCAGGAGGCTGAGGCAGGAGAATGGCGTGAACCTGGGAGGCGGAGCTTGCAGTGAGCCGAGATCGCGCCACCGCACTCCAGCCTGGGTGACAGAGTGAGACTCCATCTCAAAAAATAAAAAGACGAAAAGGGGATGGAAAGAAGTGGTTGGGAAACATGGGGAGAAGAACCTGAGGAGAAGGGGTGAGGAGAGGGAGTGGGGAAAAAAGATGGTGGGAAGAAAAGATGTTCGATGGCCGGGCGCGGTTGCTCAAGCCTGTAATCCCAGTACTTTGGGAGGCTGAGACGGGTGGATCACGAGGTCAGGNATCTCAAAAAATAAAAGACGAAAAGGGGATGGAAAGAAGTGGTTGGGAAACATGGGGAGAAGAACCTGAGGAGAAGGGGTGAGGAGAGGGAGTGGGGAAAAAAGATGGTGGGAAGAAAAGATGTTCGATGGCCGGGCGCGGTTGCTCAAGCCTGTAATCCCAGTACTTTGGGAGGCTGAGACGGGTGGATCACGAGGTCAGGAGATCGAGACCATCCTGGCTAACCCGGTGAAACCCCGTCTCTACTAAAATACAAAAACTAGCCGGGCAAGGTGGCGGGCACCTGTAGTCCCAGCTACTCGGGAGGCTGAGGCAGAAGAATGGCGTAAACCCGGGAGGCGGAGCTTGCAGTGAGCTGAGATCCGGCCACTGCACTCCAGCCTGGGCGACAGAGCGAGACTCCGTCTCAAAAAAAAAAAAAAAAAAGATGTTCGAGTGAAGAACTTGGGGTGAGGGAGTGGGGAAGGAAGAAGGTGGCAGAGTGGGGAAGGAGGACTCGGGAGAACTTGGGGAGAGGAAGTGGGGGAAAACGATGGTAGGGAAAAGAACTTTAGCTGCAGTAGGGGCAGACCAGCAGACCGTAGGGCAAAAGGACAGATGGGAGGAGAAGCAGGATCAGGGAGGAGAACCCCAGTTGCTCCACTTTACAGGTCTGGATGTAATTTATGCTGTGGGACAGCTTTCCTTAAAACTCAGCCTGAAACAAAAACTGCCAAGAACTGAGGGGCTGAGATTTTATTCTTTGTAGAAGCTCACGAGAAATCCTGTAGCTGCTCCATCTAGGAGGGGACGGCAGGCAGATTACTCACCGCGGTTGTCAGGGCCCTATCAGTTACCTTTGTCCACCATTCCCATGACGCAGAGGCCCAGCAGGTGCAGGCACAGCTGAGAAATCTGGAGGTGAGGAGTGAGCCTGCTCTGTTGGGAGCTGGGGGGCCATTACCTTACCCTTCAGGTTTTCTGCTGCCAACACAACCTTGAGAAGTGACCCAGGTGGAGCATGGTGGGGGTTCTTGGCACATGCAGGAACATGGAGGTGTGACTGATGGCAGGTGGCTTGCAGTAATCTGCTCAAGGCATGATGCTTTTTTGCTGAAATTGAATTTTCATGTGAATCTGCTGCTCAACCCTAATCTAATAGGCTGGCACCTTGTCCATTTGATTTTCTCACACAGCATCTAATTAAGGCTGATATTCACAGGCATGAGGCCAACAGCAAGACCTCAAGCCTGTCTCCACAGTCCTGGTCATTCAGGTATGAAGGAGTTCCGGGGAACCTGCTGATTTTTGGTGCCACTGCCAATAATTACACAGAAATATTTGGGCCCCAAAGGCCCCCATCCCCAGTGGAGGGACACTTTGTGATCCCTTCCTCCCAAACATGTGGCCTAGAGGGACACAGGTCACGCCAGGGCTTGTGACTGCTGGCTTGGGTCATGCCGCACTGGTTAGGCATCATGGCAGGGTCACTGAGACGTTGCAGCCTCAGCTGCCTAACCCAAGAGCAACTTGGGAATTTGTATCAGGTTGAAACAGGTTGTGCTGGTCCATGTGTTTGCAAGTTCCAGAGCTTTCCCTGGTGGCAAAGGACACAGCAGAGTCCAGGGTGCTTGTGTCCCCATGAGTTTCGTCTTTACAGCCTGTGGACAGGGATCTGACCCCTTGGTCGGCCTGAGTGACCACCAGCTGCTGCTGCTTAGCTCAACACGCTGCGAGTGTGTTCCCAGACTACAGTGCTGCTCCTGGGGGCAAAGCCCTGACTGGTGACCTCCCACCTGCCCCTTCAGGGGCTCCTCCCGGTATGCAAGGGCGATGGTGCTCTTTACAGCCATGAAATGAGTGTCCACTGTAACTCTGCCTCTTCTCCAGCCACGCCCTACCCACACTGGAACTTCTGTACATGCCGAGTATGTGTGCAACGTCCCTGCCTTGGGCTGCGTGGCTGCTGATGAGGGTCTTGGCAGGTAATGTGCTTAGCCAGCTGGTCGCCTTCAGGTCTAGCACAGGCATTGCTTTTTCTCTACTTCAGGCTTTCTGGGCTGCCCAACCATGGGACAAGAGCCAAGGCATCCACATGCACCACCTGCAGCTCCTGTTCCTGGCCTTCCGAACCCTGCTCTCAAAGACTCTGACCCTGCCTCCTCCTGGGCTCTCGTCATCTCCTCTTGGCCACTTCCTGGTTCATGATCAGGACAAAAGGAGGGGAACATCAGCCATATGGATGGTCTGAAAATTCCAGATTCTGCGCTAACCACACTGCTGTGTTCTTTCCACTAACAGCAACCAGCCAAAAGGGCTTCATGCTGCTTCAGCACCTGGATTCTCTCTGGACTGACATGGTCCTAGATCAGGGGTGGCAAACCAGGCAAACCATTTGCAGCTTTTTACGTTTCTGAATGGTTGGGGAGAAAATAAGAGACTTGTGACATTTGAAGACTATGTGAAAATCAAATTTGTGCACAGTGTCCCTGGGCTTGGTGATGCCCAGGTGTCTTCATGGAGCCTCTGGCAGCTTTCCTGTTGCAGCAGTGTTTACCACACCAGCCAGAGCACCTTAACTTGGAAAATAACTTCATGCCTTCCAGCCACTGAAGGATTATTTTTTCCTCTCAGCCCTTAGTGGTTTCTTCACCTAAATGTCACGGTACAACTGAGAATAAGGCAACTGGGTCAGTTCAACAGAAGTAAACCTAAAGTCCAACAATCCAGGTTAGACATTAGCCACGGAGGGATGGGAGTCCTTTTTTTTTTTCGAGATGGAGTCTCCCTCTGTCCCCCAGGCTGGAGTGCAGTGGCGCGATCTCGGCTCACTGCAAGCTTCGCCTCCTGGGTTCATACCATTCTCCTGCCTCAGCCTCCTTAGAAGCTGGGACTACAGGTGCCTGCTACCACGCCCGGCTAATTTTTTTTTTTGTATTTTTCGTAGAGATGGGGTTTCGCCGTGTTAGCCAGGATGGTCTCGATCTCCTGACCTCAGGTGATCCACCCGCCTTGGCCTCCCAGAGTGCTGGGATGACAGGTGTGAGTCACCGCGCCTGGCTGAGGAGGAGTCCTCTTCTGGCTGCAGGATGTGGAAACGACACATCAAATCCATGGGGCAGCTTGTTGAGAGCCAAGGCTGTGAGCACACGACTTAAAATTCAAGCTGCTGCACAGCTTTGAGATCTGAGTATCACATGGAAGCATCCAGGCGGCCCCGGCACACAGGCTGTGGTTCTGTGCAGAGGGAGAGGAGGCCAGGTGGCCCCGGCATACAGGCTGTGGTAGTTCTGTGCAGAGGGAGAGGAGGGGCTGCTCGGGGTAGTGCAGGTGCTGGACTATCCTGTGACCTGCTCACACAGTTGTGCAATTTGGGCTTCAGGAAACTCAGCTGAAGAGTTTCCAGGCCAGGCGCGGTGGCTCACACCTGTAATCCCAGCCCTTTGGGAGGCCAAGGAAGGCTCACGTGAGCCCAGGAGTTGGGAGGCTGCAGTGAGCTGTGATCGCACCACTGCACTCCAGCCTACGGGACAGAGTGAGGCCATCTCCACAATATATAAATAAATAAAAACATTTTGGGTTTCTGTTTTGGAGACAATAAATTATAACCTAGGCCTAGAATTGCTTTTTATCTCAACTATCAGAATAGTCTTCAATTTATGACACTGAATTGAAACTATTTGGAGCTTTCTGGAAACTTCACAAAGTGGAGCAGAGCAAGGGCCGGGCCCAGGCCATTTTATAAATCCCCAAGTCCCCAGTGCATGCAGCTGGACTCAGAGTCCCAGAAATGTTTGCTGAAAGAATGAGTGATGCAGCCGGGGAGGTATCCAGGCTTTGAGCTCAGGACAGTGCCGCAGGAGAGGGAACTCACTAGCAAGTTTCCACAGAGAGCTAAGGCCAAGAAAACCAAGGGAGTAATTTCCCAGATGCAGACATCTGTTCTCTATGCAAGGCCTTGCGCAAACCATGGGGACAAAGATGGACAGAGCCAGCCCCTGCCCTGGAGTCCAGGTCTAATGGAGACTGACCACTGACAAGGATGGACAGGTGCTCTGCATTGGAGGGGTCCAGTGGGCTCATGGGGTTGGCCCCAACCATGCCTGGCCTAAGAATGGTTTTTAAATGGAAAAAAATACTTCGTGACACATGAAATTAAAATTTCATGACTGGGTGCGGTGGCTCATTGCTGTAATACCAGCACTTTGGGAGGCCGAGGTGGGCAGAACACCAGAGCCCAGGAATTCAAGACCAGCCTGGGCAACATGGTGAAACCCCATCTCTCCAAAAATACGAAAATTAGCTGGGCGTGGTGTGGTGTGCCTGTAAGCCCAGGAGGTTGAGGCTACAGTGAGCCATGATCATGCCACTGCATTCCAGACTGGATGACGGGGAGACCTTGTCTCAAAAAAGGAAAATTTCAATATCCATTAAAAAAAAGTTATTGGAGGCCAGGCTTAGTGGCTCATGCCTGTAATCCCAACACTTTGGGAGGCCGAGGTGGGCGGATCACCTGAGGTCAGGAGTTCAAGACCAGCCTGGCCAACATGGTGAAACCCTGTCTCTACTAAAAATACAAAAATTAGCTGGGCGTGGTGGTAGGCGCCTATAATCCCAGCTGTTTGGGAGGCTGAGGCAGGAGAATTGCTTGAACCTGGGAGGCAGAGGTTGATCGTGCCACTGCACACCAGCCTAGGCAACAAGAGTGGAACTCCCATCTCAAAAAAAAAGAAGTATTGGAACACAGCCATATCTATTTGTTTACATATTGTGTGACTGCTTTCAAGCCACCATGGCAGGGTGGACAGAAACTTCATGGCCCACAAAATCTAAAATGTTTACTCTCTTGCCCTTTGTGGGAAGAGTTTGCTCACTCTTGAGCCAGAGGAAGTGGCCTCTAAGTCTGCTCCATGCTGCAGGGATCTCAAGTCCAACTGGATCATGTCTGCCCTGATTAAAACCCCACTGCTCCCCTTGCCCCAGTGGAATGACCAAAATCCTGTGTCTAGCCTTGAGGCCAGCTGCTGTCCCTGCACTTGCCCTCTCTGTCCCTCACTCCCCTGTACTCAGGCAGTGCCAGCCCCAGTCCTGGGAATGGCTCACTCCCCTGCCTGTGTCTCACAAGCTGTCTTTTCATGGCTGTGTCTTGGTTTGCCTGGGTCCCCGCTTGAGACAAGCCCAAGCATTCACAGATGAATTGAGGCAAACCGAGATTCCCAATGAGAGACGGTGAGAGGTCAGCCTGAGGACCGAGGGCAGGTCTGTGCTCTGGGCTCCACACAGGCTTTGCAAAGCAGCTGGGAGAAGCAGAAGGATGGGGCTGTCCCTAAAGCTGCTGTCCCTGCAGGGCCAGGGCTGGTGAGTGAGAAAGGCAACATGGTCTCAGCTGCCACAGCCCCAGCCACATCCACATCTGGGGACAGAGAATGCAGGAAGTGACTGGTCATATTCCTGACCCGAAGACAGTGGTAGGGACAGTGCCTTCAGGGAGACAGGAGGGCTGTACCTGAAACTCAGTGAGGGTGGGACGAAGTCGAGTGAACGACTAGATGGCAGTAGCCACAAGTATGCGCCTTGGAGGGCACCTGGGCCCCTCCAAGAGTCTGCTGACCCCGCCCCCAGGTACTCTTCTGCACCCCGACATGTCAGAACTGCCCACGGAGGATGAGGAAGAAATCCAGGCTAGTGGAGGAGACAAACCAAAAACTGCAGACAAGACAAACAGCCAAGCAACCCCAGGCACTCAAAGACAAGGGGAGGTTTCTCTGCAGAGAACAGACCAAACATGGTCCAGAAGTGCTCCATGGAGGCAGGGGCAGTCAGCTGGAACCCAGTTGACTGAAAATGGCTCTGCAAAGACAGCCCCAAGGCCCCTCCTGGAACACAGTTATGCTGGAAGCTGCAAAGCTGGCTACAACCCCTGCACACACCTGCCCTAGAGGCACCCGGGAGAGGTCCCTGCCACCAAGTCCACCCTGGTGACAGCCTCTCTGCTAGGCTCTAGCCTCCTCCCTTGCGCCCCTCCACATAGCAGCCAATCACCAGATCATGTCTCTCCTTTGCTGAAAACCCTCAAAAGGGCTCCTCTGTCACTCAGAATTGAGCCAAAGTCTTTAAAAGGCCCTAGGGCCCTGACTTCTGTAACCTCCCCAACATCACCTCCCCTCAATGATCACCACCTACTTGGCTGCAGCCAGTAGGCCTTAAGCACATTAGGCCTCCCCACGCTGGCCGCCTGTGCACCGTTCTCCTTACCTTGTGCTGCCCCCCTCAGAGCGCTGTGCCCCTCGCTCCTTCAAGTCCTCGCTCAGATGTCACACCCTCAAGGAAGGTCACCCCATCAGCACACAGACCCCACCCTATTTGCTGCATCCCATCCCATCCTCTGATGAGCTATTCCAGTAAATTTTTATTATTTATTTTACAATGTTTCCCCTCCCCTCAGCCCCACTAGAATGTCAGCTCTGTGGGGTCAGGGATTTAAGGCAGAAGAATGAAAATGCCCAACCTAAAATACAAGATGTACAAAAGCACCTGGCTACATGGGGCCAGGCTGAGCAACTGTATGGTGTCTACAAAGGGCCTCAACCTGGCCACATAGCCACGCCCAGCAGCAAAGACAAATGTACAGGGAAAGGGAGGGTGTGAGCTTAACACCCACCTAGAGAAACATGTTGTTTACAGCTGCTTTACTTCCAAAAAAGAAAAAAAGGCATAGCTCTCTTTTTCAATTAAACAGAAGACTACATAATTATGTTCAAACACTCTCACTTAAGAGCCTGCCTCATGGCAAGGGCAGAGCTGTCCGGGGAGAGTCAGCTGCACTTTGCCACCATCTCAGGTGCCTGTCCAAGCCTGACCTGAATGGGACTGGCCAACTGAGGGGTCAGTCCTGCAGTCTGCGCTCACACCGCTTCTCCAGATCTGCCATCTCCTTTAGGACCAGAGCCACGCTGTACCGCAGCTCCTGGAATTTGGCTGTGGGGACCTCGAAGCGGTATGCTGACCCATCTGAAAGCTTCAGCTGCATCAGGACGCTGGGCTGCAGGGAGCGAGCCAGGGCACTGGTGGAGATTGCTACATCCACCCGCCACCGAAAGTCAGCAACATGGGGCAGCCAGGCCCCCTGCTGCTGGGCCACAGAATCAAGGAGGGGCCGCTGGCTCCCAAATACCACGCTGGCCAAGTCCCCGACCAGGTCTTGGGGGATGCAGAGCTCCTGGAGCTGGTCCCTGAAGGTGTCAGGCTTCAGGCTGGCAGGGGGCAGACGGAGGGCTTGCTGGAGCAGCGTGTGCATGCCTGCCAACAGGGCACCCAGCCGCTCCTCCGGCAGGTCGGCGCTGACCCGAAGACGCTGCACAGCCTCTCGGCAGTCCTCCCCCTGCAGGCTGCTGACCACAAGCTTCAGCAACTTTCTGAACGTGCTCCTGTCTAGGTCCCCTAGTAGCCGGGCCATTGCTGCCACCTCTGGAGGAAGCTGGGCCCCCAAGAAACTCACTCGGCCACTGTGACTATCACCAGGATGATGCAGGTACGGAGCTGCAGTCCCCACAGCAGACATTGCTGCTGCTTCCTCCTTGATCAGCCAGCCCAGGAGGTCGGTCCCAGATGCAGATGCCTAGAGTGGGGCAGGGGGAGAAGACCAGTGACTCTCACATCCTTTGGGCCAGCGAGTGAGGGTTGATATGGTCCCCATCATCAGGATGCTGACAGTGTGAACTACCAATGACAGTCAGTGCTGGGGAGGTGGCCCTGGGAGCAGGTGGCAGAGGGGTCCATGACAGTCCCAGGAGGAGTGGAGGCCTCCCAGAGGAAGTGACATCTAAGGCATGAAGGGCAAGCAGGAATTGGCAGAGAAGTCGCGGAGCAGGGAGGAGGACCAGGAAACAGCACAAGTTCTCCAAGTAAGTTAACAGATGAAAGAATGAACTAGGGGAGAGGTCCAGGGAACATAGGGACACGGGCAGCTGGCGCCAAGGACCACACTGAGACCATTTAACTATTCAACCTTGAATCCTTCACAACAGCAGGCAAGAAGAAATACCATTCCTACCTGACAGGGAGATAAGACTCTAGGCCAGGTGCAGTGGCTCCAGCCTGAAATCTCAGCACTTTGTGAGGGTGAGGCCAGCGGACTGCTTGAGCCCAGGAGTTGGAGACCAACCTGGGCATCATAGCAAGGCCCCGTTTCTACAAAAAAATTTAAAAAACCAGCCAGGCGTGGTGGTGCACGTCTGTAGTCCCAGCTACTCAGAAAGCTGAGGACAGAGAATCCCTTGGGTCGTGGCTGCAGTGAGGCGAAATCGAGCCACTGCACTCCAGCCTGGACAACACAGCGAGATGCTGTGAGGAAGGAAGCACGGAAGAAAGGGAAGGAGAGGAGAGAGGGAGGGAGAAAGAAAAGAAAAGTAAAAAGAAATCAAAGCTGTAAACACAGCTGCCAAAATCAAGGACTGGAGCCTAGACCTGTCTATTCAGAAGTCTCAGCGGTTTCCACCACAGCCCTCAACCCCCGGGCTGGAGGCGCTGAGCAACGGGTGGCAACAGAGGCAAGTGCCGCATCTAAAGAGGGTGCCAGGCACCTGATGGGGGAGCGCAGCAGCACAAGCACCTGCTCACCTCAGCAGGGGCTGGAGCAGAGCTCGGCGGGGCACAGCTCCTGTCCTCAAGGCACTTGTCAGGCCACTGCACAGCGCTGGGGGAATCCAGGGAACTCCTCAGGGACTTCACGGCGCCCCCATTCTCCCTGAAAGTCAACGACCACCCACTGCCAACTCCTTCACCGCCCCGCCAGCACCAGCAGCGCCTTTCCACTCCAAAGGGCCATCCGGGAAGGCCTCCGAGCTGCCCGCTTCCGGTCACGCGGCTTGGCAGGCCGGGTTCGCACCCCAACTCCCTACCCGCGGTTCTGACGGGGGCGCGGGGGCCTTGGTGCACAGAGTCGAGCGCCCGTCGCCGCCCCCACGGTTCGGGGCCAACCTACCGGCGGGCGCCCCTCCGCGGAAAAACCCCGCAGTATGGAGAGCTCCCCGGACACAGCGGCGAAACAGCCTTTCCTAGGCCCGCACCCCCAGCCGGGGAGGGAGACTCCACCCGACTCCACCCCACGCTCCCGCGGTCCCAGTCGCCCCCAGCACCTGGCTCCGGCAATCCCCAGCTGATGCAGCCAAAAGCGGGCCTCGTCCCCGGAAGCGCCCCGAGGGCCACTTCCGGGTCGCTCTAGGAAAGCAGCAAGGACCGCCCCACTGTGGTCCGCTGGCCCGAGGGGCGGAGCCGAGACCTCGCCAGGCCCCGCCCCCTCCCCGCCCGGGTGAGTCGGGAGTCGCCGCCTCGGGGTCCCAGGTCTGGTTCTAGACAGTTTTTTTCTTTCTTCCCCCGAGGAAAAGGGAAACAGAAGGCGGTGTTTTGTTTCCGTTTCTGAGGTAGAAACTGCAGCCTGGGCCCGCGTCTCCCTCCCCACTTGCGCAGAGGAGGGTAAAGCGGCAGACGCCTCCCGTGGTCGGGGTCAGAACTCCAGTCACCTGAGGCTGAGGCGCTGGCTGGCTTTCGTCGGCTCCGGGTGGGCGGCGGGGAACGGCGGGACCTTACGGATCAGCGCGGAGCGGAGCCGCGCGGGCGTCCCTGGCCCGCGTGCGCGGTCTGCGCCTCCAGGGTTTTGAGAGCTGCCCCGTTTCCCCTCCGGTCGGGTGGCGGCCGGCTCGGGTGACTCAGTTCCGCCTTGGGCTGCTCTCTTGGGCCCTAGTGCAGGAGCTTGGTCCGAAACAATGGCCTCCCATACGTTTGTTTAACATGTATTTTACTATAGTGAAAAATAATGTGCCAAAATCATTGAATTGTATAAAATGGGTGAATTTATATAGTATGTGAATTATAGCCCAATAATTTTTTTTTTTAAGACTGAAAAGAAGGGAAGCAACCTAATTAAACGGGCAGAAGATTTGAGTGGACATCAAGGAAGATACAAAGTGAGTAATGGGTACGTGAAGCCTTCAGCATCATTGGCTATTAGAGAAATGTGAATTGAAGCCACAGGGAGGTGCCATTTCATACCATTAGAAGGGTTATAATAAAAATGACAGGCTGGGCGCGGTGGCTCACGCCTGTAATCCCAGCACTTTGGGAGGCCGAGGCGGGCAGCCAGATCTCAGGAGAACGCTATCATGAGCACATAACTTAAGAGTATGGCAGTGAACCATTCCTGAAAAGCCACCCCCACGATCCGATCACCTCCCACCAGGCCCCACCTCCAGCACGGGGGATTACCTTTCAGCATGAGATTTGGGCAGGGACACAGATGCAAACCACATCTGCCATACAATGGAATAGTATTCAATAACAAATAGGAGTGGAGACTGGGTGTGGTGGCTCATGCCTATAATCCCAGTACTTTATGAGGACTAGGTGGGAGAACCACTTTACCAGCCTGGGCGACATATCAAGGCTTCATTTTTACAAAAATTTTTAAAAAGCCAGGTGTGGTGGTGTGCACCTGTAGCAGGGGTCCCCAACCCTCAGGCTATGGACCACTACAGTTCAGTGGCCTGTTAGGAACTGGCCTCACAGCAGGAGGTGAGGGCAGCCTATAGTCCCAGCTACTTGAGAGGCAGAGTGAAGACCCCTTGAGTCCAGGAATTTGAGACCAGCCTGGGGAACATGGCAAGACTCCATTTCTAAAACAAAACAAAACAAATCAAGTCTAAAAACCATGCTGAGGGAGGATTGTTTAAAGGGAATGGATCTGGGAAGTTTAGAAAGAGACTACGTCTGTAAGGTGTTATTTCCCTTTAAAATATCTGAAGCAAAAAGGTGAAGTGCTATCATTTGTGAGGTCAGGGCAGTGGTTACATGGCAGACCCACCCCCTCCAGAAGTGAGGAGAGCCAGGAACCTGGGGGTGTTTTGGAGACAGTTCCCACCCAAAGGCCAGAGTGCCTGGAGAACTCTCATCCTATTGTAGCAGGACAAGCTGCAGACAGAACTTCTCAGACCCCGGGTTAAAGAAGGACGGGGTTTTATTGGGCCGGGAGCTTCGGCAGACTTGTGTCTGAAGAGCCAAGCTCCTTGAAAAAGAAATTATTGGCCCTTTTAAGAGCTTACAACTCTAAAGGGTCCACATGAAAGGGTTATTATGATAGATCGGGCAAGCGTGGAGAACGTGACTGGGGGCTACATGCATCAACAGAACAGAAAGTTTTACAGTGCTTTCTTATGCAATGTCTGGAATTTACAGATAACACAAGCAGTTCAGGTTAGAGGTTGATATTATTATTATATTATTTTTAACCACCAGGGCTGGGTGATGGTGCCAAGGTCATCTGGCTATTTATCTTCTGTTTCTTTTTGTTTTCTCCCTCTTCTCCTTTTAAACTAGTCAAGACGGGGAGAGGAGGGCAGCATGAGAAGTGGTGGTCTCCTTCCTTACTATGATCAACATTTGAAGTTAATTTAGCTTGAAACAATTTCAAGCTTAGATAAAAGGTTGCATGAATAGTGCACCTTCCCAGAGACCCCCATTCAAGGGTCACCAGGTGTCCCTGCAATGTCTCTGAAGGAAAATACCCTGTTACCTGGCAAGAGTGGTATCATCTTGAAGCAAAATCACTGTGGTGGCTGATGTTAGACTCCTGCATACCAAGGTCCTCACACAAGGCCTGTAGCATTGATAACCCCTCAGAAAGATGCTTACCTAACTTCCCCAGCAGTCAGGAATTTTGCAAGAAAGTCTGAGGCATCACCAGCTGCACGTTTTTACCAAAAATCTTGCTATATAAAGGATGCTTTCTGGAGGGCAGGTGCAGGGATCCACTGTCTTGTGGCTGCCCGAGATACTACTTCTGTTCATAAGTCTCTTAAATGTTTCTTTCTGAGAAACTGCATTTGTCAGCCTCTTTTTTCAGCCTCTCAGCTCCCTCAGCCTTTGGGGGTAGGTTTGTGTGACCTGCTCACTGTGGAGCAATCCCTCAGAGCATGAGGACTCGGCTGAGGGTCACGAGTTGCATCCACTTGTCCTATTTCTTGTCTCCTTCAATCTAGAACAGACTTTCCATCCCCTGGACTTTCAGGACCCTGAAGTTTAATGTTTATATGCAGTCATTATGGAAAATGTTTCTCAAATTATCATCATTCTCTTGGTCAAAGCAGTGATAGAGCCTGCCCAGATTCAAGAAGACATTGTTCCTGCTCTCAACGGGAGGGACGCCAAAGAACCTGTGGCATCCTCAGTCAGCCACAGCAGACACGGTGGTGGTAACTCGGGCAAGAAGCACCAACACCTGCGAAAGCCAGGTGTCTCCAGGGCCTGAGGCTCAGGATATTTACACAGTGTCAAAACATCACCATGCAATGTAATTATTATTAATTACAAAAGGGAATAAGGTAACTTCACAAGAGACAAACCAGGCAAACAGCACCCTGGCCAAATGATCTAAGATAAAACCACTAATGCATAAACTAATGTCATTCTCCAACTGTCAGCTGTGGTGGGAAGACATCACTGCACAGCTGCCCGAGACACTTCCACCGAAACTTCTCTCCACTGGGTGTCAAGCTTGAAGCCATCTGATGGCCCATCCGTCTTCCTGGTTACCTCACTATTTTCTATCCCAGGCATTTCTCTGAACAAGACGTTTGCATCCTTAATTCTATCTTGAGGTCTTCTTTTTGGAGGACCCAGACCAACACAAATGAGCCAGAAGCAGCTTGAGAAAACCAGTGATCAGACGGACATTTGGGACTGGCCCACCCACCATCTGCAGGTGAAGAAGGCGCTGTTCTGGTTAGGAGGTGAGGCACTGACAGTCCCTGGCACAAGGTGAGGCTCCACTGCTAAGCTTTCCCTTGTGACCTGGGAAAATGTCTCAGCAGAAGGGAGTCTGTGCAAGGGACAGTGATGCAGGCATTTGAAAGGTGCAAGGATGGCCGGATCCCGGAGCAAGGCTGCACCGCCTGCAGCAGAGAATAGAACACTTGTCTATTGGACCCCAAATGGCCCTGCATCCGCACACGCTTCCAGTATGAGCTGAGCTCTGTCAGGCCTCCCCAGGCACGAAGTCAGGCAGCCCAGCAGCATCCATCAGAATGTGGCAATGGCATGGCCAGGATGACATCCACGCAGGGCCAGAGCGCCAGAGTGAGCTGAGGGAGCAGGCAGCCCAGCCCACATGCCTCCCTCAGCTCAAGCCTATGGCTGCACATGGCACACGTGACGTGCAGCTCAAGTCTATAGCTGCAGCGGGTTCCTGCGTGGCTGATGGAGGGTGATTTGTAGATGGATGGGCTCATCTCAGATACGTAGATGGATGGGCACACGTGAAATGGGCAGCAGCACCTGTATTACTGCCACTCTCAAGGGTGGGAAGGAAAACCTTCCCAGTGGGCAGAACTGCAGGCAGCATGCCGGCCACCCCATGTCTGCAAACAGAAGTGGCCTGAGATGAGAATGCCCAGACTTCTGGGCAGTGGCCTTGTGTCCCCACCTTCTGTGGGGGCCAGAAGGAAAAGGAGCCTGCAGACCAGGTCTGGGTTGAGGCAGTGGTGAACACACAGGAGGGCACAGAGTGGGAAGGTGTTTGCACATATCAGTGCCCACCAAGGCATCCAGCACATGAGGCACTGAGCAGCCAAGCAGACAAAATCACTTACCAGTGGACACCAGTCCTCACCGCCAGCCACTCTGGAGCATGAAAGGGGTGACCCTGGTGACAAAAATGAAGATTCCATATGGAAGACCTCCTTCACCCTGGGTCTCATGTTGTCGGGCGCAGTGGTTCATGCCTGTAATTCCAGCACATTGGGAGGCCGAGGCAGGAGGAGGAGCATGAACTCCCTTACCAGGGCCTGTCTGGCAGCTGCCACCTCTGGATGTCCAAATTGTCCATAACAGAGTGGACGCCATCATGCCCTTTCTATCCTGGAAAGGCTGGCCGTTTGTTCTCACACGGATGGATGCCTATTTCAGGTACCAGCTGACCTTTCCTACAGAGCCTCCGCCCACACCACTGCCTGGGGCTTAGGTTGCTTCATTCAGAGGCATGAATCCTCACACAGCAGCATCCTAGTGGGACCCACTGGTACCTGTATTGTAGCAGCCAGCCTCACGCAACTCTGCACTGGCCTTCTAGAGGCTCAGCTGAAGCAGCAGCATGGAGAAGATGCTCTGAAAGGATGGCACCATCCTTTGGGATGCCATACATTAATTTGGATACTTTTTATGGTACTGTGTTCCTAACAGAAAGAACACATGAGTCTGGGAAACAGATTTGAAGCAGGAGTGGCCCAACTCACCCAAACTCTCCCATAACCTACTGGGAGATTTTGTGTTTCCTGTCTACATGGTTCTGGACTTTGTAGGGTTGGAGGTCCAGTGACCCAGGAGCACACAACAAGGATCCCACTGAATAAGCTACAGCTGCTGCAAGGACGTTTGAGCTTCTCAAACCCAGGGACCCACCAGGTCTGCTGTGTTGATAGTTGTAATTTTAGATGAGTAATGAACAGAAAAGAAGAGAACATTTCAGCCCTGAGACCAATTCCAGTGATGAAGACTGTAGCTAATCCAACTAACCACTTCCTTCTGAGTTTCTTTTCAGGAAGAAAGACCCATGGGAACCAGGGTTTTCTGAATTGATAAGAATTAGAACTGGCTGGGTGTGGTGGCTTACACCTGAAATCCCAGCACTTTGGGAGGCTGAGGCAGGAGGATGGCTTGAGTCCTGGAGTTTGAGACCAGCCCAAGCAACATGGCAAAACCCTGTGTGTACAAAAAATACAAAAAATTAGCCAGGCATGGTGGCACATGCCTGTATTCCCAGCTACTCGGGAGACTGAGGCGGAGGATTGCTTGAGCCTAGGAGGTGGGGTTTGCGATGACCTGAGATTGCACCACTGCACTCCAGCCTGGGTGATGTTAGGTTTTGAAGGAAAGGTGAGGGTTAAAGAATGACACACACACACACACACACACACACACACACACACACACACACACACACACACAGAGAGAGAGAGAGAGAGAGAGAGGGCGGCTTAACAGCAACACAGGTATGTTGCAAAAACCTGTGGAGATGGGAGACCAGCTTAGTGCCAGAGCCCGTTGCTACTTACAGGCTGGGGCAATTTATAGGCCTGCGTGGGAGGGGTCGGGGCTGGGGGGCATGGCCTGCTTCCTGGGAAAATGTTGATAACATGTTCTCAGGATGAGGCGGTTCTGGCCCTTGTTCCGGCAGAATGTGGTGTTCCTTGCACTTTCTCCCATGCACTTTCTCCCAGCAGAATATAAGAGGCAGGCTGTTTCTCACCACCCAAACCCCCGTGGAATGTTTCATTTTGAACAAGGTCTGCAAAATGGTGGGGACATACAAAATGGTGCAAGTTGGACTAACATTCTTGCTTTATGCTTTATTTTTTATTTTTATTTTTTTTTGACAGTCTCACTCTGTCACCCAGGCTGGAGTGCAGTGGTGCGATCTCAGCTTACTGCAGCCTCTGCCTCCTGGGTTCAAGTGATTCTCCTGCCTCAGGCTCCTGAGTAGCTGGGACTACAGGTGTGCGCCACCACACCCAGCTAATTTTTGTATTTTAGTAGAGATGGGGTTTCACCATGTTGGCCAGGCTAGTCTCAAACTCCTGACCTCAAGTGATCTGCCTGCCTCAGCCTCCCAAAGTGCTGGGATTACAGGTGTGAGCCACCGCACCTGGCCACCTACTTTTATATAAAGGGAAGAGGGTGGTTGTTGATTATCTGGCTGCTTCCTGCTGAATAGGGGTGCTGTAATCAGGGTTTGGGTTTTGAAGCAGTGGGTGTCTGACTTTAGAGTGGCTTTCCTGGAGGCGCTGATACTGGACTTGGCGGAGTAGGATCAAATCAGTGTCTTTCTGGGTGGCTGCCTGGACAAGGGAGTTCAGCCTTCGGGAGGTAAAGTGGGATATGAAGGTGAGTACACACAGGCCAACTGTTAGGAGGAAGAAAATTAGGGGCCTAAGAAGAGGTTACCCAAGGTATCCACATTAGGAGGGACAACCCCTGCCTCCAAGAGTTAGTGGCTTGATGTTGGATTTCTGCAGCCCTGTCTCGGAGCCTGTGGGCTGTGTCTCGAACAGTGCTGTATTCATGAACATTTAAACAGCCTTCTTGGAGAGCCACACATGTGCACCCCTTCTCAGTGGCTGACAGGTCTGCAGTCCTTCGGTTCTGGAGAACAACTCCCACAGGGGAACCTACTTGCCTTTGGAGGCTTGTGATGGAAGTAGGCATGTCCTCTAGGTATTATAGAGGACTGCAGAGATTTTTATATATGTAAAAGGCAGCTGAGGCTGACACACCCGACCTGCCATTCTGGTGCCACGTGCGACAGAGAGGCTTAATCTTGTTACCAGAGGAAGGAGATGTAGAGCCAGCTTAGCGTGCTCGTGCTCAGAGGAGGAGGAAATAGGGAGAGCCTGCATGGTTTGGTTGTTAGGCAAAATGTTAATGTTTGGAAATTGAAACACCAGGGTGTATGTTTGTAACCCAGCTGCCACCAGGCAAAGATAAGTTGGTTTCATAAAGAAAGAAAAGGTGGGGAGGGGGTTGGCAGGCTAAAGTTGTAAAGGAAGGTAGCGAGCTGTGAGAAGATGGGGGGTGAACCCTGAACAAATGTTTTGTTCCAACTTTTTGTTTTTCCAGGTTGAATAGCTGTTAACAAGGGTAACCCCTGTGAAGGCCAGATAAGGGATGTTGCTGGGGGAGGAGGTGAAGGCTGTTGAGTTTCGGAGAGAGAGAGAACTAGGTTTTCGTTAACAAGTGGCTATTGCAGTACAGGTAGGGCAGAAGGATATATAGGTTGCAGCTGAGGGAATTGTGTGTGCATTTTTTCCAGGGAGCGCCCTTAAGTTGGATACATGGAGAGTGAGTGGTGCTGGCAGAGAGGGGAGGGGTTGGTAAGAGGTGTTTTATGGAATCCAGCTTGTAACATGTTTAGAGGTTACGAGGCAAAGGAGGGTAACAGCCCTGTGTGTGACGGTGTGGGTGGATTTGATGGACTGCGGGGAAAGGTGTTCAGCCAAACAAGATTATAAACAGGTTTTGGGAATGAATTGGCAGAGTAGGTGAGATGCAGGTTTATTTTGGACCAAGTTTCTGTACTTAGGTTAACAGGAAGGGCTGTGAACTGCTGGATTTGTGTGGACAAACAAATTTAACAGTTGGAAGAAAGAGGGGAGTGTGACTGATTTAAGAGCAATGTGTGAGGCTGACGAAGGGGGCCTGGTTGCCAGAGGTTGGGGGTGAGGATTTAGCATATCCACAAAGGACAAAATGAAAAAAGGTGATTTGAGTAGGAGTGAAATTCTGAAAGGTGCCCTGTAGCCATAGCTCCTGGATTGATGTGAGGAATTCGAGTGGAGTATCCAGGGACGTGGGGAGGGAGAGATCTGAAACAAGGTTTGAGATAAAAGATTGGAAATTGGAGGCGGAGAGTGTTATGGACCAGGGCCTTCTGGATAGGCAACTTCTGCAACTCTTGTTAAGCGCAGTGAGGTTGGTCCTGTGACGGGGGAAGAATATTTTTTGCGGGGGGAGAAAACTTCTGGATATGGATCTGGAGCTTTTCTTAGTTTGGAATGGTGTATCCAGTGTGGAAAGCGGGTTAGCTTTGCCGCTGTGGGAGTAGCTAGAATAACCTGGTGAGGACTTGTCCACTTAGGTAGGAGAGGGGAGGAGGAGTCTGTGATCCAGACCCAGTCCCCACTGGTTGTAGGGACAGGAAGGAGTGTTTTGAGGATGGACTTTCATGCAGGGGCAAGTAAGCGTTTGTGTACTGTGTGTTAGATGGTGAGAGAGGTGTAATGCTGGCCAAGTATCCCATGCAGGAGGGCCGGGAGATACAGGGAAATTTTGGAGGATAAAGGGGCGTCCATACATATGTTCAAATGGGCTTAGGCTGAGGGGCTTGTGAGGAATGGCATATAAAGGCATGAGGAGAAGTGAAGTTTAGGCCATTTTAACCTCCAGGGAGAGTTTGGATAACTGTTGTTTTAGAAGGGCATTGGCTCATTCAATCGTACCTGAAGATTGGGGGCAATAAGGAATACGGAAGGCCCATTTAATGTTTAGAGTCTTTACCAGCTGTTGGTTAACCTGTGAGACAAATGTTGGCCTGCTGTCGGCCTGGATGAAAGAGGGGAGTCCAAACCGGGGGACAAAATGGGTGAGGAGAATAGAGGTGACTGTTTGCTTTTTCAGTAGTAGTAGTGGTGGTAGGAAAAGCCTCTATCCATCCATACAATCTACTATTGTCAGAAGCTTCCGGACTTATTTTACAGGGAGCATGCGGGTGAAGGCGATTTGCCAGTCCTGTCCTGGCAGGTGTCCTCGGGCCTGGCGTGTGGGGAAAGGGGGTGATCTGATGGCATCTTGAGGGGAAGTTTGAGTGCAAAGGGAACATGCCTTAGTGATATCTTTGAGATTGGTGCCCATGGTGGGGGAATGTATACGTTTTTAAGAGCTGAAGTAGAGGGAGGCAACCATCATGGAAATGGTTGTGCACATATAAAAGTACAGAAGGTTTTTTTTTTTTTTTTTGGAGACAGAGTCTTGCTCTGTCACCCAGACTGGAGTGCAGTGGCGCCATCTTGGCTCAATGCAAACTCCGCCTCCCAGGTTCAAGCAGTTCTCTGCCTCACTCTCCTAAGTACAGGGATTACAGGCGCATGCCACCACGCCTGGCTAATTTTTGCATTCTTAGTAGAGATGGGGTTTCACCATCTTGGCCAGGCTGGTTTTGAACTCCTGACCTTGTTTACACCTGCCTCAGCCTCCCAAAGTGCTGGGATTACAGGCGTGAGCCACCATGCCCGGCCCAGGAGGTTTTTAAAACTTGGCCAAGACAATTTTAGCACTGAGGTAGAACCATTTTTTCCTGAATGGCAGGACAAGTGAGGTTTGTTCCTCCTGGGTATATACAGGGTATATGCTGGAAAAACTGGGCAATAATGATGGGGTTTAAGGGCTGCCTGCCGGGCTACCTAATTTGCTAAAAAATTTCCCTTGGTTACGGCATTTGTAGCCTTTTGGTGTCCCTTACAGTGGATGATAGTGGCCTGCAGTGGTAGCTTAGCTGCCTCCACCAGCTTGTGTGTGTTTGCCATTTACTATGGGGGTTCCTTTTAGCTAGAAAACTCCTTTCCTGCCAGATTAAGGTGTGAGAATGTAGGATGTGATATGCATATTTGGAATTGGTGTAATTTTTTTTTTTCCTGTAACAGAGTCTCGCTCTGCTGCCTAGGCTGGAGTACAGTGGCACAATCTTGGCTCATTGCAACCTCCGCCTCCCAGGTTCAGGCAATTCTGCCTCAGCCTCCCAAGTAGCTGGGACTACAGGTGCCCACCATCATGCCAGGCTAATTTTTGTATTTTCAGTGGAGATGGGGTTTCACCATGTTGGCCAGGCTGGTCTCAAACTCCTGACATCGTGATCTGCCCGCCTTGGCCTCCCAAAGTGCTGGGATTACAAGTGTGACCCACCATGCCGGGCCAGGAATCAGTGTAAATGTTAACCCTCTTTCCCTTTGTTAGGGTGAGGGCCCTGGTTAGGTCATCTATCTCTATCTGTTGAGAGGTAGTTCTGCCTGTTGCGAGGTAGTATGGGGGGGAGAGCATTGGATTCTAGGAGTTTATTTTGGCAATGATGTTGTAACCAGATGCTAGACATGGCTTCTTTAAAGAGCTTCCGTTAATGAACCATGTAGTTGTTCCCTGCAAAGGGGCTTCTGAAATGTGTTGGAAGGGGGAGGGGAGGGAGCCTAAGAGGTCCAGGGAGGAGTGAGACAGCTCAGAGTCAGAGGTGTTTACAGGGAGGAGGGTGGGAGGGTTGAGAGCTTTGCCTTTCTGGAAGGTGATTAGATGGTTTCTTATGAATAAGGTGTATACCTGCTGTAAGCAGGATGGTGGGAGGGATAGAAGAGATTGATGGCTCCTGAGGTCCCGTAGGTTATGATGTGTTGGTAGTGTGAGTTTCTGAGCTGCCTCCAAGGCCAGCAGTGTGGCCCACCCAAGATTTTTAGGCAGGGTGGCCAGCCCTGGATGAGAGTCTGGTTGTTTTGAGAGGCACGTCATGGCTTGTGTTTGGCAAAAAGTTTAAGAGCAAGCCCTTATCAGAATGAACACGCAGAGTAACGGGCTTGGGGGTTGGGCAGTCCCCGTTCTGGGGCCATCGAAAGGGTATTTTTTAGTTTTTTAAAGTGTGAATTGACGGGACAAGCCGGGTTTGGAGGCTCTAGGCTGGGCCCACATGAGGCCATGTAGAGCAGCTTGGCCAGCAAACAGAAGTTGGGAATCCACAGCCGGAAGTATCCCATGAGGCCCAAGAAGGAGAGGAGGTCCTTCTTTGTGTGGGAAGGGGCAATGTCTTGAATTAGCTCCTTTTGTTGGGTTGGGATGGCCTAAGAATTTGAGGTTAGAACTCAGGTGAGTGACCTGGGTTTGGGTGAGTGACCTGAGTTTGGTCTACCTGAGACTTTGCTGGTGAGACCCAATATCTTTACCTATGGAGAAAGTTTAAAAGCTGAGTGCTGTGTTGGACAGACAGGTTAAGGGAGGGGCTACAGTGAAGTAGGTCATTGACTTATTGGGGGAGGGTGCTAGGAGCAACGGGAAGTTCAGCTAGGTACTTGGTGAGGGCCTGTCTGAATCGGTGGGGGCTGTCCCAGAACCCTGGTGGGAGTATGGTCCACGTTAGTTGGGTGGACGTGTGGGTATTAGGATCTGACCAAGTGCAAGCAAAAATACTTTGGGAAGCCGAATTTAAGGGAATAGTGAAAAAGGTGTCCTTTAAATCCAATACAGAGAAGTGTGTGGTAGAAGAGTGACTATGGGAGAGTGGCATATGTGGAATGAGAGTGGAGTGCTGGATGCATTGGTATTACCACCTGGTTAACAACTCAGAGATCCTGGACCAAGTGGTAGGATCTTGAGAATTTGAGCTTGTAAAAGTTTACAGATAATAGGTTTGAGGCCCCTGAGGCTGCCTGGGTTAGGGGATATTGAGACTGATGATGGAAAACAGAGTGGTTTTGGAGGGTTATTTACCCGGGATGTGATGTGTGGCTATTGTGGGTTTAAAAATGTTCCAAATTTCAGGATTAACAGAAGGCAAGAGGCTGGATAATGAGAATGAGGGGGAGAGGGAAGTGTCTGAGCGGCAGAGTAAAATAAAAGGAGCGGAATTGCAGGAGGCAGATTGTATGGAGGCCTGGGATTTACTTAGTATGTCCCGCCCCAAGACAGGAGTGGGGCACTGAGGGATAACCAGGAAGGAGTGGGTGAAGGGGGTGTTGAATAGGTTGCATAATACAGGACCAGTCTGTTTGTGCCTAGAGGGGATTCCATCAACTCCCACAACAGAGATAGAAGAACTGAAAAGGGGTCTGGAATATTCTAATAAAACAGAGTAACTAGTCCCTGTATCCAATAGGAAAGACATGGGCTTACCAGAGACTGACCCTGGGTTCCGAGGTGGTGATGGCAACTGGGGTGGCGGACCCCTGGCCCCATCAGACTTCAGTTACAGGTGGTGAAGCAGATGAGGAGCTTTGCTGAACACAGTCCCACTTCCAGTGTTCCTTGATGCCACAGATGGGGCAAGGTTTTGAGAGTAGGCCTTTGCCCAGTGACTCTGTTGGCTGCACTTAAAATAGGCTTCTGGTGGAGTTTGTTGTAGGGTTGAGGATTTCTGTACATGTTGGGAACTCTGTTGAATGGCAGCTGCCAGCATCTGGCATTTAGCCTGGTCTCTTTTTAACTTTTCCTTTCTATTGTTAAAGACCTTAAAGGCCACTTTGATTAAGTCTCTTTGGGAGGTTTGAGGGCTATTCTCCAGTTTTTAAAGTTTCATTAGAATGTCTGGGGCTGACTGGAAAATGAAGTATAAATGGAGGTAGATTCTTCCCTTATTGGCACTAGGGTTCAAGGTGGCATATTTAGGTGTGGCATATTTAGGTATGGCCTCTGAAAGGCAGAAGAAAAGAGCAGGAATGGCTTTATTTATTTATTTTTGAGACAGAATTTCGCTCTTGTTGCCCAGGCTGGAGTGCAATGGCATGATCTTGGCTCACCACAACCTCTGCCTCCCAACTAGCTGAGACTCGGACTGGCTCTCCTTGCTCCTCAAGCTTGCAGACCGCCTATTGTGGGACCTTATGATTGTGTAAGTTAATACTTAATCCCCTTTATACAGGCATGTGCCACCATGCCTGGCTATAGTACAGATGGAGTTTCTCCATGTTGGTCAGGCTGGTCTTGAACTCCTGACCTCAGGTGATCTGCCTGCCTTGGCCTCCCAAAGTGCTGGGGTTACAGGCATGAGCCACCATGCCTGGCCAGGAATGGCTTTATTTATGCCAGCTAGGAGGCATATCATATAGCTTTATTTCTATCTGTCTGCAGAAGTTGCCTGATAATCCCAACTGGGGTCAGTTCCAGGGATAGTTAGGATCCATACTGGGTTATGAGCAGCATCTTGTTGGTGGAGGGTGTCTATGTGGGTCTGGGCAGCTATCCAGATGCATTCCCTGTCCTCAGGGGTGAGGGTACAGGAGAGGATGACATATATGACATGCCAGATAAGGTCATGAAATTGAGTGATATACAGAAATTCTTTGAGGAAGGAGGTGGGATCTGTGCAAAAGGAGCTGAGTCTCTTTTTAAGCTGAGAGAAGTTGAACTCAGATTATGCCTTTGGTCCCTGTGACCTCCTGCAAAGGGAGAACTTTGGAGGGCCTTTGGCTGTGTGCCTGGTTTTGGTGGAAGGGGCTGGGCATGTGCCTAGTTTGTTAGCCAGGTTGAAATTAGAGGAAGAAGGCTTGTCTGGAGGAGGAGGCATTTTTGCGGGTTTTCTGTTGAGGAGGAAGATTTGAAAAGGTGAACGGATTAGCAGAGAGTGAGCCAGGAACACAGATAAGCAAAGCACCTCAGATCATTTATGATTTTGCTGGAGGAAGTCTTTTAGATTATGTTAGATTTGGAAATTGAATGTTTTGGTTTTTGGTATTGACTATTATTGTCCAGTTTACATGGGGACTAGGCAACATTACAGGGGAAAGTACAGAGGAAAGTACAGAGGAAAGTAAGGTGTTCAGTTTTTTGTTTTTGTTTCAAGACTGAGTCTCGCTCTGTTGCCCAGGCTGGAGTGCAGTGGTACAATCTTGGCTCACTGCAAGCTCCACCTCCTGGGTTCAAGTGATTCTCCTGCCTCAGCCTCCCAAGTAGCTGGGATTACAGGCGCCTGCCACCATACCTGGCTAATTTTTGTATTTTTAGTAGAGACAGGGTTTCACCATATTGGCCAGGCTGGTCTCGAATTCCTGACCTTGTGATCGGCCCACCTTGGCCTCCCAAAGTGCTGAGATTACAGGCGTGAGTCACTGCGCTCGACCAGCAAGGCATTCAGTTTTAATGGAGTTTGCCAAGCCCTGGGCTTGGAGGTTCTGGATGAAACATCCAAGAGTGGTGTCTTGAGGAGGTTTTCAGGAGGCTTGCCCCATACTGCTGGCCAGAGGGTGAGAAATTTAGAGGATGGAAGTACCCCAGAGGGAAGTGAATACCCTGGAGGGGAGTGAGTACCCCGATTCCTCCTGGGAGAAGGGACATAGGAGAGCCAGGGCGTCCCTACAGCTCTTTGCAGTTCCCCAGAGGCTGCAGTGGCCAGAGTGGTGAGCGTTCTGATGGTGTCCCCTCAGAGGGCAGGCCACAGTCACCTGGTGACCAGGGAGACCTCTTACCCAGTGCTGGAATTTTCTGGTGAACCCCCTGAAATATGAGAGGAATCCAGAAAGGAAATAAAGGGAGACTCACCCACTAATTGGACATGGGTATTGGATGTGATATCCAGCAATGGGATTGATACTTGCTGGAGCTGCCTGGAAAGGAGAAGAAAGGAAAAAGAGGATGAAGAGTTTGATCAGGATCTGGAAGTCAGCCCAGGACCAGAGAAGAAGAGAGAATAAAGGAACAGGGCTGGGAATAGGGAGTCCACTCAGGATCTGGAAGCAGGCCTGGGTCTGGTTTTTGCTGCTTGCTGCTTTCCAGGTTGCAAGAAAAGATTTACTCATTTAGAACCCAATCCCCATTCTGGGTTTTGGCGTCAAAATGTTAGGTTTTGAAGGGAAGGCGAGGGTTAAAGAATCACACACACACACAGAGAGAGAGAGAGAGAGAGAGAGACAGAGAGAGATTGCAGCTCAAAAACAACACAGGTATATTGCAAAAACCTGTAGAGATGGGGGATAAGCTTAATAGAGCCCACAGCTGCTTACAGGCTGGGGAAATTTATAGGTGTGATGGTTAATACTGGAGAAACGTGAAAAGCCAAGACTGGCCTAGCCTCCCAGCCTACATCTTTCTGCCATGCTGGATGCTTCCTGCTCTCCAACATCTGACTCCAGGTTCTTCAGTTTTGAGACTCGGACGGGCTCTCCTTACTCCTCAAGCTTGCAGACAGCCTATTGTGGGAACTTGTGATTGTGTAAGTTAATACTCCCCTTTATATATCTATTCCATTAGTTCTGTCCCTCTAGAGAACTCTGACTAATACAGATTTTGGTACCAGGAGTGGTTCTGGAAGAACAAAATATTAGAGTTCTTTTGTTGGTTTTGGGGTTTCTGGATTTGGCTGGTTAATATGATTGAACCCCAAAATGTTAAGGACTCTACTTCTAATAGTATGGAGAACACTGATAGTCCTTGGTGTAAACTGTTTAGAGAGTTATACAAAATAAATGCATTTCACGCTCCTGATTCACGGCTCATGAGAGGCAAGGAGTTTGGTAACTCTATACATAATACCTTTGACTATATGTGGAGAACCAAGGAACATGATGAAGCTGGTTGGTTGCTCCTAAGTTCAGTGGACAAGGTGATGAAAGAAAATGATGGCTGGACCGGGTGCGGGGCTCACGCCTGTAATCCTAGCACTTTGGGAGGCCGAGGCAGGCAGATCATGAGGTCAAGAGATCAAGACCATCCTGGATAACACGGTGAAAACCCGTCTCTACTAAAATACAAAAAATTATCTGGGAGTGGTGGGTGGAGGGCGCCTGTAGTCCCAGCTACTCGGAAGGCTGAGGCAGGAGAATGGCGTGAACCCAGGAGGCGGAGCTTGCAGTGAGTTGAGATTGCGCCACTGCACTCCAGCCTGGGCAACAGAGCGAGACTCCGCCTCAAAAAAAAATAAATGCATTTCACGCTCCTGATTCACGGCTCATGAGAGGCAAGGAGTTTGGTAACTCTATACATAATACCTTTGACTATATGTGGAGAACCAAGGAACATGATGAAGCTGGTTGGTTGCTCCTAAGTTCAGTGGACAAGGTGATGAAAGAAAATGATGGCTGGACCGGGTGCGGGGGCTCACGCCTGTAATCCTAGCACTTTGGGAGGCCGAGGCAGGCAGATCATGAGGTCAAGAGATCAAGACCATCCTGGATAACACGGTGAAAACCCGTCTCTACTAAAAATACAAAAAATTATCTGGGAGTGGTGGGTGGAGGGCGCCTGTAGTCCCAGCTACTCGGAAGGCTGAGGCAGGAGAATGGCGTGAACCCAGGAGGCGGAGCTTGCAGTGAGTTGAGATTTGGCCACTGCACTCCAGCCTGGGTGACAGAGCGAGACTCCGTCTCAAAAAAAAAAAAAAAAAAAAAAAAAAAAAAAAAAAAAAAAGAGAGAAAAAAAGAAAAGAAAAAGAGAAAGAAAACAATGGCCAGACAGGGTGGTTCATGCCTGTAATTCCAGCACTTTGGTAGGCCAAGGTGGGTGGATCACCTGAGGTCAGGAGGCAGAGGTCAGGTAATTAATGGAGTTTTAGCTAAGGTCCAACTTACAGTGGGTCCAGTGGGTCCCCAGACTCATCCTGTGGTCATTTTCCCAGTGCCAGGATGCATAATTGGCGTAGACATACTTAGCAGCTGGCAGAACCCCCACACTGGCTCCCTGACTGGTAAAGACTATTACAGTTGGAAATGCCAAATGGAAGCCATTAGAGCTGCCTGTACCGAGAAAAGTAGTAAATAAAAAACTAGTGAATCTCTGGAGGGAATGTGGAGATTAGTGCCACTATCAAGGACTTGAGGGATGCAGGGGTGGTGACTCCCACCGCCTCCCCGTCAACTCGCCCGTTTGGCCTGTGCAGAAGACAGCTGGATCTTGGAGAATGACACTCGTGGATTATCGTGGGCTTAACCAAGTGGTGACTCCACTTGCAGCTGCCGTACCAGGTGCGATTTCATTGCTGGTGCAAATCAACAACCTCCTGATGTTGGGAGCAGGCCCCCCAAAATCTGGCCACAAACTGGCCCCAAAACTGCCATAAACAAAATCTCTGCAGCACTGTGACATTTTCATGATGGCCATAACGCCACACTGGAAGGTTGTGGGTTTACTGGAATGAAGGCAAGGAACACCTGACCCACCCAGGGCGGGAAAACCGCTTAAAGGCATTCTTAAACCCAAACAATAGCACCAGCGATCTGTGCCTTGAGGACATGCTCCTGCTGCAGATAACTAGCCAGACCCATCCTTTGTTTCCCATAAGGGGTACTTTTAGGTAATCTAATATCTATAGAAACAATGCTAATGACTGGTTTGCTGTTAATAAATATGTGGGTAAATCTCTGTTCGGGGCTGTCAGCTGTGAAAGCTGTGAGACCCCTGATTTCTCACTTCATGCCTCTATATTTCTGTGTGTGTGTCTTTAATTCCTCTAGCGCCGCTGGGTTGGGGTCTCCCCAACCAAGCTGGTCTCGGCATCCTAGTACCTGATATGCAACCATTGACTTGGCAATGTCTTTTTCTTCATTCCTGTCCATAAGGCCCACCAGAAGCAATTTGTCTTCATCTGGCCAGGCCAGCAGTATACCTTTACTGTCTTGCCTCAGGTGTATCAACTCTCCAGCTTTGCATCATAACCTTATTTAGAGAGAGCTTGATCACGTTTTGCTTCTGCAAGATGTCACACTGGTTCATTACATTGATGACATTATGCTGACTGAATCCAGTGAGTAAGAAGTAGCAAACACACTGGACTTACTGTGAGACATTTGCATGCCAGAGGATGCAAAATAAATCTGACTAAAATTCAGGGACCTTCTACCTCGGTAAAATTTTTTTTTTTTTTTTTTTTTTTTTTTTTGAGACGGAGTCTCGCTCTGCCGCCCAGGCTGGAGTGCTGTGGCCGGATCTCAGCTCACTGCAAGCTCCGCCTCCCGGGTTCACGCCATTCTCCTGCCTCAGCCTCCCGAGTAGCTGGGACTACAGGCGCCCGCCACCATGCCCGGCTAGTTTTTTGTATTTTTTAGTAGAGACGGGGTTTCACTGTGTTAGCCAGGATGGTCTCGATCTCCTGACCTCGTGATCCGCCCGTCTCGGCCTCCCAAAGTGCTGGGATTACAGGCTTGAGCCACCGCGCCGGCGTCGGTAAAATTTCTAGGGGTCTATGGTGTGGGGCCTGTTGAGATATTCCTTCTAAGGTGAAGGAAGCTGCATTTGGCCCCTCCTACAACCAAGAAAGAAGCATAATGCCTAGTGGGGTTATTTGGATTTTGGAGGCAACACATTCCTCATTTGGGTGTGTTACCCCAGCCCATTTACTGAGTGACCCAAAAGGCTGCCAGTTTTGAGTGGGGTCCAGAACAGGAGAAGGCTCTGCAACAGGTCCAGGCTGCTGTGCAAGCTGCTCTGCCACTTGGGCCATATGACCCAGCAGATCCAATGGTGCTTGAAGTGTCAGTGGCAGATAGGGATGCTGTTTGGAGCCTTTGGCAGGCCCCCACAGGTGAATCACAGCAGAGGCCTCTAGGATTTTGGAGCAAGGCCCTGCCATCTTCTGCAGATAGCTACTTTCCTTTTGAGAGACAGCTCTTGTTCTGTTACTGGACTTTGGTGGAAACTGTATGTTTGACTGTGGCTCATCAAGTCACCATGTGACCTGAACTGTCTTTCTTGAACTGGGTGCTTTCTGACCCATCTAGCCATAAAGTGGGTCATGCACAGCAGCATTCCATCATCAAATGGAAGTGGTATGTACATGATCGGCTCAAGCAGGCCCTGAAGGCACAAGTAAGTTACATGAGGAAGTGGCTCAAATGCCCATGACTCCACTCCTGCCCCCCTGCCTTCTCTCCCCCAGCCTGCACTGATGGCCTTATGGGGAGTTCTCCATGATCAGTTGACAGAGGAAGAGAAGACGAGGGCCTGGTTCACAGATGGTTCTGCACAATATGCAGACACCACCTGAAAGTGGACAGCTGCAGCACTACTGCCCCTTTCTAAGACATCCTTGAAAGACAGCGGTGAAGGGAAATCTTCCCAGTGGGCAGAACTTTGAGCAGTGTACCTGGTTGTGCGCTTTGCATGGAAGGAGAAATGGGCAGATGTGTGATTATATACTGATTCATGGGCTGTAGCCAATGGTTTAGCTGGATGGTCAGGGACTTGGAAGAAGCATGATTGGAAAATTGGTGACAAAGAAATTTGGGGAAGAGGTATGTGGGTGGACCTCTCTGAGTGGTCAAAAACTGTGAAGATATTTGTGTCTCATGTGAGTGCTCACCAATGGGTGACCTCAGCAGAGGAGGAGTTTCATAATCAAGTGGATAGGATGACCCATTCTGTGGACACCACTCAGCCTCTTTCCCCAGCCACCCCTGTCATTGCCCAATGGGCCCATGAACAAAGTGGCCATGGTGGCCAGGATGGAGGTTACTCATGGGTTCAGCAACACGGACTTCCAATTACCAAGGCTGATTCGGCTACAGCCACTGCTGAGTGCCCAATCTGCCATCAACAGAGACCAACACTGAGCTCTTAATATGGCACCATCATTCCTCGGGGTGATCAGTCACCTACCTGGTGGCAGGTTGATTATACTGGACCTCTTCCATCATGGAAAGGGCAGAGGTTTGTCCTCACTGGAATAGACACTCCAGATATGGGTCTACCTATCCTGCAGGCAATGCTTCTGCCAAGACTACCATCTGTGGGCCTATGGAATGCCTCATCATCCACCGTCATGGTATTACACACAGCATTGCCTCTGACCAAGGCACTCACTTTATGGCTAAAGAAGTGTAGTAGTGGGTTCATTCTCATGGAATTCACTGGTTTTACCATGTTTGCCATCACCCTGAAGCAGGTGGATTGCTAGAACGGTGGAATGGCCTTTTGAAGTCACAATTACAATGCCAACTAGGTGACACTACTTTGCAAGGCTGGGGCAAAGTTCTCCAGAAGGCCGTGTATGCTCGGAATCAGTGTCCAATATATGGTAATGTTTCTCCCATAGCCAGGATTCACGGGTCCAGGAATCAAGGGGTGGAAGTGGAAGGGGCACCACTCACCATCACCCCTACTGACCCACTAGCAAAATTTTTGCTTCGTGTTCCCGTGACATTACATTCTGCTGGCCTAGAGGTCTTAGTTTCAGAGAGAGGAATGCTGCTACCAAGAGACACAACGATCCCATTAAACTGGAAGTTCAGATTCCCACTTGGACACTTTGGGCTCCTCCTACCTTTAAGTCAACAAGCTAAGAGGGAGTTACAGTGTTGCCTGGGGTGCTTGAACTGGACTATCAAGATGAAATCAGTCTATTCCACAATGGAGGTATGGAAGAGTATGTGTGGAATACAGGCAATCCATTGGGGCATCTCTTAATATTACCATGCCCTGTGATTAAGGTCAGTAGGAATCTGTAACAGCCCAATCCAGGCAGGACTACAAATGGCCCAGACCCTTCAGGAATGAAGGTTTGGGTCACTCCACCAGGAAAAAAACCATGGTCTGTGGAGGTGCCTGCTGAAGGCAAAGGAAATACAGAATGGGCAGTAGAAGAAGGTAGTCATCAATATCAGCTACGACCATGTGACCAGCTGCAGAAATGGGGACTGTAATTGTCATGAGTATTTTTCCTTCTTTTGTTAAAAACATGTTTGTGTTGGCCAGACGCAGTGGCTCACGTCTGTAATCCCAGCACTTTGGGAGGCCGGGGCGGGCGGATCACGAGGTCAGGAGATTGAGAATATCCTGGCTAACACAGTGAAACCCCGTCTCTACTAAAAATACAAAAAATTAGCCGGACGTGGTGGCGGGCGCCTGTAGTCCNCCTGCCGGCAATGCTTCTGCCAAGACTACCATCTGTGGGCCTATGGAATGCCTCATCATCCACCGTCATGGTATTACACACAGCATTGCCTCTGACCAAGGCACTCACTTTATGGCTAAAGAAGTGTAGTAGTGGGTTCATTCTCATGGAATTCACTGGTTTTACCATGTTTGCCATCACCCTGAAGCAGGTGGATTGCTAGAACGGTGGAATGGCCTTTTGAAGTCACAATTACAATGCCAACTAGGTGACACTACTTTGCAAGGCTGGGGCAAAGTTCTCCAGAAGGCCGTGTATGCTCGGAATCAGTGTCCAATATATGGTAATGTTTCTCCCATAGCCAGGATTCACGGGTCCAGGAATCAAGGGGTGGAAGTGGAAGGGGCACCACTCACCATCACCCCTACTGACCCACTAGCAAAATTTTGCTTCGTGTTCCCGTGACATTACATTCTGCTGGCCTAGAGGTCTTAGTTTCAGAGAGAGGAATGCTGCTACCAAGAGACACAACGATCCCATTAAACTGGAAGTTCAGATTCCCACTTGGACACTTTGGGCTCCTCCTACCTTTAAGTCAACAAGCTAAGAGGGAGTTACAGTGTTGCCTGGGGTGCTTGAACTGGACTATCAAGATGAAATCAGTCTATTCCACAATGGAGGTATGGAAGAGTATGTGTGGAATACAGGCAATCCATTGGGGCATCTCTTAATATTACCATGCCCTGTGATTAAGGTCAGTAGGAATCTGTAACAGCCCAATCCAGGCAGGACTACAAATGGCCCAGACCCTTCAGGAATGAAGGTTTGGGTCACTCCACCAGGAAAAAAACCATGGTCTGTGGAGGTGCCTGCTGAAGGCAAAGGAAATACAGAATGGGCAGTAGAAGAAGGTAGTCATCAATATCAGCTACGACCATGTGACCAGCTGCAGAAATGGGGACTGTAATTGTCATGAGTATTTTCCTTCTTTTGTTAAAACATGTTTGTGTTGGCCAGACGCAGTGGCTCACGTCTGTAATCCCAGCACTTTGGGAGGCCGGGGCGGGCGGATCACGAGGTCAGGAGATTGAGAATATCCTGGCTAACACAGTGAAACCCCGTCTCTACTAAAAATACAAAAAATTAGCCGGACGTGGTGGCGGGCGCCTGTAGTCCCAGCTACTCGGGAGGCTGAGGCAGGAGAATGGCATGAACCCGGGAGGCAGAGCTTGCAGTGAGCTGAGATTGCGCCACTGTACTCCAGCCTGGGCAACTGACCGAGGCTCTGTCTCAGAAAAAAAAACAAAACATGTTTGTGCATGTATACACTTGTACTAAGAATATCTTCATTTTATTTCATTTTCCTTTATCATGTGACATAAGATTTATTGACATCATGTCAGCATTTAAATATTAACTTTATGTAATAGTATTTGGGTTGGGGATTGGTTTGTTTCCAGTTGTACAAAAGATAGTTGTAGTTTAGGCATAATTATAACCTTATTATTGTCTTTATTTGAAGATTATGTATGATCTCAGGAGATGTGTATGGGTTCAAGTTGACAAGGGGTGGACTTGAGATGGTTAATACTGAGTGTCAACTTGATTGGATTGAAGAATGCAAAGTATTGATCCTGGGTGTCTATGCAAGGGTGTTGCCAAAGGATATCAACATTCGAGTCAGTGGGCTGGGGAAAGCATACCCACCCTTAATCTGGTGGGAACCATCTAATCAGATACCAGTGAATATAAAGCAAGCAGAAAAACATGAAAAGGAGAGACTGGCCTAGCCTCCCAGCCTACATCTTTCTTCCATGCTGGATGCTTCCTGTCCTGGAACATCGGACTTCCAAGTTCTTCCATATATATGTATGTGTATGTATATATGTATGTGTGTGTGTGTGTATATATATGTATATATTCTATTCTGTCCCTCTAGAGAACCCTAATACACACTACTACCACCCAAAAGTTTCCCCCACTCCAGGGCAAGTCCAAGTCCTAGACAAGACACTCCCAGCCTCTATCACCAGCCCCTCCGTACACTGAGTGGCTGTTGGTGGCCAGAGATTTCCCAGCCTGTTTTCTGGGAATGCCCCCTCTCCCTCAGGGATGCCTCAGGGATGCCTGGCACATGCCAAGCCCAGTGTGCTGTCATCTTCCTCCAGAGAAGGGATGAGTCATACCACTGTCTCCTTACACTGGACATGGGATAGCCACAGCAGAAGCTGTTGCAGGAAGTCAGGGACCCCAAATGGAGGGACCGGCTGAAGCCATGGCAGAAGAACATAAATTGTGAAGATTTCATGGACATTTATCACTTCCCCAATAAATACTCTTGTGATTTCCTATGCCTGTCTTTACTATCTCTTAATCCTGTCATCTTCGTAAGCGGAGGATGTATGCCTCAGGACCCTGTGATGATTGCATTAACTGCACAAATTGTTTGTAAGGCATGTGTGTTTGAACAATGTGAAATCTGGGCACCTTAAGAACAGGATCACAGCGATTTTTCAGGGAACAAGGGAGGTAACTTTAAAGTCTGTCTGTGGGCTGGGCAGGACAGAGGCATATTTCTCTTATGACTGAAAATGGGTAAGAGAAGTATTGCTGAATTCTTTCCCCAATAAGGAATATTAATAATTAACAGCCCTGGGAAAAGAATGCATTCCCAGGGTGGGGCCTCTGAAATAGCCACTCTGGGGGTGTCTGCCTTATGCAGATGTAGATAGGGATGAAACATGCCCTAGTCTCCTGCAGCACCCCCAGGCTTGCTAGGATTAGGAAATTCCAGCCTGGCAAATTCTAGTCAGACTGGTTCTCTGCTCTTGAACCTTGTTTATCAATGACAATGCATGCACAATGGGACATGGAAGTTCATTAGTGATTCGCGTTTCACCCTGACCTTGTGATCTTGCCCTAACCTCCTGCCTTGTGATCTTTTATTGCCCTTAAAGCATGTGACCTCTGTGACCCACACCCTATTTGTGCACTCCCTCCCCTTTGAAAATTGCTAATAAAAACTTGCAATTTTACAGCTCAGGGGGCATCAAGGAACCTGCTGACATGTGATGTCTCCCCCAGACACCCAGCTTTAAAATTTATCTCTCTTGTGCTCTTTCCCTTTATTTCTCAGACCAGCTGACACTTAGGGAAATAGAAAAGAACCCACGTTGAATATCGGGGGTGGGGTTTCCCCCGGTAAGAAGCCACTTTATGGCCCAGAGAAATTCCAGGGAAAAAGGATTATATTAATTGATAATATCATCAACAATGCATGAAAGCACACATCTTCTCATACCTGGTCATTACAGTATAATCTTTACTGATTAGTGGGTAGGTAGCATGTTATTTGTTTTGGGATTGGCACACTTGAGCCTTTTCCAGGCTTCCATGGTTGTATATTCTCTTCTTTGGAGTGTTCTGTTCATGTCCTGTGATCACTGATTTGTAGATCTTTATGTCAAAGTTATTGATCTTTCTTCACTGCAAATACTTGTTCCAGTCACTACTTTTTTATTGGAAAGCATCAGATTATACACAGAAATAAATTCCAGGCAGACTAAAATGTTTTCCAAAATAATAGAAAATTTGAAGAGAACCGTTTCAAATTCTTAGTAGCTGTTAGGATAAACAATTTTAAAAGAAATATGTATGTATTTTTTGTGACAAGGTCTCGCTCTGTTGTCCAGGCTAGAGTGCAGTACTATGATCACAGCTCACTAGTCTTGAACTCCCAGCTTCAATCAATCCTCCCACCTTAGCCTCCTGCATATCTGGGACTACAGGCACAAACCACCACACCCAGCTAATTTTTTTTTTTTTTTTTTTTTTTTTTTTTTTTTTAGAGAAGCATTTTCACCATGTTGGTCTGGCTGGTCTTAAAGTCCTGGGTTCAAGCGATCTGCCCACCTCAGCCTCCCAAAGTGCTGGGATTACAGGTGTGAGCCATTGTGCCTAGCCAAAGAGAAGTATTTAAATACCTAAAACATACAGACTTCTGAATAAAACAAATCCAAAATAAAGGTGGAATGCTGCCGACAAATCAGAGGCAGCAGATAATGGTTGAGAAGGCTGTTATCAGCATGAAAGTTCAGGGCCCTGGCCTTTGATATATTCCAAAAAGGTAGACAGCCCATATGTTCCAGTAGGTCATGTGCCACCTTTCTCCTTGGAGAGGAGGAAGTGAGTGGCAAGAATACATGGCCTGGGAATCCTCCTCAGAAAGAAGGGCATTGAAGCCCACTTCCTGGCTCCATGGACACCTGAGCCTGCATTCTCGCCAGTGGATCAATGGCAGCCTGACACAGCAAGAACAGGCAGAATGATATTAAGCTCACTTTAAGAAGGCAGGAAAACAAACTGTACTTTTTGGAAGGATTTCCCTGAAAACCTAGGTCACTGGAATCCAGAATAACTTGTACTGTGTAACTTAAGTTGTCCTGTGATACACAGTCTTTCTAAACAAATGTTCCTGTGTATTGAATTTAACTGAATTATTCTCTTCTTAATTGGAATATGACTTTGTCTTTAATGATTAGAAATTGGGGCCTGAATAGTAGTGGGCACTGAGCAGCTGCCACTGAGTCACATGCCAGCTGCGGACTCAACTAATACGGGTTAGCAGCTTCCCTTCATAGAATATTTAAGATAGCACCACAGTGTTCTCATTTTCTCTCTAAATTAACATTGATGTGATCTCAGGTTTCTGGACTTTCACCTCAGTGATCTCATCTAGGAACCTGAGTGATCTCTTGGCTCTGAAGTAACACCTCAGTAATCTCAGTTCCTCTTTGGACTATTACCTCAGTGATCTCAGCTCCATTCTGAAGTAACATCTCAGTGGTCATAGCTTTTCCCTAAAGTAACCTCTTTTTAAAGCGTCACCCCTAGTGATCTCAACCTTTCTCTAAAGAATCACCTTAGTGATTTCAGCCATCTCTGAAGTAACATCTGTGTGATCTCAACTCCAGTAATCAGCTGGAGTTGTTTCGTCTCCTTTCTAAAGTAACAGCTTAGTGATCTCATTTCCTTTCTGAAGAATCACGTCAGCAGTCTCAGCCTCTGTTAAGTAACATCTCTGTGATCTCAGCTTCTAACACCTGAGGGATACCATCGTGGTCCTGAATAATACCTCAGTAACCTCAGCTCCTCCCTTAAGTAACACCTCATTGATATCAGCTTTACTCTGAAGCAGAACCTCAGTGATCTCAGCTCCTAAGTAACATCTCAGCATTCTCATCTTTCTGATGGTACAATATAGTGATTTCACTTCCTTTGTGAAATAGCAGTCAGTGACCTCCATTCTGGAGTTTCACGTTAGTGATTTCAACTTCTCTGAAGAGACACCTCTGTGATCTCAGCGTCTCTGAAGAATTACCTCAATGATCTATCTCTAAAGTATTACCTTAGCATCCCATTTATGTTATTTCAGCTCCTCTGAAGTAAACCTCAGTGGTCAGAGCCACTCTGCAGTACCCATTAGTGATGTCTGTTCCTTTCAGAAGTAACACCCAGTGATCTCAACTCCTCTCTGATGAAACACCTCAGTGTACTCAGATCCTCTGAAGTAACACAAATTGTCTCTCTTTCTGAAGTGACACCTCAGTGATCTCAGCTCTTCTCCAAAGAAACAGTTACGCTCTTGTCTTCTCTGAAGTAACACCTTAGTTATTTCATCTATTGGAAACAACACCTCAGGGAATGGATAACGCCTCTAAAGTTAACACCTCGGTTACCTGAGCTAATCTGAAGTTTCACTTCAGTGATCTCAGTCCCTCTGAAGTAACATCTCAGTAATAGTAGTTCCTCTGGAATTTCACGTCAGTGGTTTCAGTTGCTCTGAAGTAAAACACTAGTGATGTCAGCTCCTTTCTCAGGTTAACAAAATCAGTTACCAGTTCCTCTCTGGAGTTAATACCTCACTGTTGTCAGTTTCTCTCACCAGTGTCTGTACATAGAAGGGGGAACAAGCTTTTGTCTACATCGTGGTGTTTTGCTGTGGACTTAAGGATCAATGCCTGGATGGGCACAGCAGCTCATGCCTGTAATCCTAACCTTTTGGGAAGCTGAGGTGGGAGGATTGCTTCAGCCCAGGAGTTTGAAGCAGCGGTGACCCATGATGGCACCACTGCACTCCAACCTGGTGACAGAGCAAGACCGTCTGTAAAACAAACAAACAAAAAGGAACAATATCCTAGTGCCTATTTCTTCCCCACCAAGCTGACAGATGTTGGGGGTGGGGGCCTGGGGTGAAGACAGCCCTTCTCTATCTCAGGCACTTAACATGTTGAGAATTTGAAGTGGCTTGAATCTCATACATTTGATTCCTTTGTAGCTGGCTGCTACCAGAAATGGTTCTGATTCAGTTTTTTTTTTTGAGACGGAGTCTCGCACGGGTTCCGGCTCTGGTCCGCCGCAGTTGCTGGAGTGCAGTGGCCCGGATCTCAGCTCACATGCAAGCTCTGCCTCCCGGGTTTTACGGCCATTCTCCTGCTCAGCCTCCAGAGTAGGCTGGGACCTCAGCAGGCGGGGTCGCGCCACCGCGTCGGCCCCGGGCTAGTTTTTTGTATTTTTTAGTAGAGAGCGAGGTTTCACTGTTGGCCAGGATGGTCCTCGATCCGTCCTGACCTCAGTGATCCGCCGCTGTCTCGGGCCTCCGCGCAAAGTGCTGGGATTAGGCAGACTTGAGCCGCACCACGCCCGGCCTGATTCAGTTTTAAGAGCTGTATCCCTGGCCGGGCCCGTGGTGGGGCTCTGCCTGTATCCCAGCACTTTGGGAGCCAGGCGGGCGGATTCAGCCTGAGGTCAGGAGTTGCGAGACCAGCTTGGCCAACAAGGTGAAAACTCATTTCCTACTAAAAATACCAAAAATTAGTCGGCGGTGTGGAGCAGGCCGCCCTGTAATCGTCCAAGCTAGCTCGGGAGGCCCGCTGAGGAAGGAGAATTGCTTGAACCCAGGAGGCCCAGAGGTTGCAGGAGCTGAGATCGTGCGCATTGCAGCTCCAGCCTGGGGAAGCAAGAGCAAGACTTCGTCTCAAAAAAAAAAAAAAAAACAAAAAAAAAACAAAACATAGAATAATAAATTTTAATTATGAATAAACCGGATTCATCTTCCTCATAGTAATATGGCAATGGAATCTAGACTCTTGAATCAGGAGTAAAAAAATGAAGAAAATCAAATAAAGGAATAGAAATATTAGAGATAGTAAAAGAGCTACCTGAATTTGAGAAATGTATATTTTAAATATATCTACAAAACAACAGTATTTTCAGCATTTTTGGGGAGAAATACCATAAGATGTAAAGAGGTACCCACTTGGTGTAACAGCTATGAGGTCTGCCGAGTGTGAAGCTCCCCTCCTTTGCCTGCATAGGAATTGAGACATCCCATGGTTTCTGGGGCACAGGATCTGCAGGTCATAAGGGCAGGTTTTGAGGAAAATACCCATTTTTGAGTTGAATTTTTACTAAAAAGTTAGCATATCCTTTCTGATCTTGAATAAAGTTAAAGCTCCAGATAAAGGGTTTTCTAGGCCAGGCATGGTGCCTCATGCCTGTAATCCCAACACTTTCGGAGGCCAAGGTGGGCGGATCAGTTGAGGCCAGGAGTTCGAGACCAGCCTGGCCAACATGGTAAGACCCGTATCTACTAAAAATACAAAAATTAGCCAGGCATGATGGGGCATACTTATAATCCTAGTTACTTGGGAGGCTGAGGCACAAGAAAAGCTTGAATCTGAGGGCACAGAGACTGCAGTGAGCCAAGATCGTGCCACTGCACTCCAGCCTGGGCAACAGAGCAAGACTGTCTCCAAAAAAAAAAAGTTTTCTAAATTTATGTAATTTCTCACTAATATATCTTTAGACTTTTTCCTTGTTTCATACAAAACAGGTGTTTCCACACACTTAGGCTTTCCATTTCACATGATACTTGATGAAAATATCTTTTTATATCACTTTATCCATATAACACTAGTGTTCTAAGAGAATACTGAAAATAGTCCAACTTTCAAATTTTAAGTGCAATAATTAGTATGGTTAATTGACATTTAGGAAGGGCATGTAATGTTCTTAGAAAAAGAACTTTATTTGGAATGTAAGATTTTATTGGGATAATAGTTCTTATGCCTTAAATTACCTTAGTTCAAATAAACTAATGTCAAAGAAAGAATTATGGCTGTTTTTACCAAAATTCACTACAATTTTATGATTACTCTCCAATATAACTTCAAGATGTTGAGGAAAATAAAACAGGCAGTCTCTGAAGTTTTTCCACAGGAACAGCATGCTAACTGCTTCTTTTTTGAGTTATTTTGTGACATTGAATCACCAAAGAAAGGCTTCCTATAGAGTTAACAGAAACTTCTCTTGGGCTGAAGGCTGCTTGTGGTTCCACGTGCAGTTTCTGTGAGAATGGATTCTTGTGTCAGCCATGGGTCACAACTTTCTGTGCACTTTCTGGTGCTGGATTAGGTGGCCGTGCTGGTTGAAGGCACGGCCACACTCCCCGCACTCGTAGGGCTTCTCGCCTGTGTGGATTCGCTGGTGCTGGATGAGCACTGAATACTGGCTGAAGGCCTTCCCACAGCTATTGCATTCATAGGGCTTCTCACCCGTGTGGGTCCTCAAGTGCACAATCAGAGTTGCTTTCAGGCTGAAGGCTTTGCCACATTCTGTGCACTGGAAGGGCTTTTCACCCGTGTGGATTCTCTCATGCTGGATCAGAGACCGGCGTGCACTGAAGGCGTGCCCACATTCACCACACACATAGGGTTTCTCCCCAGTGTGGACTCTCTGGTGCTGGATCAGGTGTGAGTGCTGAACGAAGGCCTTCCCGCATTCGTAGCATGCATAGGGCTTTTCCTCGGTGTGGATCCGCTCGTGATTCATCAGGGTGGACCGGTGGCTGAAGGTCTTCCCACACTCACTGCACTCATAGGGCTTCTCCCCAGTGTGCACGTTGTGGTGCTGAATGAGGACTGAGCGGTCGCTGAAGGCCTTCCCACATTCACTGCACGTGTAGGGCTTCTCCCCGGTGTGGATCCTTTGGTGCTGCAGCAGTGTCCTCTTCACACTGAAGGTTTTCCCACACTCATTGCACCTGTGAGGCTTCTCCCCAGTGTGTACCCTCTGGTGGCTCCGCAGGACAGTGCTATGGTTGAAGGCTTTCCCACACAATGGACACACGTACGGCCTTTCTCCCGTGTGGATCCGCTGGTGCTGAATGAGATGTGAGAGCTGAGTGAAGGCTTTCCGACACTCAAGACATTCGTGAGGCTTCTCTCCCGTATGTATCTTGTGATGCTGAGCAAGATCTGAGCTCACTCTAAAGGCTTTTCCACACTCATTACACTCATAGGGCTTCTCACCTGTGTGAATTCTCCTGTGTTTACTAAGGACTGAGCTCTGGCTGAAGGCCTTCCCACACACACTGCACACATAGGGTTTCTCTCCAGTGTGGATACGCTGATGCTGAAGGAGGTGAGAACTCCGGCCAAAGCACTTCCCACACTCAACACACATGTAGGGCCTCTCTCCACATGGCACTGCCTGGTGTGGAGTGAGTGGCATGCTTTGGCTTAAGCCCTGAACTTCACGGTGGTCAACAGAGTTTGGACTCAGACAGAAGCTTCGCTTTGTTTCATTATTTTCTTGATCAATCCTCCCCAAGGGTGTTTTCCCCAGAATCACTGTTTCCTCTGAAATTAATGGCTTCGGACTCAAGTCTGTACTTTGACTCTCTCCCTTGGTTTCACATTCTGAAAGAACAAATCCAAAATGAAAATGTTAATGCTACTCAAAACTGAAGAGCTAGTGCGACACTGAAACTGGCCTTGCTGATGAAGGTGCAAAATCCCTCAATGCACACGTCTGTGTGAGCTAGAGAGGAACAGAACCACCATAACTGTGTCAAACAACTAGAAATCTGAAGATAATGTTTCCAAACAGGAATGTGCCAAGGCTAATTGTGAGGTTTAAGAGAAAGGTGCAAACTCCAGTTTGAGGTCACACCCCTGCGTGGAGTCCACAGAACAGCAGGGCAATAGCCCAGTGGTGCCTGAGCCCTGCCCTCCCAGGGGTCCTCATGTGGACAGAGCTGAAATGCAGGCCGACACAACGTGGGTGCCCTGTGGGGCAGACAGCAGCACTTGGGCAGGCAGGGAGAGGTGTAAGTTATTATGAGCAAGTTGGGGGGTGCCATCTGGAGGCCAATAGACATTGTACATGAGGTAGGGGTGGTGGTGCTGTTACCTCTTTGTGGAAAAGAATTTCTCTTTTTTTTTTTTGAGACGGAGCCTTGCTCTGTTATCCAGGCTGGAGTGCGGTGGTGCCATCACGGCTCACTGCAACCCCCACCTCTCGGGTTCAAGCGATTCTTGTGTCTGAGCCTTCTGAGTAACTGGGATTATAGACGCACGCCACCATGCCTGGCTAATTTTTGTATTTTTAGTAGAGATGGGGTTTTGCCGTGTTGGCCAGACTGGTCTTGAACTCTTGACCTCAAGTGATTCACCCACCTCAGTCTCCCAAAGTACTGGGATTACAGGTGTGAACCACTGGGCCTGCCATGTGGAAGATACTTTCATGTGCACCATGCAATGGTAGGAGGAGGGGAGGGAAGGACAAGACTGAAGGTGCAGAGGGACATAATGGGAATCTGCTGCCAACTTTAGGCCACAGATGAGGCCTTCAGGAGCAGCAGCACAGATGGCGGGAAAGGCTGGAGTGGAGACCCTTCTGGGAGCAGGTCGAGTGCTCTGCAGGCTGATTGTGTGTGAGTGGGTGGGAGGTAAGAGGTGCTGAGGACAACAGTGATTTTTTTTTTTTTCGAGGAGTCTCGCTCTGTCACCCAAGCTGGAGTGCAGTGGCTGCTATCATAGCTCACTGCAGCCTCAAGCTCCTGGGGGGCTCAAATGATCCTCCTGCCTTTGCCTCCCAAAGTGCCGGGATTACAGGCTTGAGCCATTGTGCCTGGCTCTAAACATTATTTTGTTTTATTTAGTTATGCACGTTTCTGAGCTTTCTGTAATTTCATGGAGCACAGTCTTCTGGAACTTGTTTTCCCATCAGCATTATGTTTTTGAGATATATCATGTTGTTGTACAGCAGTTATTCAATCATTTTCACTGCAGTATTTTCCATTAGGTTAAAATACCATAGTTTGTTTATGTCTATTCTGTTTATGAACATAATTCTTTTTTTTTTTGAGACAGAGTCTCACCCTGTCACCCAGGCTGGAGTGCAATGGCATGATCTCAGCTCACTGCAACCTCTGCCTCCTGGGTTGAAGTGATTCTCCTGCCTCAGCCTCCCTGGTGGCTGGGATTACAGGCACATGCCACCACGGCCAGCTAATTTTTTTGTATCTTTAGTAGAGACAGGGTTTCACCATGTTGGCCAGGATGGTCTCAAACTCCTGACGTTGTGATGCACCCGCCTTGGCCTCCCAAAGTGCTGGGATTACAGGCATGAGCCACGGCACCCAGTCCTGAATTATTTTCAAATTTTTTTTAAATCATGAAGCATGCTTCTGTGAAGGTTCTCCTATGTTTCCTGGTGCTTACACACAAATGCCCTTGCTGTATACATATGCAAGAGTGGGAAGTGGTAAACAGAGGAATTCATGTTTTCAATTTCAGGTTTTTTTTTTTTTTTTTTCCCTTCAGTTTATCTCCATTCTCTCAGGATGTGATGTTTTCAATTTCATTGGACAATGCCATACTTTTCCAAAGTGGCTATGTTAATTTATATCCCTATTAGCTGCCCTACATCCTCACCCACATGTGATATTGTCAGATCTTTCCATTTTTTCCATTCTGAAGGTGTAACATCGTGTCACAGTGGTTCTGATTTCCACTTTACTGATGAATAATGAGGCTGAGCAGTTTTCTTGTTTATTGGCCCTTTGGTTTTCCTAATCTACGCAGAAACTTGTGCCTACTTTTCTTTTTGAGTATTTGTGTCTTTTTATTCTATTCAGAGGAATTTATTTATTAAGTGTATTGACAAATTCAAACAGTGAGAATTTAAGTTTTTTTAATTAAAAAATTTAAATTCACTATCTTCAGTTTAATTTTTTTGAGATGGAGTTTCAGTCTTATTGCCCAGGCTGGAGTGCAATGGTGTGATCTCAGCTCACTGCAACCTCCGCCTCCCAGGTTCAAGCGATTCTCCTGCCTCAGCCTCCCGAGGAGCTAGGATTACAGGCATGCACCACCACGCCCAGATAATTTTTTGTATTTTTAGTAGAGATGGGGTTTCACCATGTTGGCCAGCCTGGTTTCGAACTCCTGACCTCAGGTGATCCATCCGCCTTGGCCTCTCAAAGTGCTGGGATTACAGGCGTGAGCTACCGCCCCCGGCCCAGTTTAATACAATTTTTAACATTTAACACATTTTTAACAATTTACTCTTGAGTAAAGAAAGTTACTCTGTGTGGGTTTTTTTGAGACAGGGTCTCACTCTGTCACCCAGGCTGGAGTGCAGTGGTGTGATCACGGCTCACTGCAACCTCCACCTCCTGGGCTCAAGCCATCCTCCTGTCTCAGCCTCCATGTGGCTGGGATTACAGGAATGCACCACCATGTCTGGCTAATTTTTAAATTTTATTTTGTAGTGTGGGGTCTCAGTATCTTGCCTAGGCTGGCTACATGTTTTTTAAACTGATAGAAGTTTTAGTTCTTTCTTTCTTTAATGTATAAGCCTCATCTTCACAGAATAAAAGCCTATAGGCTAAAGGAATAGTTACTCATTTACACGGAAAAGTATTATTTCTATTGTCTGAAGTTTCACCAGGTGTGGTGGCTCATGTCTGTAATCCCAGCACTTTGGGAGGGCAAGGCGGCAGGATCACTTGAGGCCAGAAGTTCAAGACCAGCTTGTGCAACATGGTGAAACCCCATCTCTACAAAAATTAGCTGGGTATGGTGGTCTACACCTGCGGTTATAGCTACTCTCAGGAAGCTGAAGTGGGAGGAATGCTTGAGCCCAGGAGGTTGAAACTGTGATGAGTCATGATTATGCCACTGTACTCCAGCCTGGGCAACAGAGTGACAGCCTGTCTAAAAAAAAAAAAAGGTTCCTGAATGGGTGGCTTCTGACCTGATGACAAGATGGGCAAGATGCCTTTAATAATGAAACATAGGCCAGGCACAGTGGCTCATGCCTGTAATCCCAGCATGTTGGGAGGCTGAGGCAGGAGGATTGCTTGAGCCCAGGAGTTTGAGACCAGCTTGGGCAACATAGCAAGACCCTGTCTCTACAATGTACTCCAGCCTGAAACACACACACACACACACACACACACTAAACTAACTGTATAAGAGATTACTTGCTCAATCATCCATGGCACGAAAGCATCATATGACTGTCTGTGAGACAGACTCAAGTTGCTGTGAAGGTCAAACTTGCCTGCACCTTGCATCCATACTCTGCAGAAGCTGGACTTCAGCCAAGAGTCACTTGCTTTTAGAATGATGGTTTCAGTTGTTGTTTTAAGTATAAAGTAGGGAAGTATGTTTTAAGCATGACAAAAAAAAGGAAAAAAAGTGATTTCACAGATATAAATTTTAATTATAAAACCCAGTAATCTCTCTAGGCTTACTATGGCTCACAAGAAAAGGAAAAATGTTTTAAATATTAAAAAACACAAAAAGCCCCTCCCTGGTGTTTTGTAGCAATTGTGTGAGTTGTTTAACACGCTTCATAGCACCCTGAGTAGCCTCTACATTCTTGTAGAACATGAGCATTAACACCTTCAGAGATTGTACTGAATTAAAAAGATCAGGTATACACTTACCCCATGGACAAGATAAACTGTCTTGTGTACAGGCTGTAGCGTGGTCACATTTGAGGTTGTCTGGAAAAAAAACAGCAAGTTGAAGTGACAACAAAATACTCCCTTCAAGAGTAGAAAATCCTGGCCGGGCACAGTGGCTCACATCTGTAATCCCAGCACTTTGGGAGGCCGAGGCGAGTGGATCACTTGAGGTCAGAAGTTCGAGACCAGCCTGGCCAACATATAGTGAAATCCCATCTCTACTAAAATATACAAAAATTAGCTGGATGTGGGATGTGGTGGTGCATGTCTGTAGTCCCAGCTACTAGGGAAGTTGAGGCAGGAGAATCGCTTGAACCCCGGAGGCAAAGAGGTTGCAGTGAGCTGAGATCTCACCACTGCACTCCAGCCTGGGGGACAGAGCAAGACTCCATCTCTCAAAAAACAAAAACAAAAAAGAGTGGCAAATCCTTCCATTGCTATTAGAACATGTAATTTACTGAGTTATAAACAGCAGAGGCAGGGCTGGGCAGGTGCACACACTTACCATCCTGAGGAACTGCCAGGACAAGACAAAGGCATATTCCACTCCTCACCTGCTCTGATGCCAGCGGCAGTAATCCAGGTTGTGGCAGGTGGCTTCTGCTTCTATGCACATCAGTAATCTAAAACTCACTCAGTCCCACTGTCCTCTGTGGCCTGTGCCAGAGGTGAGGTGACCAGGTGCTTCTGTGAAAAAACTTCTCATCTCCAACCAGCCATGCTCCCAGAGAATTTCACAGTCTCTGTGGTATCAAATTCAAAGGGCACTCAAAGGGAGTTTAAGCTCTCCATCAGGTGAGTACATAGCTGGACACGAGAGAGCCCAGGACTGGTTTGGCAGTGGCGGCAAAATGCCCTCCTGTGTTTTCTTGCCTCCTACAGCTGCAGTCAGCAAGCAGAAGTTCTATGCAAGATTTCCAAGACATGATGATGTGTCTTCTTGTTCACAGTCACTTGGAAAATTAAATTCCTCTAGGGCTGGCATGTACCTTGTTCCTCTGAGGATATCTGATTTTGCAGGCCAGGAAGAGGTAGACTGTAACACCTGGTGCCCTATCTACATAAAGCTACTTTAGAAATGAGGAGGAGCTTTCAAGGGGAAAACCACCACATCTGAAACGCCGAAGCTGATCAGCCAGCAGAGGTGTTGCCCGAACTGTCCCTGCTCACCCTGAGTGGGGCACACTATGGCAGGACAGGCTGATGGAGGTTTTCCTAAGACTCAGACATCACCTTACTGAAGTCAGAGGTTCTTTGCCTTAAGCAACCACAAACACGAACTTCAGGGTTGGATCTATGCACCATCTTTCCTTTTATAATTTTTTCCATCTAAAGGTCTTGTACATCTTTTGTTAGATTAATTCTTGGATACTTTATATTCCTGATGCTATTATAAATGTTATCTTTTAAAATATTACACCTTTGCTGGTTGCTGACAAATATAAATAAAACATTTTTGGCCAGGTGCAGTGGCTCATGCCTGTAATACCAGCACTTTGGGAGGCTGAGGCAGGTGGATCACCTGAGGTCAGAAGTTCGAGACTAGCCTGGCCAACATGGTGAAATCCTGTCTCTACTAAAACTACAAAAATTAGCTGGGCATGGTGGCATGGACCTGTAATACCAGCTATTCAAGAAGCTGAGGCAAAAGAATTGCTTGAACCGGCCAGGCGCGGTGGCTCACGCCTGTAATCCTAGCACTTTGGGAGGCCAAGATGGGTGGATCACGAGGTCAGGAGATCAAGACCATCCTAGTTAACACGGTGAAACCCCATCTCTACTAAAAATAAAAAAAAATTAGTTGGGCGTGGTGGCGGGCGCCTGTAGTCCCAGCTTCTTGGGAAGCTGAGGCAGGAGAATGGCATAAACCTGGGAGGTGGCGGAGCTTGCAGTGAGCGGAGATTGCACCACTGCACTCCAGCCTGGGCGACAGAGCAAGACTCCATCTCAAAAAAAAAAATAAAGAAAAAAAGCTGGGTGTGGTGGCGGGCACCTACTCAGGAGGCTGAGGCAGGAGAATGGTGTGAACCCAGGAGGTGGAGCTTGCAGTGAGCCAACATTGCGCCACTGCACTCCAGCCTCGGCGAGAGTGAGACTCTGTCTCAAAAAAAAAAAAAAAAAAATTTGTATCCAGCAAAACTGGTAATTTCCCTTGTGAAATTTTAATCAATCATTTTCCAGGCTGACAATCACATAAACTGCAAACAATGCTTTTTTCTTTCCAATTCTTATAGCTTTGATTTTGCCTTATTTTTTATTTTTATTTCTTTTTTGAAACAGAGTCTCACTCTGTCACCCAGGCTGGAGTTCAGTAGCGCAATCTCAGCTCACTGCAACCTCCGCCTCCCGGGTGCACACCATTCTCCTGCCTCAGCCTCCCGAGTAGCTGGGACTACAGGCGCCCGCCACCACGCCCAGCTAATTTTTTTCTATTTTTAGTAGAGACGGGGTTTCACCGTGTTAGCCAGGATGGTCTCAATCTCCTGACCTTGTGATCCGCTCGCCTCGGCCTCCCAAAGTGCTGGGATTACAGGCGTGAGCCACCGCGCCCGGCCGGTTTTGCCTTATTTCATACATGGGATGCCCAGTACAGTGTTATATGGACATGGGGATGGCGGGCTCCTTTGTCTTGTTCTTGAGATGAACCTGTGTGTTTTCAGCACTTCACCTTGAGTGTTAGGTTGAGACACTTCCTTTCCACATTTAGGATGCTTTGTTCTTTTCTAAATCACCAGGTAACTCTCAAAACCTGAATGTCCTATTAGGAGCAAATCTGGCTAACCAGTCCAGGGACAGAATCACTGCAGCCACGCCCTAACTTCCTCTACATGGCTCTGCACATCAGCTTGTTGAAATTCACTGCTCTGCTCACTTCCCACCACTGACTGCCACCTGATTCAGCAACCCCCAGTCCAGACTCCTTTGCCAGACAAGGCCAGATAAGGTTTTACCCCAGGTGGAAGCCACTCCAATCAGCGGCTCAGTATGAACTAGCTCCACAGCTTTGCTCAGGACCTGTTTAGCCCTCGTGAGGGAGGGGCCAGCTCTCCTCACTCACCTGAGTAGTCACTCCACAGGCCCTGGCTCTTCTTAGTCCCCTTCCTGTCCAGGACCCAGGGATCTTCCCCTCGTTCCAGCTGGGAGATTATGTCAGGCTTGGATCCTGGAAGTCCTGCTCGTGGGGAGGGAAGTCTTTGTTTATACAATATTTACAGAGCCCCCTCCCCCTGCCCAAGCCACTTGTGGGGACATGAAAATGGACAGGACTGACCTTCTGCTGGAGCTGAGCACCCAGAGAGGTGATGAGAGCAAACCTCCAGGACCAGCCTGCCCCAGGCCCCGTACCCTGAGAAGCCCCCACCCCAGTCTAATACACAGATACACAGACAAGGCCTGCTAAGGGGGCTTACCCAATGAGACTACATTCCCATAGGTTTCCATCATCACATTTCTGTAGAGGCCTCTCTGAGCAGGACACAGGCGGTCCCATTCATCCTGGGAGAGGAGCACAGCCACATCCTCGAAGGTCAACTTGGCCTGGAATGACAGGGGCTGCTGCAGGTAAGACCAAATCCTGACCTCTGTGATGGGGAGTGGGTGCATGTGACATGAGCAGTGGCAATGCGGGGAGGGGCTCTGTGAGCTGAGGTGGGTACTGGGAAGGGGCCACAGAGTTCAGGGGATGCAGTTGGCAATGTGGGGGAGGGGCTCTGTGAGCTGAGGTGGGTACTGGGAAGGGGCCACAGAGTTCAGGGGATGCAGTGATGCTCTGGCTCTCTCAGGAGCTCTATGGGGCACAGAAGGAACCACAGGGCTCTGGCTGGGGGCACTGCATAAGCATTGGGGACAGTTTACCTGGGGTCCTGCCGGCACTGGCAAGAGCCTGGCTGCTGCCATCACCTGGTCTCCTGGGGCCTCTGAGGATCACAGAAATTGAAGGAGCCTCTGGGGCTGAGGAAGAGGAGGGGGCAAATGAGGGGCATGGTCTTGAGACCCTAACTTCCTGGGGGGCCCTCAGGGGATCCCTGGGCCTCAGAGTCAGTGAGGGGCACACTGAGGTCAGGTGCAAGGAGCTGCTACTTTTGCAGCCTTGGTCTGCCTTGCCTCCCCCGTGAACTCTGACCCTATGGTTCAGGAGCCTGTCCAGGCCCTGAACACACAGTTTCTGGGTCTGCCCAGCCAGTACTGGGCTCTCTGAACACCAGGTGCAAGGCACTTGCTGCACCCTGGTCCCGGCCCATGGTCCTGCCATACACAAGGATACCAGCTCACCAAGGCCCTGTGTGTTCTATACCTGAGGCACTCACACAAGTACCAGACTGTCCCCAAGTCATGTGGGGGATACAGGCATCAGGCCAAGCTGCTTCCCCAAACACCCTCCCAATTAAGAAAGCCTTGGCCACCAGGGTGACAATAAGACTCCCCTCACCCCACGCTTAGGCAGCCCTGGTGCTCCAGTGTGGCACCAGGTTCAACCAGGTATTCAAAGGGGAGGCATGAGAAGTGGTCAGTTCTGGACAAACTGAGTCAACAGTGGCCCAGGGATCTGGTCTGAGCAGCTGAAGGAAAACTTGTCATCAAGTGAGAAAGGGATGCTTGGGGTAGTGGGGCCTGTGCTGGAACGTAACACGACAAGGTAAGCAAGGGTATCTGACACACACCCAAATGGCTGGGAAAAAGGGGGAGTGCGGGCAAGAGCTTTCCTGACACATTTGGTCCTGTACAGGATAGGGTTCACAGTCCTTTGGAGCATCAAGGTCTGTGACAGGGACACAGAAACCAAGCAGGTGACCAAAGGTGGGAGATCACTCCAGAAAAACGTGGTATAAGAAAGCAACCAACCCCCTCACATGCTTGCCTCAGATGGGCACCACAACAAACAGGGTGCTTTAAGAGTGACAAAATCGGTGTCAGGGCTGCCCGGAAGAAAGGGCCTGGGGGCAGAAGTCAAGGGATATCGTAATTCCATTGTCTATAAAACATCAGATACAGGCAGGCATGGTGGCTCATACCTGTAATCTCAGCACTTTGGGAGGGCGAGGCGGGTAGATCACCTGTCAGGAGTTTGAGACCAGCCTGGCCAACAGGGTGAAACCCCGTCTCTACTAAAAATACAAAAATCAGGCCGGGCGCAGTGGCTCACGCCTGTAATTCCAGCACATTGGGAGGCTGAGGCAGACGGATCATCCGAGGTTGGGAGTTCAAGACCAGCCATGACCAACATGGGGAAACCCCGTCTCTACTAAAAACACAAAATTAGCCAGGCGTGATGGTGCATGCCTGTAGTCCCAGCTACTCGGGACGCTGAGGCAGGAGAACTGCTTGAACCTGGGAGGCGGAGGTTGCGATGAGCCAAGATCATGCCATTGCACTTCAGCCTGGGCAACAAGAGCAAAACTCCATCTCAAAAAAAAAAAAAAAAAAAAAAAAACAGCTGGGTGTGGTGGTGCATGCCTGTAATCCCAGCTACTCAGGAGGCTAAGGCAGGAGAATCACTTGAACCCAGGAGGCGGAGGTTGCAGTGAGCTGAGATTGTGCCACTGCACTCCAGCCCGGGCAACAGAGTGAGACCCTGTCTCAAAGCAAAACAACAAACACACATCAGATATATGTATATATTTGCATAGACAACTTTCAGGAAGATACACAATCAACTAACTGCTTGCCTCTGAAGAACAGGACAGGGAAACATGGATGGAGAGAGGCTGACTCTCAACCCTCCCCTGTGCTGCTGTTCTCCAAAAATGCCCACTCCCTCCAAATGTGTGTGTGTGTGCACATTTCTGTGTAAGTGCAATGCAATTCTAATTAGAATTCCAACAGAAGTCTTTTAAAGGAATGACTAAAACTACTTGAGAATTCATAAGAAGAATGGATGCTAGAGAATAGGAAAGAACAGGGGGTAGGGCCTGCCCTGCCAGGAATCAGAGCCAAGGGTGGGTAGGAAGGCACTGTAATTAAACCAGCAGGTTGTCGATAGAGGAACAGATGAGGCCAGATAGGTATGTGGGAAGTTGGAAGATAACAAAAATGGTACATTTTAGTTCAGCAGGAAATCAGTGGTTCCTTTAGTAACTTGTGTGTACCCAGATGGGATACATTAATAACCAATTTTTTTTGTTTGTTTGTTTTGAGACAGAGTTTCACTCTTGTTGCCCAGGCTGGAGTGCAGGGCGAGAACTTGGCTCACCACAACCTCCATCTCCTGGGTTCAAGTGATTCTCCTGTCTCAGCCTCTCGAGTAGCTGGGATTACAGGCATGTGCCACCATGCCCGGCTAATTGTTTTTGTATTTTTTTTTTTTTGAGACAGAGTCTCACTCTGTTGCCCAGGCTGGAGTGCAGTGGTGTGATCTTGGCTCACTGCCAGCTCCGCCTCCTGGGTTCACGCCATTCTCCTGCCTCAGCCTCCCGAGTAGCTGGGACTACAGGCACCCGCCACCTCGCCCGGCTATTTTTTGTATTTTTAGTAGAGACAGGGTTTCCCCATGTTGGTCAGGCTGGTCTCGAACTCCTGACCTCAGGTGATCCGCCCGCCTCGGCCTCCCAAAGTGCTGGGATTACAGGCGTGAGCCACCATGTGCAGTCACCAATTTTTTTTTTTTTGAGACGAAGTCTTGCTCTGTCACACAGGCTGGGGTACAACGGCACGATCATGGCTCACTGCAACCTCCGCCTCCCAGGTTCAAGCAATTATCCTGCCTCAGCTTCCCGAGTACCTGGGATTACAAGCACCCACCACCATGCCCAGCTAATTTTTTTTGTATTTTTAGTAGAGACGGGGTTTCACCATCTTGGTCAGGCTGGTCTTGAACTCCTGACCTCAGGTGATCCACCTGCCTCGGCCTCCCAAAGTGCTGGGATTACAGGCATGAGCCACTGCGCCCAGCCCAACAGTAACCAATTTTGGATTAAGACGAAGACCAAGTGTGATCATTAACAGTGGCCTCATGTGCTCCTGGTCCCCCTGTCTGACATCTGCCTATCCTCAAGGGCAGAAGTGCCTTCTCTCCTACCACACCCTGACCCTTTCCATGGGTCACCCACCAGCGCACAGATCTACCATTTTTTTATTTTGAAACAGAATCTCGCTCCGTTGCCCAGGCTGGAGTGCAGTGGTATGATCTCGACTCAGTGCAACCTCCGTTTCGCAGGCTCAAGCGATCCTCCTACCTTAGTCTCCTGAGTAGCTGGGACAACAGGCACCTGCCTCCATACCCGGCTAATTTTGTACTTTTGTAGAGACGGGGTTTCACCATGTTGCCCAGGCTGGTCTCGAACCCCTAAGCTCAAGTGATCTGCCCCTCTCAGCCTCCCAAAGTGCTGGAATTACAGGCGTGAGTCACTGCACCTGGCCCTGCACATGAATTTGACCTTTGGTGAATGCACAGCTCTAGTCCCCTGGAAACCTGGCAGAGGTGGGTGGTCATTCTCTCTACGGCCCAACCACACCTGGGCTGGGACTCAATGATGAACAACCACAGGAAGTACATTCAGGGCCTCCTGAGCAGGTCTTGCAGCCAGTTCTCCCGACACAGGAGGTGTGGCTTGTATGACCACGAGGCTTTTGACTAGGCTAACTCCTCCTTCTACCTGCATCTTGTGTTTATGCACCCGAGTACTCCCTGGATGGCTGCTGAATGATGCTGGCCAGCTTTTCCATGAACCTGTTGCTAGGCATGGTTGTCCTGTGAGTCTGAAAAGTCAGTTGAGCCCAGTAGCTCTTTTGGTACACTTGAGCTGGTGATCCCCCGTCCCTCTGACTCAACATTTCAATATGGGTGTCTCATAGCATCTCAGACATTTAATATTCCAAACCGAGCACCTCCTCTACCACCATTTCTGCGCCCAGCTTGGTCTGTGAACCTGTACATAAGCCTCCTTCCTTCTTCACTCTCACATTTCTAATTCACCTTCCAAGCATATCCAGAACCTGACCATGTTGCCCATCTCACCCTCCCTGCCCCATGACAACCACCCCTAGATGTTCAGCAGCTCTCAGCAGTCTGCCAACCAAGCCCCTCCATCTACCTTCCTGTGAGAACATAGTGACTGTCCTCTGCTCCAAGGTCCTCCCAGGACCCCACTGGCTCCTCTGGGCATGCCCCAAACTTTGTGATTTTCCTCAGAGCCCTGCAGCCCTTTATCCCTTGGCCTGTGCTCCCATCCATCTCTTAGAGACCTCTGCCCCACCCACTGCAGCAGCCCTGGCCCCACCCAGCTCTCACCCTATCCCTTTCTCCTGCACCAGCAGACCAAGAAGCAGGCCCAACAGAGTAATCAGTGGTCGACTGTTTTTTTTTTTTTTTTTAATTACTTCTAGGCTAATGCTTAAAAATTGCCAGGCAATGTACTTTTTAAAACTTTTAATTAATTTCTTAGAGACAGGGTCTCACTTTGTAGTCCAGGCTGGAGTACAGTGGCTTAATCACAGCTCAATGCAGCCTCCAACTCCTGGGCTCCAGGTGATCCTCCCACTTCAGCCTCCCAAGTAGCCAGAATTACAGGTCGCACCACTACGCCTGGATAATTTAATTTTTTTTGGTAGAGACGAGGTCTTGTTATGTTGTCCAGACTAGTCTTGAACTCCTGGGCTCAAGGGATCCTCCCTCCTTGGCCTCTGAAAGTGTCAAGATTACAGGCCTGAGCCACCACACCCAGCCTGTTTGTTGAATAAATGAATGAAGAGCAATGAGCTCACACTTTATGCCATTTGTAATAGCAAGTACGGAGTCAACACTTGCCACTGGCAGGCGTGGGAAAGTGGAGTTTCTCATACTCTTAAGAAGGCTACCTAGCAGTATTTCGGCAAATCAGACTGGCTCTTGGATAGTAGGTACCTTATAAGAATGGATGTGGGTGAGGGTGCAGATTCAAGGATGTTGCTGAGGCAAATGCTATGTTGGTCCTTCCACATACAAGTTACATACCTGCTAAAGAGGAAGATGTATGCTGTGTCAGGTCGCCAGATGGGTGAGTGAAAATGCAGCATGGGGTCAGCATGCAGGGGACAATCTCATTTTGTAAACTATGACCCCGAGCCCATGAAGGGTATGTGTGTCACAAGGACCTGGGACTGGTTCACCTGCCTCACTTGGGCCAGCTGCACTGAGGCCCCACCTGTAAATCCAGGAGATGACACACTCCTCTGAAGGCCTGGAGATCACGTGGTTGGTGAGAGGAGAGTGCTAAGAACAGGCTTGGCTCAGAGGAGGATGCTGCTGGATAAGGTGTTATTATCTATTTGATTAAATTAACACACAGAGGAAAAACTCCAAAGGACAATACCAGGCTGTCAACAAGTGTGCGGCAAGGAGAAGTGAAAGGGAAAGACTGCCACCTGGGGTGAGTCTCAGAAAAGCATAAACACGAAATGCAGTATCAGGTCTCTATTGAAAGATGACCTTCACATATTGCTAATTAAAAAAAAAAAAATCGGCCGGGCGCAGTGGCTAATACCTGTAATCCCAGCACTTTGGGAGGCCACAGGAGTTTGAGACCAGCCTGGCCAACATAGTGAAACCCCGTCTCTAATAAAAATACAAAAAAATTAGCCAGGCGTGGTGGCAGGCGCCTGTAACCCCAGCTACTTGGGAGGCTGAGGCAAGAGAATTGCTTGAACTTGGGAGGCAGAGGTTGCATTCAGCCGAGATTGTGCCACAGCACTCCAGCCTGCGTGACAGAGTGAGACTCTATATCCAAAAAAAAAAAAAAAATCACAAAGTCTGATTGTATTCTGGTAATAAATGAACAAAAATGGCTGGGCATGGTGACTCATACCTACAATCCTAGTACTTTGGGAGGCCAAAGTGGGAGAATTGCCTGAGTTCAGGAGTTCAAGACCACCCTGGACAATACAGTGAGACCCCGTCTCTACAAAAAATTTTTAAATATTAGCTAGTCTGTAGACCCAGGTACTCTGGAGGCTGAGATGGGAAGACTGCTTGAGCCCAGGAGGTCAAGACTGCAGTAAGCTGTGACTGCACCACTACACTCCACCCTGGGCAACAGAATGAATCCCTGTCTCAATAACTAACTAAATATTTAAAAATATATACAATATACATTTTAAAACTGGTATTAACTAGTTTAATTTTTTTCCTTATACTATGGCAGATAAAAGGTTTCAGTTTCCTGGAACAAGCCTGAAACCAGGCCAGGCAAACACCATGGGCCTCAACCTAAACCTTGCATACTCAAGCAGGAAAACGTAAGAGCTGTCTGGGGTGACAGAAACTGGCTTTTAACAACACACTCCATCCACACTTCGCGGGATTCTGAGGTCCAACTCCAGGCTTTGCTCCATGAGAACACACTTCAGGCAGGGAGAGAGCGTGATGTGGACCGTTTTTAAAAATTAAAAGACAGGCTCATGACGAGTCCTCTATAGATGCCAGGCTCCAAGGCCAGGGGCTGGGACAGGCTGGAAATCACCGCCATCGAATACTGGAAGTGGAATTTGAGGACCCCCCTCTTGAGGCCATGCCAACAGCTAACAAATGGGCAATATAAAGAACACCCACTCAGGGCACTGGCTGAGCAACGATCCCACCCACCCACTGGTCACAAAGGTGGCAGCATGAAGAGTTCATTTTTCAAACTCAGGAATTTCAATTTTGAAAATTTTCCTAAGGAATAATCCAAAACAAAAACAATAGATCAATGTTGTTAACAGCAACTGGCTTTCCAGTTTTCTTTAGGTGATCGAAAGCCACATCGCAGTGAGACACTCCTATCACTCTTTTTGGAACTCCTGACTGTCTTGATGTGACAAAGCAGTATGCCTGTCATTCCAGAGGACCCTGAACATGGTGACACACTGGGACAGGCAGATTTGGAGTCTCCTGGTCTGGGGTGAGCTGCCAGGATCTCCTCCAGAGCCACTGCCTTCTCTTGCTTCTCATCATCCTTACTCCCTGGACTTCCTGCTAACAAGCACTGCTCCCTCTTCATCACCAAGGAGCCCCTACCCCCAGGGTGAAAGCACTTTCAAGAGAGGCAGCTTCTGAGTCACCTGTGAGCACAAGGCAAAACACTGCTAAACTTAACCTAATCTAAACTAACTAACCTAAACTAACCCTAACCTGCAACCTTTCCAGAATTAATGATCAGAAATATGTATCCAAATTGATAGCTTTCTCACTGAGCACAGTGGCTCATGCCTGTAATGCCAGCACTTTGGGAGGCCAGGGTGGGTGGATCACCTGAGGTCAGGAGTTCAAGACCAGCCTGGGTGACATGGTGAAACCCCGTCTCTGCTAAAAATACAAAAATCAGCCGGGTGTGGTGGCACGTGCCTGTAATTCCAGCTCCTCCAGAGGCTGAGGCATGAGAATTGCTTGAACCCGGGAGGTGGAATTTGCAGTGAGCCGAGATCCCACCATTGCACCCCAGCCTGAGCAACAGAGCGAGACTCCATCTCAAAAGATGAAAAGCAAATAAACAAACAAAACAAAAAACAACCAAAATGATAGCTTATATACCAGTAACACCTAGTCAGAAAATATGAAGGGAAAAAAATCTATTTAACAAATAGCAACAAGAAACAAGATTAAACCTTAGAAATGCACAGGATCCCTATAAAGAAAGCTGTAAAACATCAAGGAAACACTTGAGGACACTGATCTGGGAAAACATTTTTTGGGTAAGACCTCAAAAGCACAGAAACAAAAGCAAACTAGACAAATGGAATTACATCAACTAAAAAGCTTCTGTACAGGAAAGGAAACAATCAGCAGAGTGAAGAGACAACATACAGAATGGGAGAAAATATTTACAAACTGTCCATCCAATAAGGGATTAATAACCAGAATGCAGAAGGGAGTCAAACAATTCAACAGAAAGCAACAACTAATCTGATTTAAAAACACATAAATGGGCCAGGCGCGGTGGCTCAAGCTTGTAATCCCAGCACTTTGGGAGGCCGAGACGGGGGGATCACGAGGTCAGGAGATCGAGACCATCCTGGCTAACACGGTGAAACCCCGTCTCTACTAAAAAATACGAAAACTAGCCGGGCGAGGTGGCGGGCGCCTGTAGTCCCAGCTACTCGGGAGGCTGAGGCAGGAGAATGGCGTCAACCCCGGAGGCGGAGCTTTCAGTGAGCTGAGATTGCGCCACTGCACTCCAGCCTGGGCAACAGAGCGAGACTCCATCTCAAAAAAAAAAACAAAACAAACAAAAAAAAAACACGTAAATGATCTGAATAATTTATCAAAAAAAGACAATATGTATGGCCAACAGGCATATGAGAAAAATTAAAAATAGATCCACTATGTGACCCAGCAATTCCACTGCTTGGTATATACCCAAAAGAAAGGAAGTTAGTATATCAAAAAAATATCTGAACATACATGTTGACTGCGGCACTATTCACAATAGCTAAGATATGGAATCAACCAAAATGTACATCAAATAAATGGATACAGAAAATGTGGTATATGTACACAATGGAATATGATTCAGCTATAAAAATAATCAAATTATGTTATTTGCAGCAACAGGGATGGAACTGGAGGTCATTATGTTAATTGAAACACGCCAGGTACAGAAAGACAAATACTGCATGTTTTCACTTGTATGTGTGAGTTTAAAAAGCTGGTCTCATGGAGGTAGAGGGTAGAATGATGGTTACCAGAGGATGGGAAGGGTGGGGCTGGGGGGAGGTGAACATAAGTAAATTAATGACTACAAACATACAGTCAGATATAATGAGTAAGTTCCAGTGTTTGATACCACGGTAAGGTGACTGTAGTTACTAATTTATTGTATATTTCAAAACAACCAGAAGAAGATATGTGAAATGCTTCCAACACAAAAAATGATGTTTGAGGTGACATATCCTAATTACCCTGATTTGATCATTATACATTGTATGCTATCCTTGTATCAAAATATCACATGTACCCCATAAATATGTATAATTATTATATTCAATAAAAAAGAACTTTAAAATACAGGTATATTTTTATTATTTTATGTGAGAAGGGCCGTTCTAAGCAAAATACCAAAAGCAGAAAGCAGAGATCCAGAGATCCACAGCTTATAAATCAAAATCGTATGCGCATCAAAGCTACCAAACTCCAAAAATGGACCTAAAGGCATGCAACAATTTAGTATATGACAAAAGTGGTTTTTCAAATCAATGGAAAGATCAATAGTATTAGAATGCCTATGATTTAGGGGAAAAAACGAAGCTGGAGTCCACGCTCACCCCACAAGAAAATATAAATTCCAGACATATCCAACATTTTACAAGTACCACAGAAAACAAGAGTTTATTTTAAAATAATCTTGGAGTGGGGAAAGCCATTTTAAAACACAGCACAAAGCCCCAAATGCCTTAAGGCAAACTATTTGACTCTTAAAATTTAAAATTTTCTATTTTGAAAAAGCCCAAACCAGAACCAAACACCATAATCAGAGTCAAAAGACAAATTGAGAAGTATCTTTTCAACACACATGGAAAAAAATATGAGCTGGTAAATCACAAAGTAATACAAATGGCTAAAACACAAATGAAGGGATTTCAACCTCACCAATAAACGAAAAACGTTGACCTGGCAGGAATGCAGTGACCTGTCAAGCGCACAGGACCAGAGCCGCGGACGGGGCGGAAATGTCAGTGGCAATCTCCCACCGTTACCCACTTGGGAGAGTCCACCGGACAGAGAAACCTACGTCCAGAAGACAGTTAGGAACTGAAAAATCCACGCGCACCGACCCGGCGGAGGACGAGCGGAGCGCCCCCTGCCGCCCCGGTGTTAGTCCAAACGACAGCAGCTTCCCTTTGATGACAGAAAAAAGGGTGTGCGCGCGTGCCTAGAGCGCTAACGGCATCCGAAACTGTTCACAGTTCCTGCCTCTTCATGCACTGGCAGAGAGTTGGGGGGTGACTTATATTTTTCTGACATGCCTGCATTACAAGTATTGCATATTATTTTCAATTTTAAAATTAAGCCAATAAACAACAAGGAAAATATTTGCTGTGTTGCAAAGAGTTGGGCTCATTCATTAAAACAGGGCTCTGACAAAGTAACAGAAAAGACAGCATCGACAGCAAAACGGGGAGAGGATAAGACACCCGGCAAGCAGCACACTCGAAAGCAGCTCGTTTTCGTCTTGAAGCGGGAAGACTTTTTACAGCTAAATAAAGTGGTCCTCCCGGTGCGCCGCCGGGGTCTTCATGGGGCTCCTCAGGTTGTGCATAAAACAGAAAAAACCTCCATTTGTATATTTTGGGGAAGCTCCCCAACCCTTTCCGGGCCCATCCCAAGGGACACGAGACCCCCAGGAGCGCGGCCAGAAGAGCGGCCCGGGGGTCCGGACTGCGCCCCTAGGACTCCGGCCAACCTGGCCCGAGGCACGGCGCCGGTAGAAAGCGCGCGGGAGGGCCCGAGGGGGAGCAACGCCGGAGATCTGAGGAGATCCAAGGTGGGAGGGACGCCGGGGCTCTGAGGGGGCCCACGGGGGGAGGGGCGCGGAAGGGACAGAGGCCGTCCGAGACGGGCGGGGGCGCGGGAGTGCCCGATGGGGTCCAAGGCCGGGCGAGGGGAAGGGTGGGAACCCCGAACCGGGGAGAGGGCGCGGTCTTGGCCCTGGGGAGGAGGCCGCCGCGCGTCCCTGAGGGGAGGGGACCAGCGTAAACGGAAGGGGCAGTGCGTGCTCGCGGGGAAGAGTCCACGATTCGTATGGAGGACGCGCCGGCTCGGGTGTCCGTGATGGGAGAGGGTCCTGGCCGGCGCCGACAGGCGGCCCCCACTCACCGTCCACGCCGCAGCTTCACGCGCGAAGGAGCGGCATCCCACAGCACCCTCAGACAAAGGGCTGCCCCGCCCCGTCTGCGCAGCCGCCAATCCCTGGGGGCTCCTGCCCCTTAGTTCCCGCCCCCACAGCCGCGTTCGCCAATCCTGGAGGGCAACGCATGTTTACGTCACTTTACCCGCCTCCCCGCCCGAAGCCTCCCTCGGTGACCGACTGCAGGGAGCTCTCAGGCGCCACCGAGAGCCAGGCCTCCGCGATCCCTAGAGGGGCAGAACTGCTCTGGGCAATGGGCCCGGCCGGCACCCCGGCCGCACTTCCGGGCGCGTAGGCTACAGCCCCCCCTTCGAGCCTTACCCGCTCGCAGTCCCGGTTCCCGAGTTCTTGCCGCCGTCGCCCTGTGGGGGACACCCCTGCCTGCCCCGCAGCCCCTCCTCGATTTGCGCTGGCTTCGGCCGTCCTGGAACTCGAGCTCGTTCCCCCCTCCAAGCCTTTGCCCTTGCGGTCCCTGCTGCTGGGAACGACCTTGCCCTCAGCCGCCTGGCTGGTCCCTGCGCCGCTGCAGTGCGAATGTCGCCTCCTCAGGGGCCCTTTCTCTTCCTTCGTTGCAACACTGAAGTCCTCTTGTTTGATGACTTGCGTGAGGTTATTCCGCCCACTTAGGAGGCTGAGCGCTGCGAGGTCGGAGGCGCAGCCTCACTTCGCTGTGCCCGGCGCGGCGTGGTCCCGGCAGGGGGCGACACTGAACAGCGACTGCCTCCGTCGCCCACTCGGCCCTGGTGTTTGCTTTTTGGTGTGTTGACACCGCGCACCTGGGGGAGAGGGGCGGGCCACACCCGCGTGGAGGCTCCGGCACAGCCCAGGACCTGACGGCCGGCGGCAGGGCGGGTGGGGCTGGTTTGGAGCGGTGCCAGGGGAGGGGAAGGCCGGCGCACTTTCCGCTGGCCTCACTCCCGAAGGCCAGGTCCGCGTCGTCCATCGGGCGCGTGGCCAGGCCCAGACTCTCAAGCGGCTTCTCCACAGGGCGGGGCTGGGGGCTGCTGGGGCGGCGGGGAAGGCTTAAGGTTGTGGGGTGGGCTGGAAGCGAGTGCCCGGCCCGCGCTGTTGGAAGCGGAGGCCGGGAGGATGTGGCGATAATTCCGTAATTGCCACGCACCAGGCAAACGCCAAGTCTGCGCTGCGCTTCAGCGAACTTCGTAACAGCAGCCCTTGCGGGCAGGGGTTCTCACTTCACGGAGCTTCCATCCACCAGGCGCGTTTCGAGCTACGGGCCCGTTGCCTGGCGCACTAGAAGCCAATACTATGGCACCAGTGTTTGAGAAAAGAGAAGGCTTTATTAATTTCAAGGTCGACGGCCAAGGAGACCGGAGGAGCGGCTCAAATGTGTCTTCCACACTGGGCTTAGGTCAAACTTGATGGGTTAGGGAGGACAGGTTGGCATGCAGAAGTGCTGGCGGGCAGGTTTCGATAGGAGGGCTTTAAACTTGGCCATTTATGGTAAGGTGTGGAATGGCAGGTTTCAGCACCACATCTTCCAGGATGATGGACTCTTCCTTTCTGAAAGCGTCCCGCCCCTCAAGCTCCAGTCATGTCCGTCTTCTTGGCTCCGCAGGGAGGAAACGTTGGTTCCGAGTTATGATTTTCCTCCTTTGTGCGTGCTCAAGTTACATGACTTTCAGTTTTGGCTCTGCTATACCTCCTTTTACCAACAGAATAGGGTCAGTTTGGGCCAGTCTTGTGGTTACACACACCTCAGTGTCACAGGATTCCCTCTGCCAAAGGGCTGTGAAGCTCAGGGCCAAGGTGATTGAAATTCAGCTCTACTATTGGATTGTCCTGGATTGTTTTAGGAGTTGAGAGGGATCAAGCTCTGTCCCAGCAACCTTGATCCCAATGAGAACTGATGCTCTGGGACCTTCACCTCAGACCTCAGTGCATCCTAGTTTTTGTTTTTCTCCTTCCTGCACAACTTTATTTTGCAAATGTTCATACATTCATAAAGGTTGAAATAATAATACAATGAATACCTGCATGCCCTTCACTTAGATTTAGCAGCTGACATCCTCTCTAGCTTGTCCCTTCTGTGTCTCTGTGACTGTCTTTCTCCTTCAACAGCACAATGTTTATTGAGTGCTTGTGTGCTAAGCACTAAGTGCCGGGGCTACATCAGTGAACAAGCAACGTGCCTAACAAATCCATGTCCTTCTGGACCATATATGTGAATGGAGACAGTAGGCAATACGCAGAATAAATGCAGGAATTACAGAGTGTCCAGAGATGGTGAGGACTACAGAAGGTCTGGGCAGGTGCTGTGTGTCTGTCTGAACCCACCTTTGCGACATGAGGCAGCAGCTGCCCCCTCTTCCTCTGGCTTCTTCAGTTCTAAGACTAAAGGCTCCAGCTTCTCCTATAGGGCAACAAAGGGGTTTCAGCCCATCCTGGGCTCCAGCTTGAGGTCACAGACCTCAACTTGTCCTTACGCTCCTCATTTTACATCCATCTTCCCTTCCTAACTGTCTGCCCTGTTCGAGCAACAGATGCAAAGACAACAGCCTTACAGGAACTATGTCCCACAATTGTGTGAGGCACAATCCCTGCAACAAATAGTATATGATATATATATATACAATATATGTATCATTCATAAGTATACAGTTTACTTTTTTTTTTTTTTTGAGACCGAGTTTCACTGTTGTCGTCCAGGCTGGAGTGCAATGGCATGATCTTGGCTCACCGCAACCTCTGCCTCCTGGGTTCAAGCCATTCTCCTACCTCAGCCTCCCAAGCAGCTGGGATAACAGGCACCTGCCACCATGCCCAGCTAATTTTTGTATTTTTAGTAGAGACGGGGTTTCACCATGTTTTGACACCAATTGTTTTGGAAAAACTCAAACTGTTTTTTTCCTGCTCTCACACTGCCACAAGTGGGATTCAAACCCACACCTACCTTAGGAGACCAGAAAATTATTTCAGAAAAACTCTCCAACCCTGTTTTTCCTCTGCTCTCATACTAACACAGTAACAATCAACACAGAAGCCTTAGGTAACCCCAAATATATGGGGATTTCTCCCCATCAGCAAGCAATCAACTCTACTGGGCGTCCTCCAATTCAGCTCCTTCACTGTCTACCTGGAGATAGTGCCAGATCCCACAGGATGAGGGCTCAGTTCCCCACTCCCCAATCCCAGACATGAGTCACAGTCTGGGCCTCCAGAACTGATTGACTTCCTTCAAGTTGGGGTTTCCATGACTCCCTCTTTGGGTTTGATTTGCTGGAACAGTTCACAGAACTCAGGGAAAACCTTATGTTTGCCAGTTTATAATGAAGGATATTACAAAGGATACAAATAAAGAAATGTGTAGGGCAAGGCATGGGGAGAGGGGTGCAGAGCCTCCGTGCCCTTGCCGGGCACACCACCCTCCAGGAACCTCCGTGTGTTCAGCTCTCTGGAAGCTTCTACAAACCCAGTCCTCTTGGGTTTTCATGGAAGCTTCGTGACATCAATATTTTTTCCACCAGGCTATGAGGTGGGACCCTCTCTGGAATGATGGTCTTATGACCCACAATTGGAAAGGTAGGGGAAGATTAGGGTCCTGTGGGCAGGAGAAAGTCAGAGAGATTTGGTTTTCTGAGGTCTTCCCCTGTAATCCCAGCTAGTTGGGGGGCTGAGGCAGGAGAATCATTGCTATAACATCCAACGTTATAACAAACGACTGTAACAAGGGCTATGGCAGTTATGAGCCAGAAACCATACAAACGTGTGTGTGTGGGTGGAAAGAGAGAGACCAGAAGTGCTATGCTGGAAACTATTCTTTTGAGGTTGTGTTCACATTTTTTTTTAAACCAATTTAACATATTATGTTACTGTCTCACTTAAGATTGGCATTGACTGTGCAACAGAAACCTGATTACAGTGGCTGAACCAAATAATTTTTCTTTTTTAATGAGTCACTTTTTCTAGGAATACAGAGCCCATCTAGGGCCACACAATGCCACCACGCCTCTAGGCTCCCCCTTTATTTTCCATTGGCCATCTTAATAAGCAGCTTCCTTTTTTTTTTTTTTTTTGCCTCATGATTGCAAGAAGACTGCTTCATTACTAGAATCACATCCAGATTCCAGGCAGAATAAGAAAAAACAAAAGACAAAAGCAAATGTATGCTCAGTCAACCCCACGTGAAACAGCTGTTTCAGAACTGCACTCTGTGACTTTTACTTACATCTTTTGGCCTAAAGTGTGTTACCAGTTCTAGCTCCAAGGGTGACTAGGAAAATGTTGTTTTTCAGCTGGGTAAAGTGCCATGTTTAAGATTAAAAATTGCCAAAAATCAGGCTGGGCGCGGTGGCTCACCCCTGTAATCCCAGCACTTTCGGAGGCGGAGGCGGGCAGATCATGAGGTCAGACAGAGATCATCCTGGCAAACAAGACAAAAGCAAATGTATGCTCAGTCAACCCCACGTGAAACAGCTGTTTCAGAACTGCACTCTGTGACTTTTACTTACATCTTTTGGCCTAAAGTGTGTTACCAGTTCTAGCTCCAAGGGTGACTAGGAAAATGTTGTTTTCAGCTGGGTAAAGTGCCATGTTTAAAAAAAAATGTGGGCCAGGCGCGGTGGCTCAAGCCTGTAATCCCAGCACTTTCGGAGGCGGAGGCGGGCAGATCATGAGGTCAGACAGAGATCATCCTGGCAAACAAGGTGAAACCCCGCCTCTACTAAAAATACAAAAAAATTAGCCGGGCCTGGTGGCGGGTGCCTGTAATCCCAGCCACTCGGGAGGCTGAGGCAGGAGAATGGTGTGAACCTGGGAGGCAGAGCTTGCAGTGAGCTGAGATCCGGCCACTGCACTCCAGCCTGGGTGACAGAGCAAGACTCCGCCTCAAAAAAAAAAAAAAAAAAAAAAATTGCCAGAAATCCCTGATAGTGTTTTTTTGATGCAACCTGAGAACTTACAGGTAATCAATTTGACACCAGATAAGTGATAAAGAGTAAACTTAAAAATCAATTTAAAACTCATGACTTCAGATCTGATTTCATTAACTATCATTCAGTTTATCCTCAACTTAATTAATATGTACAACTGAGGATATTTAGAAATACTGTGCTCAGAGAGGAGAAATAAACATTTCTTATGGGGAAATATACTATAAGGCTGATAATACATTGATTTTTAAAAATATATTTGACTGCTATGTCCTTATTGCTTTATTTTTGTTGCTTTATTGAGGTATAAATTGCACAGACAATAAATTGCACGTACTTTAAGTATAGTTTGATGAAAATGTTGACGTAAGTAGATACCCGTGAAACTATCCCTAGGATTAAGATACTAAACATGTCCATCAACCCCAAACGCCCCCATCCCTGGGTCTGCTTTCTGTCACTCTAACTCAGTTTGTACTTTGTATGGTATTATATAATCATAGAAGATATATTACTTTGGAGTATGGGTGGATCTAGCCTCTTTCACTCAGCAGAGGTATTTTGAGATTTAGCCATTTGCTGTGTATATCAATAGTGTGCTCCTTTACATTGTTGGGCAAGACTCCCAACAATTGTATTGTACGTACCACAATTTTTAATCCATTCACCTGATACTGGACATGGGTTGTTTCCATTTTTTAGCTAGAGACATTTGTATGTAAGTTTTTGTGTGTATCTGTGCTCCCTTCTTTCTTTTTTTGTTCTTTCCTCTTTCTTTTCTTTCTTTCCTTTCTTTTTCTTCTTTCTTTTCTCTTTTCTTTGCTTTCTTTCATTTTTCTTCCTTCCTTTTATTTTCTTTCTCTTTCTTTTCTCTTTCTCTTCTTTCTTTTCTTTTTCTTTCTTCTTTCTTTCTTTCTTCTTTCTCTCTTCCCCTCTTTTTCCCTCCCTCTCTCTTTTTCTCTCTCTCTCTCTTCTTTCTTTTGAGACGGAATCTCACTCTGTTGTCCAGGCAGGAGTGCAGTGGCATGATCCAGGCTCATTGCAACCTCTGCCTCCTGGGTTCAAGCAATTTTCCTGCCTCAGCCAACTGAGTAGCTGGGATTACAGGCAGACACCACCACGCCTGGCTAATTTTGGTATTTTCAGTAGAGATGGGGTTTCACCATGTTGGTCAGGCTGGTCTTGAACTCCTGACCTCAAGTGATCCACCCACCTCTGCTCCACAAAGTGCTGGGATTACAGGTATGAGCCACTGCACCCCAGCCTGCTTTTGTTTCTTTTAAAGAAACTGTCAACCTCTTTCTAAAGTGTTTTTTCACCACTTTACCCTCCTTGAGCAGTATGTGGCAGCTCCAGTTGCTCCATATACTTGCCTACCCTTGGTATTGTCAATCTGTACAAAATTAGCCATGCTGGTGGGAGTACAGTGGCATCTCATGTGTTTTTCTTTTTTTGAGATGGGGTCTCACTCTGCTGCCCAGGCTTGAGTGCCTTGGCATGATCTCGGCTCACTGCAACCTCTGCCTCCCGGGTTCAAGTGATTCTCCTGCCTCAGCCCCCCAACTAGTTGGGATTACACGCGTGCACCACCACGCCCGAGTAATTTTTGTATTTTTAGTAGAGACAGGGTTTCGCTGTGTTGGCCAGGCTGGTGTCAAACTCCTGACTTCAAGTGATCCACTTGTCTTGGCCTCCCAAAGTTCTGGGATTACAGGTGTGAACCACCGTGCCCAGCCTCATTGTGGTTTTTATTTGCATTTCTTTAATGCTTAATGGTGCTGAGCGTCTTTTCATGTGCTTATTTACTACGTAGATACATTCTTTGGTGAAGCAGCTGTTTACATTTTTTGCCCATTTTAAATAGTCATTTGTCTTATTGAGTTATGAATTATTTATAGGATTGGATACAGGTCCTATGTTGCAAATATATGTTTTGCAAATATTTTCTCACAGTTGTGCCTTTTCATTTGATTTCATTTTGAGGAGCAAAAGTTTTAAATTTTGATAAATGAATTAACTGATTTCTTTCCTTGAAAGTTCGTACTTTTTGTTTCTTATTTAGTAAATTCTTGGGCGGGCACAGTGACTCACGCCTGTCATCCCAGCACTTTGGGAGGCCAAGGCGGGAAGATCACTTGAGGTCAAGAGTTTAAGACCAGCCTGGCCAACATGGCGAAACCCCTTCTCTACTGAAAATACAAAAATTAGCTGGGCATAGTGGTGGATACCTGTAATCCCAGCTACAGCTACTCGGGAGGCTGAGGCAGGGAGAATCACTTGAACCTGGGAGGTGGAGGTTGCTTGTTCACTGATGTAGCCTTGGCGCTTAGTGTTTAGCACACAAGCACTCAATAAAACAAAAAGTAATAATAATTAATTAATTCTCGCCAAGTCAAGGTCTCTAAGGTTTTCCCCTAAGTTTTTTTTTTTTCTTTTTTCTTTTTTTGAGACTGAGTCTCGGTCTGTTGCCCAGGCTGGAGTGCAATGGCGCGATCTCAGCTCACTGCAACCTCCGCCTCCTGGGTTCAAGCAATTCTCCCGCCTCAGCCTCCTCAATAGCTGGGATTACAGGCGCCTGCCACCATGCCTGGCCAATTTTTAGTAGAGATGGGGTTTCAGCCTTCAACTCCTGACCTTGTGATCTACCTGCCTTGGCCTCCCAAAGTGCTGGGATTACAGGCGTGAACCAAGGCGCCCGACCTCCTATATTTTCTTCTTCTAAGTTTTATACATTTAGTTGATGATACATTTTGAGTCAATTTTTATATATTGTATGAGGTAAGGACTGGAGTTCACTTGTGTTACTCAGTGGTTTCAACATTTCTTGAAAATGATACCCTAATCTTTTTTAGACAGGGTTTTGCTCTGTTGTTCAGGCTGGAGTGCAGTGGTGCCATCATGGCTCACTGTATTCTTAACCTCCTGGACTCAAGCAATCTTCCTGCCTCAGCCTCCAAAGTTGTTGGGACCACAGGAGCGTGCCACTGCGCCAGACTAATTTAAACATTTTTTGTGTGGAGACAGGGTTTCCCTATGTTGCCCAGTCTGGTCTTGAACTCATACTCTCAAGTGGTCCCCCCACTTTGGCCTCCCAAAGTGCTAGGATTACAGGTATGAACCACCCTGGCCTGACAACTCTAATCTTAAAATACTCTTTTGTATATTATTTTATATGTGCTATCTGCAATATGTTATAAATATTTTTCTCAGTTTGTCATTTTTTTACTTTGTTGGTTTTGATCATGTAAAAAAATTTCATGTGGTTAAATTTATGGATATTTTCTCTCTTGTTTCTTGATTTCGAGTAATAGTAAAATTTCCCTAACTTTCAGTTTCTAGAATAATTTATTCATGTTTTCATCTAGTACTTGTTTGGTTTTGTTTCTTTACAATTACCTCTCTGTTCCATTTGCAGTTTATTCTGCTACATGGTGTGGAGAATGGATCTAATTTTATCTTCCAAATGGCTAGCTGGTTATTCCAATACCCACATTATGACATTTATCCTTAACCCATCATTTGATTATATCAAATTTCCATAGGGGAGCAGTCTCCACAGTTGATGTTCTGACTTTTGGAAATGCTCAGAGCTTAGCCCATGGGCAGAGAAAACTCTGCACATAGAAGAAGCCACATGGGATATCTGGGAGCCAGGGTGCTCCCCACCCCTCCCCACACACAACAGGGGCCAGTGGTGACTGTGATTCTTGCCCCTCAAGCCTCAGGCAGGTGGTCCAGCTGAAATTTGCCCAGCAAAGGCCCTATTTCCCCCCCAGGCCCTGGAGCTTTTTTTGGAGGGTTCTGTTGGACTCAACAACGACACACAAAGCAGCACAGCTCAGAGCACATGCTGGCCAGCCAGCAGAGAGCTGGTGAATGAATATGCCGAGGCAATGGAAGACATACCACTGGGTGGGACGGTCATCACCCAGACATCTGCTGACAGTGCCGACTGTATGGTTACCTGCAGACTCAGATGTTACCTGCAGACTCAGATGACCCACCCACAATTTTGAGACTGATGATGTTACACAAACACATACACCCCAAGGGGGGTGTGAAAAGGTTTATTTTATACATAATTGAGGGCAGCAGCGAGGCTTCCCAGGTGGGTCCAAAATGGCTTGAGACAGCAAGGAAAGGAGGCTGGACTGGGTTTTTATTGTGGTTGGGGTGGGACTGATGGGAGAGTCCCCACATGCAGGCAGGGGCTTGTGTGGTTCGAATCTTCTGGTGTCACCAAAGAAGGGAGCACCCAGGCTTTCTTACCGGTTTCCCCAGGTGTGAGCACAAAGGAAAGAGGGAGGGTGAGACTTAAACACTGACAATAATCAAACATCAAAAAATGGCCCCAGATTGCTCATTACGCCATGTGAGAAGTATGTTTTGCAGTGAGCAGGTCTATGCATATCTACCGCCAAAGGCAGAGGGAGATGAGAGGTCAAAGAGGCTGATAAGTCATTTCCCAGAAGAAAACATTCAACAGGGACTTAGAAACAAAAGTCATGTCTTAGGCAGCTTTGAGATGATGGATCCCTGCACCTGCCCTCCAAAAAGTAGCAAGTTTTTTGGTAAAACATGTGCAGCTGGTTATGTCTCAGACTTTCCTGCAAAACTTGTGACCAATGGGGAGGTTAGATAAGCATCCTTATGAGGGGTTATCTATGCCACAGGCATTGTGTAAAGACCTTGCCACAGGACCCTTTCATATGCCGGAGTCAACCACTGCTTATCACAGTGGCTTTGCCTCAAGAGGGCATCATTCTTGCCAGGCAACAGGCTATTTTCCTACACTCCACTCTGTGAAACCCACCCTTATTATCTCAAGTGCCCTCCTATTCTGGAGGAGTCCCTGGGCCCAGAGGGAGGGTGCTTGATATATAGCTTTAGCAGCAGAGCATTGCTGACAGAAAACAGACTGGGCCCAGCAGGATTCCAAATGAGGGAGATTTGCCAGCTTTGTTGAACCATCTCTAGTCTTTGCAATGGGGATATGGTCAGGCTCTGTCCCCACCCAAATCTCATTTTGAATGGCTGTGTCCCCACCCAAATCTCATGGGAATTGTAGCTCCCACAATTCCCACATCATGGGAGCAACCTGGTGGTGGTTGAATTATGGGGGTGCGTCTTTCCTGTGCTGGTCTTGTGATAGTGAATGAGTCTGGTGAGATCTGATGGTTTTAAAAATGGGAGTTTGCCTGCTCAAGCTCTTTTTGCCTGCCGCCATCCATGTAAGATGTGACTTGCTCCTCCTTGCCTTCTGCCATGATTGTGAGACCTCCCTAGCCATGTGGAACTGTATGTCCATTAAATCTCTTTCTTTTATAAATTGCCCAGTCTTGGATATGTCTTTATCAGCAGCATGAGAACAGACTAATACAAATGCCATTTTTGTTTTCTCAGAAGTAAAATGAGAGATATGTAACAATAATTTGAATAGTAGAAATATAATGTGCAGAAGGATTACAATCAAAAAGAGAATCTGGGCTGTGTGTGTTGGCTCACACTTGTAATCCTAGCATTTTGAGAGGCCAAGGCAGGAGGAATGCTTGAGGAGTTTGAGACCAGCTTTGGCAACATAAGAAGACTCTGTACACACACACACACACACACACAAATCAGCTGGGCATGGTGGCACACACCTGTGGTCCCACCTACTGTGGGGGCTGAGATGGGAGGATCACTTGAGTCTGGGAGGTCAAGGCTGTAGCGAGCTGTGATTGTGCCAGTGCACCCCAGCCTGAACAACAGAGTAACATCCTGTTTCTTTTTTAAAAAAGAGAGACAGAGACAGAATTTGTATGCCAAAATGGAAAAAAAAGAACTTATTCCATTAATGAGCCAACTAAAAACATCATGAAGAAATTTAAAACAGGCATGTGCCACCACACCCGGCTAATTTTGTATTTTAGTAGAGATGGGGTTTCACCATGTTGGCCAGGCTGGTCTCAAACTCCTGACCTCAGGTGATTCGCCCACCTTGGCCTCCCAACGTGCTAGGATTACAGGCATGAGCCACCATGCCTGGCCTAGACACCATTTCTTATTTGACAATGGTTCCTATATAATTGTAATGTACCAAATTAACCTAATATGTCTCTCTTGGCCTTTCAGGAGCCCTACTTTTTTTTTTTTTTTTTTTTTGGGAGATGGAGTCTCGCTCTGTCGCCCAGGCTGGAGTGCAGTGGCACGGTCTTGGCTCACTGCAACCTCCACCTCCCGGGTTCAAGCAATTCTCCTACCTCAGCCTCCTGAGTAGCTGGGACTACAGGTGCATGCTGCCACGCCCAGCTAATTTTTTGTATTTTAGTAGAAATGGTGTTTCACCATGTTGCCTAGGCTGGACTTGAACTCATGAGCTCAGGCAATCCGCCCGCCTTGGCCCCCCAAAGTTCTAGGATTACAGGCGTGAGCCATTGCACCTGGCGCCATTGTTTTTTCAAAATTAATTAATTAATTTTTTGGTAGAGACAGGTCTTGCTATATTACTCAGGTTGATCTTGAACTCTGTGAGTGATCCTCCCACCTTGGCCTCCCAAAGTGCTGGGATTGCAGGCATGAGCCACTGTGCCTGGACACAATGTGGCAAGTTGTGTTTTTTTTTTTTTTTGAGACATGGTCTTGCTCTGTCACCTAGGCCACAGTGCAGTGGTACGATCTCAGCTCACTGCAACCTCTGTCTCCCAGGCTCAGGCATGAGCCACCACGCTCGGCTGATTTTTTTGTTTGTTTTGTTTTGTTTTGTTTTGTAAACTCGAGGGATTATTATTTCTTGATTGGAGAAAGAGGAGACAGCATTTGGTGATGAAGTCATACAGGTGGATGTCAGGGAGGGTGATCGATTGAAGGATGGGAACTGGAACGGAGAACCCAGCAGGTACTTCTAGGAAGACTCAGCAGTCAGTGGTGAAGGTGGCTGAGAGCTCCTGGATGCACCAGGAGCTGCAGGCCTTGCACAAGATGTGTCCATCCAGTGGGTAGCAGCCCTGACACTCGCCCTCAGAGGACAGCAGTGGCCCACACTCCTCGCACTTGTAACAGCCAATGTGAAAACTTCGATCCAGAGCAACAATTCTCAGTCTCCTCCTGATCCGGCTCAGGCATTATGGCCCCACTGCACACTCAGCATCTTGGGGCAAACTTCCTGTGAAAGTCCTCAATGCAGTGGATCTGGCTGGTAGCATCCACTGTGAAGGGGGTGCCGTCGAGGCCACGGTGACACACCAGGTAGGTGAAGCAGCTGGGGTGGTAGTCCTTCCCCATAGCCCGCAGGATCTGGTCCAAGGTGGGCTCGGAGCACGTGGCACATTTCTCCAGGGTGGCCAGTAGCAGCCCTCGCAACACGCCCTCTCTCCACGGCTTAGAAATGCTGGCCCCGAAGCTGGGCCCAGCATGTAGAACACACAGAACAGCCCACATGAAAGACGCGATGGAGGGCCACAACCCCATCCCTGACCACATCTCCGCAGCCACCACACTGGCCAAAGTACTCCCCGCTGGGCGGGTGGTTCATGTCGTGCACCTGCTTCTTCGACAGCCTGACAAGCTCATCCTCCGGAGGTGGCTCAGGGGCACCTGGGGCCCGTGCTCGCATCCTCTTCCTTCTCCTGCAGGGCCAGAGACCCCCGCAGCTTCCTCTTTCGCCCCTGGCCCTGGCTCTCTCTGGTTCTTATAGCCAGGCCCCCAGACTTCACCTCGGCCTGGGACAAGAAAGTGGGGGCCCAGGAGGGGCCCAGAGGCCTGAAAGGTTCCCCGCCTGGGTGGGCCGCAGCCCCTCACTGACTGTGCCACCTTCGCTTGCACGGGGAAGGCCGGCCGGGGTGCTGGCGGCAGCATAAGAGGCTGCAGTGGGGCCCCCATAGGGAGACGCGGGGAGCGCGAGGCTGGGTTCGGCTTCAGGGAGCCCATGCGGGAGGCGGGAGGTGGCGGGGGCTCCTCCGCCTGTTAAGTCTGGTCGCAGGGGCGCATGACCCCGACCCCCCTTCAGCTCGGCCAGCATGCTGCACAGCAAGTCTATTTTGGCGTCCAGGCTTCCCGGGAGAAGGCCCCCTGTCTGCAGGGAGCCCCTGAGTGCGCTGGAGTACTCCATGGGACCCCACCCAGGCCGGCCCTGATCCTCCAGTCCCCCTGGGGCCTGGTAACACTGCTCAGATGGGAGAGGACAAAAAATGACCCTGGAGTGGGGCCGGAATGCTGCTCCATGGCCCGGTGGTGGCCCCGGGGTGCCTCGCAGGATCGCTGTCCCCTGAGGGGCCCTGGTGGGCTCTGGCTGCTTCAGGGGCAGTCAGGTGAGCCCTGACACGGTCTGGAACAGGCAACTCCAGACAGCGGTCTTGAAGCCCGGGGCCTCTGGCCTTCAACCCCTCTTTGTCCTGTACCTCGTTTGGGACTCCAGAAAAGAAAACTTTTTCTGCCATGCCCGGCTAATTTTTGTATATTTTGCAGAGACGGGGGGGTCTCACCATGTTGTCCAGGCTGGTCTTGAACTCCTGGACTCAAGTGTTCTGCCCACTTGGCCTCTCAAAGTGTTGGGATTACAGGCATGAGCCACCGTGCCTGGCTACCAGGGGCCCTAATTGTTATGTCCAAGTTAGTTCAGGTCAAAAAAACTTAATTTTAGAATTTGAAATGTGATTTTGGGAAGTGTGTCAAATATCAAAGGTTTAAAACACCTGATATTAAAATAAGAAAGGTTTAAAACACTTGATCAACATAGGATGACAGTTCACTGTAAGGTAGTAGTCATTCATTTAGCCGAAGTGGTAATTCAAAGATTTCAGAAAGCAAAAACTTCTACACTTTGATAGACAGAAGAAAAACTAAATAAATTAAAATAAAAAATGATAGAGAGGAGACTCAGTTTTTGGAACAATTAAAAGACCTAAGAAAGACAGCATGAGACAGAATCTGTCTCTCTTCTCCCTCTTTTTTTTGGAGTTTACTCAAAAGGTGAATAAAAATATTTTTCTTATTAATATTATTATACAAGAAATTATTGTTCAAAAGAGAAAACCAAATTTTATTTTTGTATTAATCCATTATCAATACTAAAGCTAATTTTAATACAACCTTATAAACTAATCCATCCAGTCTCAGCTTTTGACTACACAAGATTTCCATAGTCCATTTATGACTTCTTACACGTTTTTTCTACTTTTTTCCCTTTCCCAACTTTTAGATCCATTTAGACTTATATGATTTTTCTTTCATTTTGAAACAACTTGTAAATAACCTCTAAACTAGAGAAAATTATTTTTTCTTTAGCAAAAACCACTGAGTATGGTGGCTTATGCCTGTAATCCCAGTACTTTGGGAGGCCGAGGCAGGAGGACTGCTTGAGCCCAGGAGTTCAAGATGACACTGGGCAAGATGGTGAGACCTTGTCTCTATGAAAATAAAAAACTTAAAAATAAAGGTAGTTGGGTGTGGTAGCACACCCCTATAGTCCTAGCTGCATGGGAGGCTAAGGTAGGAGGATAACTTGAGCCCAGGAGTTTGAGGCTGCAGTGAGCTATGATCACACCATTGTACTCCAGCCTGGGTGACAGAGCCAGACTTTGTCTCCAGAAAACAAAACAAAAGGAAAAAAAAAAAAAACCGGTCAGGCGCGGTGGCTCATGCCTATAATCCCAGCATTTTGGGAGGCTGAGGTGGGCAGATCATGAGGTTAGGAGATCGAGATCATCCTGGCTAACACGATGAAACCCTATCTCTACTTAAAAAAAAATACAATACAAAAAAAAAAAAAAAA
>NW_016807714.1:2125990-2132806 GCF_001698545.2 Rhinopithecus bieti
AAAAAAAAAAAAAAAAAAAGGAAAAGAAAAAAACAAACCACATCCTGATGTTTTATTATTATTTTTTGAGACAGAGTCTCGCTCTGTCACCCAGGCTGGAGTGTAGTGGCGTGACCTCTGCTCACTGCAACCTCCACCACCTGGGTTCAAGCAATTCTCCTGCCTCAGCCTCCCAAGTAGCTGGGACTACAGGCGTGTGCCACCACGCCCAGATAATTTTTGTATTTTTAGTAGAGACACGGTTTTGCCCTGTTAGCCAGGCTGGTCTCAAACTCCTGACCTCAAGTATCTACCTGCCTTGGCCTCCCAAAGTGCTGGGATTACAGGCCTGAGCCACTGCACCCGACCTCATACCTCTTTTTATAAACTTCTTCACCGAAAACGTATCCTTCTTTGTATACTCTGTATATACAATTGTTTCTTTTACATCTAGTAGTTTTAATTACATATATTAACTACAGTTTTAGTAGCCCTAATTTCCAGTGAAAACTTTTGAACTGTTCTATATCAGTATTTGTAAATAAAACTATTTCATAATTTTTTAGGAAGACATTTACTCAATTTTACATGTCTACATATACTTAGCTTTTCTGCACCTTATAAAAATAAGATGCTAGGCTGGGCGTGGTGGTTCATGCCTGTAATCCCAGCACTTTGGGAGGCCGAGGAGGGCGGATCACGAAGTCAGGAGTTCAAGACCAGCCTGACCAAAATGGTGAAATTCTGTCTCTACTAAAAATACAAAAATTAGCCGGGCATGGTGGTACGCGTCTGTAATCCCAGCTACTCAGGAAGCTGAGGTGGGAGAATTGCTTGAACCCAGGAGGTGGAGGTTGCAGTGAGCTGAGAGTGAGCCACTGCACTCCAGCCTGGGTGACAGAGTGAGACTCCGTCTCAAAAAAATAAATAAATAGGCCGGGCACGGTGGCTCATGTCTGTAATCCCAGCACTTTGGGAGGCCGAGGCGGGTGGATCATGAGGTCAGGAGATTGAGACCATCCTGGCCAACACAGTGAAACCCCGTCTCTACTAAAAATATGAAAAAATTAGCCAGGCGTGGTGGTGGGTGCCTGTAGTCCCAGCTGCTCGGGAGGCTGAGGCAGGAGAATGGCGTGAACCTCAGAGGTGGAGCTTGCAGTGAGCTGAGACTGCACCACTGCACTCCAGACCGGGCAACAGAGCAAGACTCTGTCTCAAAATAAATAAATAACTAAATAACTAAATAAAATAAAAAATAAAATTAAAATAAGATGTGAAAGTATATAAACTTATTTTTAATAATGTTTCAGTATTTTAATTTACCTAGAAATGTATCAGATATTTTATCTATTACTTAATGTAACAAAACACGACTTTTTTTTGAGACAGGGTCTCACTCTTTCACCCAGGCTACAGTGCAGTGGCGCAATCTCGGCTCACTGCAAACTCTGCCTCCCAGGTTTGAGGGATTCTTGTGCCTTAGCCTCCCCAGTAGCTGGAACTACAGGCACGTGCCACCACACTCAGCTAATTTTTGTATTTTTTTTTTTGGTAGAGGTGGGGTTTCACCATATTGGCCAGGCTGGTCTCAAACTCCTGACCTCAAGTGATCTGCCTGCCTTGGCCTCCCAAAGTGCTGGGCAAAATGTGACTTTAAGATTTAAAATTACTGAAAATAATTTTGAAACTATGACACAAGTACCGTCCTAACGTCTTCCCCAGACATTCTGGGGAAGTACCCACATGGCACCCAGGGATGAGTATGAAGAGCATGGCCCATCTGGGTCCTGAATTTACATGTAGAAAGCTCATTACAGAGGACAGATGTGAAGATATATCTGCATCTCCCAGCATAGTCAGGAGGCACAGCTGGGGCAGAGAGAACTCCACACGTCACCAGGCCTCACCATGGCCATTTGTTTAGAGCCCATAATTGAATGGGTCTAAGACCTAAGCTCACAGACAAGTTAAACAAGTATCAAAAATATCACAGAATCAACAGTTTTATGACCTTAAAACATGTAGCAGAGATATCCTAAACCTGTCTGACTAGTAGACCAAGGAGAACGTGTCTAAATTAATACTGACAATCCTGAGACATTCCTATCTCACCAACAATTTAAAATCTAGTTTTATTTACCAAAGATTACTAAAGTCACATGAACTTGAAAAATATTTGGGCTTATTAACTTATGAGCACTTACTTATAAATCAATTTGGTACCATGTAGACACCACACACACACACAAATAAAATACAAAGATTTTTATAGCTTTGATTTTAAAATTTTAGCAACGAGATACGTAAAACTCACTAGTTTAAAACAACAGTTGGATTCAAACTTTGCAAATGAAACAAGTTAATCTGTCCCACACGACCAAAGACCTTACTGAGTTTTAGAGGAAAAAAGGATAACAAATTTACATCTCAAAGCACAGAGCAAGAATTTAAGCTTTTTTTTCTTTTTTTTTTTGAGACGGAGTCTCGCTCTGTTGCCCAGGTTGGAGTGCAATAGCGGGATCTCGGCTCACTGCAAACTCCACCTCCTGGGTTCGAGCAATTCTCCTGCCTCAACTTCCTAAGTAGCTGGGATTACAGGCACCTACCACCATGCCCAGCTAATTTTTGTAATTTTAGTAGAGATGGGGTTTCACCATGCTGGCCAGGCTGGTCTCGAACTCCTGACCTCAGGCAATCAGCCTGCCTTGTCCTCCCAAAGTGCTGGGATTACAGGGGTGAGCCACCGTGCCAAGCCAGGGAGGAACTTTTTGTTGTTGTTGGAGACGTCTCGGTCTGTCGCCCAGGCTGGAGTGCAGTGGCACGATCTCAGCCCACTGCAACCTCTGCCTCCTGGGTTCAAGCGATTCTCCTGCCTCAGACTCCCAAGTAGCTGGGGTTACAGGTACCCGCCACCATGCTTGGCTAATTTTTGTATTTTTAGTAGAGATGGGGTTTCACTAATTGGCCAAGCTGGTCTTGAACTCCTGACCTTGTGATCTGCCCGCCTTAGCCTCCCAAAGTGCTGGGATTACAGGCATGAGCCACTGCGCGCGGCCTAACCTTTTTAAAAAGGAGTCTGAGTGTGTTATAGGACAGTAAAAAATGGATGCCATAGATGCCAAGGTAACACAAAATCACAGAAATTCACTATAGCATTTTATAAGGAAACTAATATTTCTTTTTTTTTTTTTTTTTTTTTTTTGAGATGGAGTCTCGCTCTGTCGTCCAGGCTGGAATGCAGTGGCGTGATCTCAGCTCACTGTGAGCTCTGCCTGCAGAGTTCACACCATTCTCCTGCCTCAGCCTCCCAAGTAGCTGGTATTACAGGAACCCGCCACAACACCCGGCTAATTTTTTGTATTTTTAGTAGAGATGGGGTTTCACCATGTTAGCCAGGATGGTCTCGATCTCCTGACCTCATGATCCACCTGCCTCGGCCTCCCAAAGTGCTAGGATTACAGGCGTGAACCACCGCGCCCGGCAGGAAACTAATTTCATTTACATAGGTAGCTTCAAATTGAGCCTCCACTTTCCAACTGGACCACTGAGCTCAGAGTGGAGCCCATTAACTAACAGGGCCAAGAAGGCACTTGCAGTTTCCCGGCTCTAATACGTACATATGTGAAAAGCAGGTGCAACATTTAGATCTCCCAAAATCAAGGATTCTATTTTACACAGAATCCTGGGTCCCCCAAAAGGGGGCAATGCCACGGGACGGGACACAGTGACGCTTCCACAGTGCACCTCACAGCAAAGACATTCCCCTGAGGCTGAGTGACCTGTCACCAATCAGCCCATCCCCCACAGGAGGCTCGTCTCTCAGTGGCGAGTGTTTCTATGGCTTCCAGGTGTCCAAACCATGTTTTTCTTATCTAAACACAAAGAAATGAGTAGCTCCCTACAGTAATAACCACTCATGGCAAACACCGTCAGCCATCTCCAAAACTGCAGCCCTCACCTGGGACTTGTCAACCACTATATACCCAAAGGTCCTGTTCTCTCAGAGTACAAAATAATTCCTGGTATCCCCCAAAGCTAGAGGGATCAGGAACTCAATGCCAGACAGCAGAACTTTACACTTGAGAGAAACCTTCTCATGACTCGGGACTCTACAAGGAACGCAGAAGACTCCCAAAAGGGGACGTGTGTTGCCTTTTTGTGTTCTTCAGGGGGTCTCAGGGCTGCTACGTCTCTAGATTTCTGCATGTGGTATCAAAGATGGCAACGGGAAGGAGAAGCAGAAGTGGAAGGAAATGGAAGAACAAGTCTTGGAGGAGCCAAATTAAGGAGCTCTTAAGCTTTCCAGAAGGCAAAAGTCATGCCATCAAACCAGAGGGGCCAAACATATAATATAAAAAGGGTGAAGGGTGTTTTAGCTGACTGAAAAGAACATTCCCAGAAACAGGGTCCAAAATAGAAAAAAGCTGAAAGGTCTTCCCCCCACTGCAAAATATATAAGAGCCTGAATATCTGCTTTTAATTAAGCTGACTTCTGACCACAGAGCTCCTTTAAAAAGATCTTTTCTCTAATGACAATTCCTCCTCTGCCATTTTACATTAACTTCTGCTGCTAGCTGGGTTCTTCACCAAATGGGCAGCCCACAGAAGTGGCCATCACACTGCAGTGTTGCTCGCCACCCTTCCTTACCACAGTGTGACAGATGGCTCTCCCTTCCCAATCCCTCTAAAGCCGCCAGCATTTTCAGGGAGTCCCCACACTCATGAGGTTGTCCACAAGTGTCTAAAAAGTGAGCCGCAGCAACTGCACATGGAAGTGACTGCCACTCTGGGGTTTCCCCACCCATTCCTTGGTCTCTCAGCTGGGACTGCCAAATGTTCCATGGTGAGCAGGTCTATGCAAACCTACCCCCAAAAGCTGAGAGGCTGAAGAAAGAGGCTGACAAATCCAGTTCCTCAGAAAATAAACATTTAATAGGAATTTGCAAACAGAAGCGATGTTTCGATCCCCACACCTGTCCTCCAGAAAGTACTGTTTATAGAGCAAGCTTTTCTGGTAAAACATGTGCAGCTGTCATATCTCAGACTTTCTTGCAAAATTCATGATGGCTGGAGAAGTTAGGCAAGCATCTTTATAAGGGTTTATCTATGCTACAGGCATTGTGTAAAGACCTTGGTGCAGGAGTCAACCATTGGCCATTATGGCAATTTTGCTTGAAGATGACACCACTCTTGCCATGCAACAGGCTATTTTCCTACAGTGTAAAGGGTATACCTCTGGATACAATGTGAATCCTTCCTCCTCGCTTACATTATTTTTCTGTCCATCTAAACTTGCTAAGGATTCTTTCATGCTCCTGCCAAAAATGGTCCTAGAGAGAGCTTAATAGACACTAAGGCTTGGCTTTGGAAGTGGTGTTAAGGGAATGTGTTAAGTGGAATTATGTGTGATACATATTTTCCCTTTTCCAAATTTGCATTTTCTAGAATTATGTTGATTTTAAAATTAAAAAAATGTAAATTGGGCAAGCCACATTTGAAATCTGGACCGCAACCCTCTCAGGGGCTTCTGTGCAGCATGTGATGTCATCACCTCAGTGCTGCAGTCCTTGGTGGGCCCCAGCCCCCGCATGAGGTGAGAAGGGATCACAGGACAGTTGAGGCAGCACCAGAGTGGGCAGGGGTGGGGGTGGGCACCAGTTCTCACTTGTTCACTGATGTAAGCCTGTTACAGGACCAACAGGTTTGTATGCTGGCTGCATAGTAACAGGCCAATGACACTGAGACAGCAGGGATGCAGTGGAGAGTTTAATTATTGCAGGACACCAAGTGAGGAGATGGGAAGAGACCCTCAAATCCATCTGGGGTTTTTAAGAGGATCATGGAGGGTGAGGGGCTGGAAAATTGGGGTAGTTGATTGGCCAGGGCAGAGGGGATGACATTACCAGGATGTGGAAACTGCATTCTTTGGTGTGGTCTCAGACCAGCTCAGTCAGTAGTCGTATGGGTATGCAGGACCTGAAGGCGTATCTCAAAGGGAAAACTTAACATTTCATAACGTTCAACTTGTTATCTACAGAGCAGTTGAAGGGAACTGTAATCTAGGGTCTATGTGACTCCAGGACACAGGCACACACGCCTACGTGGAAGCACGTCAAGGAGAAGGCTGACCGAATGATGAATGCTGAATGGGCTGCAAGCTTCGTTTACTTTCATTTCTCCCCTCTTCTTCCCTGATAATTTGATAAAGTTTATAGGGGCAGTTTCAAGCCCTTTTACAAATACCATTCGGAGTCCTATGCAGCAGCTAGGGCAATGAGTGCATGGCAGGGGCCACACGGCCGCTGCTGGAAGAAAGGGATGGACCTTTTACGGTGGAAGTTTGGGGGTCAGTACTCAGACTGCCAATCCCAGCAGACAGAATAAGTGTCTTTTCTCTCCACACTCTCTCTCCTCCTTCTTTTTCGTTTCTCTTCTCCTCTCTCCAATTTCTGTTTTGCGATCGTGAAGTCCCAGTTTTTGGTAAGTAATTATGATATTAAGTACTTATCTAAATTATTAAGGGTCTTTTGAGAAACATAGTTAGTCTGTTAAGATTTTTTTTTTCCCCAAAAGAAAAGGCAGGCGCTCACGCCTGTAATCCCAGCACTTTGGGAGGCCGAGGTGGGTGGATCACGAGGTCAGGAGATCAAGACCATCCTGGCTAACACAGTGAAACCTTGTCTCTACTAAAAATACAAAAAATTAGTCAGGTGTGGTGGCAGGTGCCTGTAATCTCAGCTTCTAGGGAGGCTGAGGCAGGAGAATGGCGTGAACCCGGGAGGCAGAGCTGGCAGTGAGCTGAGATTGTGCCACTGCACTCCAGCCTGGGCGACAGAG
>NW_016807714.1:2133062-2144860 GCF_001698545.2 Rhinopithecus bieti
ACCTTGTCTCTACTAAAATACAAAAAATTAGTCAGGTGTGGTGGCAGGTGCCTGTAATCTCAGCTTCTAGGGAGGCTGAGGCAGGAGAATGGCGTGAACCCGGGAGGCAGAGCTGGCAGTGAGCTGAGATTGTGCCACTGCACTCCAGCCTGGGCGACAGAGCGAGACTCCGTCTCAAAAAAAAAAAAAAAAAAAAAAAAAAAAAAAAAAAAAGAGGGCTTTCCTATCATCTTCCACATGCCCAGCCCCCACTGAGCAGAGGCATCCCAGGCTATGGAGTCAGCAAATATATGACCTAGGCTTTCTCCATCATATGGACTTGGTATTTCTTCCCTGAGAAACACATTTCCGACATCACCAAGGTCAAAAGAAAGAAACAAATTGTGGTTGACAGAAATTGCAAGACTCTTTCTCTTTGGAAACATGACAACGTACTGAAATTAAAATTCCCTAGGCTTCGGATGAAGTACCCCAACACATGTCAAGTCTGGCTGGACGCTGGGCAGCACCAGGGACCAGGAGGGGCTGGTCATTTACTTGTCCTAGGCAGCTCCTTCCTGTAGCCCCTGCACAGTCCACTGCATCCATCAGTGTGGCCTACCCTGTGCCTCAGCTGCAGTGGGTCTCCTGGTGGCCATCTCCCAATGGCACTGAGGTGAGGGGAAGGGCGGACTCGCAGGAACAAATGGAGTCAGAAGGGAGCAGACAGAGTCAGGAATGCACAGTCTTCCCCACACAGCAGTGATCACATTGAGATGCAAGTCAGGTCATCCTCCTCTGCTCAGAACCCTCCAGGATCTCCCCTTCTCACACAGAGTAAAAGCCAAAGTCTTGGTCATGGCCACAGACCTTCATGACACACCCCAGCACCTCTCTCTCTTGCTCACTCTACTCCTAGCCATGCTGCCCTGCAACACTCCAGGTCTCAGGCCTGGTGTCCCATTAACTATTCTCTCTGCCTGATACTTGAATATCCTTTTATTTTCATTTGACACTCTCTCATGTGCTTTGAGTCACTGCTCAAATGTCATCTCAGTGAGACCTTCCCCATTTAAAACCAAACCCCTCCTGGACCCCACATGGGCCCCGATCCCTCCCTGTTTTCACGCTACTTTCCAGCAATCATCACCCCACACAGACATCGATCCCTCCCTGCTTTTGTGCTGTTTTCCAGCAATCGTCACCATTAGGTCATTTTCTCTTCCCACTGGCACGTAAACTCCACAAGGCAGGCACTTATGCCTCTCTTGTTCCTGTTGTATCCTTGCACCTTGGCACCTCATGCCTGGCAGACAGAAAGCATTCAACAAGTATTTACTGGAACAATGAGTAACCAAATCCAGGCTAGAAAGGGAGAAACATGAGGCCAGAGAGGAGCCTGACTGAGGAGGCACATGTCAGCAGATTGGCCAGCATGATGTTGAAAGACTGGGCAGGCGAGTTAGGAGGGTAACAGGGCCATGCTGCTGTTGAAATTCTGGGTGTTGCCTTGGGAAAAAGCGCTGTGGTGGAGGTGATGGTGAGACCTGGGGTCGGGGGAGTGTGAGCAGTCAACACCCTGTGGGTGGGGTGCCGGCCTCTGAGGTGAGCACAGGCTGAAGCCTGTGGGACTGACCTTCTCATCCTCAAGTCGACACTTCCACACTTTCTTCGCTCTTCAAATTTCTCACAACCTCTCCCTCCCCATTTGCAATTGAGGTCTTTGCCTCCTGCATCCTTGAAACCATCCCACCAAACCTACAAACTGAGTACATTTGCCCCATTTTTCTCCTTTCTTCTTGGAAATGCAGGAGGTATCTGTCTATCCAAGACTAACCCCTTGACCTCTAGGGCATCTCTGTTCCTTCTCCCTCCCTCTCAGCTCCACCAGCCCCCACCTTTGCTCTCCTTGACTGTGCAGACCTTTCAGTCACCCTCACACGCCACCCAGCCTCTGTCCCTCTGTCACCCTCGCACGTCACCCAGCCTCTGTCCCTGTCACACCCAGATGGGCCCTGGCAGGACCACCAGCCCTTTCCCTGAAGCCAAGTCTCAACGTCCTCCTCCTCAGTGTCTGATGCGATGGCTCCTCTCCTGGTCAGCTCTGTCTCTTCCCTTCAGGCGCCTTTGTTGCTTCTCTTATCCACCAGAATGTTCAAAGCTGGGGAATCTTAGGCCTCTGTCCCGAGTCCTCTTTCTAATGATCTTCCCAGGGTAACTCATGCTTTCCCAAAGATGCATATCTCATTTAAGAAAAATGCTAATGACTCCCAAATTCACATTTCCATCCCAAATCTGTCTTTAAGCTCCAGATTAATAGTGAACTGAGATCTCAACTTCTCTTGTATCTCACAGACACCTCAAGCTTAACATGCCCAAAAGAGAAATCTTGATTTCCACCCACTGGCACTGGCCTGCGGGCCGAGACCCACACCCTGCCGTCCTAGAGGTGACTGAACTGGGTTACCTGCCTGAGGCTGGCCCTGTCAGACTTTCTCCTAGAGACCATGAACTGAGGACACAGTAACTTTCACAGACTGGTTCTGTCCCCAGACGTGTGAGGACAAGTGAACTGGGGAGCAGACTGTGGGGCAGCCATTTCCTTGCCACATCTAAAGAGAAAAGAATGAAACGAACGCGGAGGAACGAAGAGCTTGCAGCTGTTCCTGACGGCACTCACCTCCTGTTCCCCATGACAAGAAATGCCCTTCTAACTTATGCTGGTCCAGTGGATGTCTTTATTTGCTACCAAACAAACATGAAGACACCTGCTACTTACATGTGTCTTTTTCTGGGTGAACTGAGATAATGTGGACTAGTTCCCAAATGCTTCCTGTCTGGATTTTGACTGGGGATGCACTGAATTTGCAGATCGATTTAGGAAAATTTTCATCTTCATGATATTGAGTCTACGGACAAACAAGATAGACTTCAGTATTTACTCATGTCGCTCTTTTCCTAATGTCCCTCTGAAGAATTTCATGGTTTAAAAAGGGAGCTCACTTACCTATAAAAAAAGAAAATCAACAAGGATGAGGGAAACCACTAATACGGAACACACTAGAAACAAACACAATGAATTGTTACATGTGAATGTGTTAGCCACCCTGAAAGAGAAAAAAACCAAGACAAAACAAAGACTCAAGTATCTTTTTTATGAAGTATTTTGACTACAGAACTTCAAATCAAAGTGCAAAAGCCAGTAGACAGATATTGGACCATCAACAGGTTGTTGTTACACAGTGGTTATGGATTAGCAATTCAAAAACTACTTTTAGTACATTCCAAGATTGAGAAAATCTATTGTGTAAAAATACTGAGGATAATAGGGATATTTTGTTCTAAAAAAAGGGGGTGTTGGGGGCTACAAGTATGGAGAGAAGGAAGGCTAGACTGAACCCTGTGGTACTGGACTGGAATTGGTGGCACTGGAATAAATTCATGGTTTTAAATACATTGATGGCTACGGAAATGGATACAAGATGGTGCGTTTACATAGAAACACACACATTTATTTCCTAGCTCTCTGCTGAGAAGCCCCAGAAGCAGTGACACCCTCATGACAGTGAGCACACCTAACACCCAGATCTTGTTTTCTAAAAACTATTCTCCACAGAAAGATACCAGGCTCCTGGGAAAAGAACGTATTCCACAGCTGGGCCTTTACTGCGGGGAAGCCTGGCAGTCACAGTCTTAACCAAGTGATAAAGATCACATCACGTGAAAGGGACCCATCATGGACCTCCTGATATGACACACCAAGGACACATCTCTTCCGTGGTTCCCGGCAAAATCATCAGGACAAACCCAAGGTAAAGAACAGTCTACAGAGTAACTGCCTCATGCTCTTCAAAGATGGCAACATTTATCTTTGAAAGACAAGAGACTGGCCGGGTGCGGTAGCTCATGCCTGTAGTCCCAGCAATTTGGGAGGCTGAGGCAGGAGGATCACTTAAGGTCAAGAGTTTGAGACCAGCCTGGACAACCTGGTGAAACCTCATCTCTACTGAAAATCAAAAAAAAAAAAAAAAAAAAAAATTAGCGGGTGCTTGTAGTCCCAGCTACTTGGGAGGCTGACGCATGAGAATTGCTTGAACTCAAGAGGTAGAGGTTGTAGTGAGCCGAGATCACGCCACTGCACTCCTGCCTGGGCAACAGAGCAAGACTCTGTTTGAAAAAAAGAAAAAAAAGACTAAAGTAGTACTCCAGATGGAAGGACATGACAACTACATATGGGTGATCTCAGACTGGGTCCTCAGCCAGGAATTTTTTTTTAAAATTTCTATAGGCTGGGTGCAGTGGCTCACGCCTATAATCCCAGCATTTTGGGAGACCGAGGCGGGTGGATCACCTGAGGTCGGGAGTTTGAGACTAGCCTGACCAACATGGAGAAACCCTGTCTCTACTAATAAAAATACAAATTAGCTGGACGTGGTGGTGCATGCCTGTAATCCCAGCCACTTGGGAGGCTGAGACAGGAGAATCACTTGAACTCAGGAGGCGGAGGTTGCAGTGAGCCAAGATTGCACCATTGCACTCCATCCTGGGCAACCAGAGGAAAACTGTCTCAAAAATAAATAAATAAATAAATAAATAAATTCTATACAGGGCATTACCAGGACAACTGGCAAAACATTAACAAGGTTTATAGATTAGAGCATGTCACCAACACTCACTTTCTGGCCAGGCACAATGGCTCACGTCTATAATCCTAGCACTTTGGCTGGATCACTTGAGGCCAGGAGTTCAAGACGAGCCTGGGCAACATAGGAAGACCCCATCTTTACAAAAAACAAAAGTAACCTGCCGGGGGTGATGGCACACACCTGTGGTCCCAGCTATTTGGGAGGCTGAGGTGACAAGACTGCTCGAACCCAGGAGGTTGAGGCTGCAGTGTGCTGTGATTACACCACTTTACTCCAACCTGGGTGAGCAAGACCCGGCCTCAAAAAAACCCAATTCATTTTCCAACAAATATTATGGTCGTGAAAGAGAACATCCTTGTTCTTAGGAAGCACACGCCGATGTATTTAGGGGTAAGGTGCATCACATCTGCAACTTAGTCTCAGGACAAACGTGTATCCACAGTGAGGGAGAAGAAGATGATGACACAGCAAATGTGGCAACATGCTAACTGGGGAATTTGAGTGAAGATATTTGGGTGTTCTTTGTGGTACTCGTAATACTTTTGTGTGTGGAATTATTTCACAATTTAAAAACTACAAAAATGTAGCTTATAGTGGACATATAAGGGCATTTATGACTATTCAAAATCTCCTAAAACCTCATGTTTTAGAAGCTCTCTGCAGCCTTTCCAACACAGAAGCCACCATCTACACTTCCTGGCCTCCCTTGCTGCTAGTGGAGAACAAGAATTGGTTTGGGTGGTCAGATCTGTCCGCACAAGAGTCTTAAATCAAAGCAGAGTTAAATAGGAAAACTAGACTTTCACATGCTCACCTACGTCACAGTAGAGCCGTGGAGTTCCTAAGTAGTCAGCAGTTCCCTTGGCAGGGGAGTTCCATGGGATGGTTCTGGATTGTTTCCCGGAAGCTTGGACTCCAGTCTATTTCTTCAGCTCTCTTAGTGCTTCTGTGAGATACTAATTTTCAGTTAATGTTAGTAATGCCTAGCAGGGATTGCCAAGGACTAGGTACAGTTTAAAATACTTTACACGGCCAGGCGTGGTGGCTCACACCTGTAATCCCAGCACTTTGGGAGGCCGAGGCAGGTGGATCATGATGTCAAGAGATCGAGACCAGCCTGGCCAACATGGTAAAATCCTGTCTTTACTAAAAATAAAAAAATTAGCTGGGCGTGGTGGCGGGTGCCTGTAGTCCCAGCTACTTGGGAGGCTGAGGCAGAAGAATCGCTTGAGCCCGGGGGGTGGAGATTGCAGTGAGCTGAGATCGCGCCACTGCACTCCAGCCTGGGTGACATAGCAAAACTCTGTCTCAAAAAATAAAATAAAATACTTTACACATACCATTTCAATCTTCACAAAACTCTTAACTGCAATAAGAACTCAGGTCAACACTTAGGTCTTGCATCTCTCCAGAGGGCGTACAGTGTGTTGGGGAGTGGTAAGGAGGATGAAGGTTCTGGGGCTGTGGGAACTGTGCAAGAATCACCCATCTGCACACAGTCAGCCACTCCACAGTACAGACTAGTCCCTTGGTCACAAAACACATTTCAACTCCTGCAAGAACTCGAGTCCTGAGAGTCAACTGAGGTCACAGGGAACATCTTAACGCAAGATGTGCGAACTCCCCTATCAAGGACCAGAAAGAAATACTTTGGCTTTGTGCACCATATGGAATCTACCACAAGTGCTCGATTCTGTGGTGCAGAAGCTGCCACAGCTTTCTGTAAACAAATGGGCACAGCTGTGTTCCAACAAAACTTTTTATCTACTAAAACAGGTCAGGGCTAGGTTTTTCATGAAACTGTGTCCTGACACCCCCAGACCCACTGGCTAGCAGGGAGGGGCCACTCAGCATCTGGGCTTTCTCCTTGTTCAGGGAAGAGGAGCACAGCTCTGAGAACTAAGGATGGGGGTGAGTGTGCTGGGTCCTCAAGGTAGGGCACTTACTAGGTGGAAAAAATAGCTTGCAAGCTCTTGGGCATGAAAATGAGGTGCATGGAGAGAGCTTCCTCTGTGGCCCAGAAGCCAGAAGCTGGAACAGCCACATGGAACTGTGCAGCAGCCCAGAACAGGATACAGCAGACTAGCGAGAGGAGAAAGCTGACCTCAGATTGCAGATTTGTATAAAGAAAAGTGGGGTGGCGGGGGAGCCTTGGGTTCAAGTTTTAGAACAGGAGGGACAAAGAAGGGCAGGGAATTGGTGATGAGTAGGTACCACTTCTGGGGAAGATGACAGAGCAATCAGACCTGAAAAACTTGTCTTACTTAAAGTATCAATTACAGCCAGTGACAAAGAATTCACCCCACACAATGAATTACCAATCAAAAAATCTACTATGGTTATCTCAAACCAAATGTCACTTTACTTTTTTGGTAACTTTTGATTACAATAATAAACTCTATTCATGAATATGCAGCCTCCATAATCTCCCTTGTAACAAACATGCAGTCTGTTCACAAGCTGTAAAAACAAACCCAAACTCAAGACATCACAAGAGGCAAGAGCAGTGGCAGTGAGAAGGGAGCCCGTAAAGGATGTTTCCAAGGAGGGTCCCAGGCCATGTGGCCACTGGATGTGGGGCAGTGCGCTGAATGCAGGCGTTTGGTCTGGGAAGTGGCAGAGGCTGAGACAACGGTCAAAGAGGAGCTGGAGAGGAAACTATGCTCAATTTCACTCCTGCCAGCCCAACAGGCTACTCCCTGGTGTGAATCAACTGGTGTTTGATCAACTTTGATCGCTGGCTGAAGGCTTTCCCACAAGCAGCGCAGTCGTAGGGCTTCACCCCAGTGTGAATCCTCTGGTGCTGGATGAGGACGGAACGCTGGCTGAAGGCTTTCCCACACTCACTGCATTTGTAGGGGCGCTCGCCAGTGTGGATTATCTGATGTTGAATGAGGTGTGAACTCTGGCTGAAGCCCTTACCGCATTCAACGCAGGTGTAGGGTTTTTCCCCAGTATGAACTTTCTGGTGGTGAATGAGATTGGAGCTTCGGTTGAAGGCTTTGCCACACTGGCTACACTCATGGGGCTTCAGCCCATTATGAATCCTCTGATGCTGAATGAGGGTTGAGCTCTGGCTGAAGGTTTTTCCACATTCAGTACATTCATAGGGCTTCTCTCCAGTGTGGACTCGCTGGTGAAGGATGAGGTTGGAGCTGCGACCAAAGGTCTTCCCACACTCGTGGCACTCATAGGGCTTGTCACCTGTGTGCACGCCCTGGTGTTGAATGAGGGCTGAGCTGTGGCTGAAGGCCTTCCCACAGACACTGCATCTGTACGGCTTCTCTCCTGTGTGGATGATCTGGTGCTTTCGGAGCACTGAGCTGTAACTAAAGGCTTTTCCGCACACGGTACACACGTGAGGCTTTTCTCCAGTGTGAATTCTCCGATGCTGAATAAGGCTGGAGCTCTGACTAAATGCTTTCCCGCAGTCGCTGCACTTATAGGGTTTCTCTCCAGTGTGAACCCTGTGGTGCTTAATGAGGTTGGAGACCCGACTGAAGGGCTTGCCACAATCATTACACTCGTAAGGCTTCTCTCCAGTGTGGACCCTCTGGTGCTTCCTCAGGTGTGCACTCTGACTGAAGGCTTTCCCACACTCGCCACACTCAAAAGGCTTCTCTCCTGTGTGAGTCCTGTGGTGTTTGATGAGGTTTGAGCTTCGCCTGAAAGCCTTCCCACACTCACTGCACACATATGGCTTCTCCCCAGAATGGATTCTTTGATGTTGGATGAGGTTTGAGCTCCGCCTAAAAGCCTTCCCACATTCATTGCATTCATAGGGCTTCTCACTCATGTGAGACTTTTGGTGCTTTTTAAGGCTGGAGTTCTGGCTGAAGGCTTTTCCACACTCATTACACATATAAGGCCTCTCACTGCTGTGTTGACTCTGATGCCTAGAAAAGTCTGAGCACCCTCGGAAGGCTTTCCCACATTCGCTGCACTGGCAGGCTTTCTCACTCATATGAGATGGATGACAGCTCTTAAGAACTGAGTGCTGGCTGAAGGTTTTCCCACAACCATCGCACATAAAGGAAGCCTCTCCAATGTGGAATATTTGATGCTGAATAAGGTCAGGATTTCCTCGGAAGGTTTTCCCACACTCATTACATATGAGTGGACTTTCAGCTGTGGGAACCCCCTCGTGACCAGTTAGGTCCACGCAGTGCTGGAAACTTTGGCCATCCATGTCATATGGATGTGGCCTCTCTTCTGTAGGGATTTCCTGACATGCCATCAGGTTTGGGCTCAGACGGAAGCAACTGTCAAAACCATTACAGGCCCGATCTTTCTCCTCTAAGGCGCCCCTAAGGAGCCCTAGGGCCGCTGGTGTGAAGTCCCCCTCCTGGGAGAGGGACTGTGGCAGCCTCCTGCCTTCAGAGACTCCCCAGTCTCTTTCTGATGCATCATCACACAGATCTCCAAGCTCGGGCACCTGGGAAACATCACCAGCACAGTTTTCTGATATTTCTGCCTGTGATTCCATATCTTCATGAATGTCTTCCTTGTGAAAAAACTCCTTGTCTTCAGTCCTGGTGTCACAATCTGAAACAATAAATAGAACATCACTTGGAAGGCAGTGCTGCAGCAGGAGCAGGAACGTAGACAGCCAGAGTTGCACCCACTAACTGTGGGGGAGGCAAGGGGAGCAGGGGACCTTCCAGGGTGGCAGTCCAGATCAGAGGGCATCAGGGAGGAGTGGGAGGAGTGCTGGGTGACAAGGCTGCATGGGGCTGCAGATGAGTGAGAGCTCTTGATGACCACTGACCTACCCTCCCCGCGACTCCACATCTCAGCAAACATTACTGCAGTCTGCCTTCTGGCTCAGACGAAAATCCTGGGTGTCCCTTGACTCCCCTCTTCTTCAACACCCACACCAAACCACTGGCAAGTCCTGTCGGCTCTACCTTGGAATGCAGCCCAAATCCAGGTGCTTCTCACCTCTCCCACCTGTACCAGAAAAACATCTCACACCACTCCCTACACTGTTACAAATTTTACCCTTTTTTCTCTCCACACTGCCAGGTGTGAGCCTTACCAGCCTATCTCCAGTTCTCTCAGTGCACACTAATGGCACTGAGCTTGGTCTTAGGAGACATTAGAGTGGAGAGAGACCCTGTTGCACACAGAGAAGAAACCCAGCTGGCTCTCAGAGCCTGGCAAGTCGAGTTGCATGGAGGCACCATTCAACCACTCCGGTGTGGCAGGGACCTGTGTGGAACGTCAGCTTCCATCCTGTTCAACAGAGGACCCTTTAGAGACTGCCGTGTCCTGTCAAAGCCACCTGTACCTCTGAAAACTTGCAATTCTGACTGGTGTTTGCTGGATGACTTCTGGCCCAGTAACAATGTGCATCCTCGTTCTGCAGACAGAAATGCACACACAGCTCCGTGTCTGCCAGAAAAGGCTTCAGCATCTCCCTCTCCCCTCTTCATACCTGCAGAACAAAGAAACCCTCATGTCCCTGTGTCCCTTACTCATATGAAGACGTCGAGAGTCTCTCATTCAAACTGACATCCCAGGCCACACTGCCACCTGGATGCTGAGCGGCTTTCCTGGCCCCCAACCTCCCTTCCTGCCCACAGCCTGGTGACATCAGACTTAGCACCATCATGCACTCAAACCTCCTCTCAGTGCCTCCTGGGCCTGTGTGGCCCAGGCCCTCCTAGACCCCACCTCTACCTCTGCTCCTGCTATTCTCTGAGCAGGGCAGATGTGTCCACCTTTGGGTCTGCTCTGCCCAGAGCACTCTCCACATGGTCCTTGTGCTACCCGCTTCCCTTGCACAGGTCTCACTAGAGTCCTTCCCTGATCGTAAATGCCAGCACCCACCTACTTTCCTCACCCCCACCCTGTCACCCATAGCCTGGATCACTCCCTGACACAGGACTGCATCCCCCAAAGTAGAGGACCTCTGGTCTAGCTGTAGTCCATAGTGCTGAATGGGTGTGAAGGATGCCCCTCCCTGCAGCATCCACCCTGCTCCCTCCCTGCCTCTCCCTGTCTGGGACTTTCAGAATCTGCCATAACAGCCTCCAGTCTGAAATTGTCTTTTCCCAAGGAGCTGTGGTGTCAATGCAGACCCAATCTGGCCCAGCCCTCACCATGACCCTCCTGGGACTTGCCCCTCTGCCCACTGCACCCACGTGTCTCCTGGTGACATTTCATGTTGGGTCACCTGACACATGAGGTGCAGACACATCGCGCTGTGCCGCTTTCAGCCAGAACATGCGCTTGCAGCTCCCTGCTTCCTGGAGTCTGGGATCAGGCCTCTCCTCTCCTACAGAGCTGCCCTACGTGCCAGCACACAGATGTGGGTGCCTTTCTTTACCACCCTGCTGTCCCTTGGCAGGCCTGCTGTTATACACTCCACATGCGCTGCAGGGGCTCCCCCAATGTCCCTCACGAGCTTCAGCTCGCCATGTCAGAAGCCCCAGCCATGGCTCCAGGGGGTGTCTGGGAAACGTGGCATCTACATGCTGCTGGGCTCCCAGGAACAATGAGGAATGGGGGCTGCTGGGACAGGTGAGGTCTGGACAGAAGTCTTCAGCCCTGACAGGGATATCCTGGGACTTGCTGTCCAGCTATCCTCCGCCCCTGCCAAGACCCTGACTTGGGAGACCCTTGCCCTCTTCTGGCTGTGTGGAGAAGTGACCCAAGGAAGGACGAAGAAGGTTGTGGCAACAACAGACAGGAGTCAGGAAGGTATTTCTGTGAAGGGTCGGAGAGGAGCTGTGTCAAGTGTTACGGCTCTATGATCTCTGTCATATGGTCTTCCTTGTTCCTGAGGTTAAAAAACACCTCAAAACCATTTTTAGCTTGCAGGACATAAAAACCAGCCCACTAGCTCGATTTGGTGACCTCTGGCTGAGATGAGACGTCACTGGTGTGGAACAGGAGATGGTGACTATGAGGAACAGGCTGTCTAGCCTGAGCCACTGTTTACATAGATCAAAGTCTTTTATTGAGACAGGAACTAAAGGTGAATTCTGTAGGTGAGAATGGTGAGAGATCACTCTTTGGACTGACTAAATTCAATGTAATTCTTCTCTGTAATATAAGAACTGTGGGGAAAATGAGTTCCTCTACAGAAAGGAAATATAAAATTAAAAAATTTCATTTTCCTTTCAGAAATTTTTTTTTTTTTTTTTTTTTTTTTTTTTTTTTTTTTTT
>NW_016807714.1:2145257-2180248 GCF_001698545.2 Rhinopithecus bieti
TTTTTGTGAGACAGAGTTTGGCTCTTATAGCCCACGCAGAAGTGCAATGGCACCATCTCAGCTCATCGCAACCTCCGCCTCCTGGGTTCAAGTGATTCTCCTACCTCAGCCTCCTGTGTAGCTGTAATTACAGGGATATACCACCACGCCCAGCTAAATTTGTTTCTATTTTTAGAACACACGGGGTTTCTGCACATTGGTCAGCCTGGTCTTGAACTCCTGACCTCAGGTGATCTGCCTGCCTCAGCATCCCAAAGTGCTGGGATTACAGGCGTGAGCCATCGTGCCTACCCAAAGAAAATCTTTTTAAAAAGTCAGTAAACTTTGGGCTTAAAGGTGAAGAAAAAGATTTGAAAGCAAATACAATTGTTTGCACTGTACTCTTGGCACCCAACTGGAGAAAAGGACAAGGGCTCTGAGCCCTTCCAGAACAAAACACACCTTTTGTGAAGAGAAAACATCTTTATGATTACAGGCTTTTACGATGAGTGGGATAATTACCCGAGTCATAAACCACGTCTGTGTGGGCGCCGTGGGTGGCTGTGATAAACCACGCCTGTGTGGCTGCTGTGCATGGCTGGGATAAAACACGCCTGCGTGGGCGCCGTGCGAGGCTGTGACAAACCACGCCTGCGTGGGCACCGTGCGAGGCTGTGACAAACCACACCTGCGTGGGCGCCGTGCGAGGCTGTGATAATCCATGCCTGCGTGGGCGCCGTGGGTGGTGTGATAAACCACGCCTGCGTGGGCGCCGTGTGAGGCTGTGATAAACCATGCCTATGTGGGTGCCGTGTGTGGTGTGATAAACCACGCCTGTGTGGGCGCCGTGTGTGGCTGTGATGTGCCAGTGGCTGCACCACATCCTCCCTCAGTGCCTCGGCTGGGCTGTGTGTTGAACAATCCCCAGAGGCACCTCACACACAGATGGGGGGCTCCTTACTTCTTCATCTCCTACAGCAAGTTGTTTTCATTTGACTTGATTTAAAAATTTACTGAGGTGAAATTAACGTAACATAAAATTATTCTAAAACGAACAATTCAGTGGCATATAGTACACCTACAATGTTATGCAACCACTACCTGTATTTTCAAAACATTCCCATCACTCCAAAGTAAAACCTGTTAACCATTAAGCAGTTTATTCCCATCTTCCTCTCCCTCCAGCCCCTGGCAACCACCAATCTGTATTGTCTCTATGAATTTACCTATTCTGGATATTTCATAAAAACAGAATTACATAGTATGTGATTCTATTGTGTCTGGCTTCTTTCACTTCACACGTTTTGGAGGTTCATCCGCGTGTAGCGTGTACAGTACTTTCTTTTCATGCAAATTATACTCATCTGCATGTAGACACCACAATTAATCATTCATCCATTGACGGACATTTGGGCTGTTTCTACCTTTCGGCTATTATGAATACTACTGCGGTGAACATAATACACATGTACTTGTTTCAGTACGTGTCTTCAATTATTTTGAGTACATAGTCAAAGTAGTAGTACCATCTAGGAGTAGTACCATGTTCAAACTTTTGAGGAACCACCAAATTATTTTTCAGAGTAGTTGTGCCATTTTACATTTCAGCCAGCAATGTATGAGCATACCAATTTCTCCACATTCTCTTGAATATCCTTTATCTTTTGGTTTTTTAATTACAGACATCCTAATGAATGTAAAATAGTAATCTCATTATGGTTTTGATCTGCATTTCTCTAATGACTAACGATATTAAGCACTTTTTCTTTTGCTTATTAGCCATTCATATATGTTCTTTAGAGAAATGTCTATTCAAGTTCTTTGCCCTTTATTTATTTATTTATTTATTTATGAGACGGAGTCTTGCTCTGTCACCCAGGCTGGAGTGCAGTGGCATGATCTCGGCTCACTGCGAATAGCTGGGATTACGTGTGCATGCCACCACTCCCGGCTAAGTTCTGTATTTTTAGTAGAGACAGTGTCTCACCATGTTGGTCAGGATGGCCTTGAACTCCTGACCTCAAGTGATCCACCCACCTCGACCTCCTGAAGTGCTGGGATTACAGGTGTGAGCCACCATTCCCAGGCCGTTTTTAAATTGGCTTGTGTTTTGTTGTTGATTTGTAAGACTTCTTTATATATTCTACATACTACACCCTTATCAAAAATATGATTTGCAGATTTCCTCCCATTCTGCAGGATGCTTTTTTCACTTTCTTTCCTTTCTTTTTTTTCTTTTTTTTTTTGAGACAGAGTCTTGCTCTGTCACCCAGGCTGGAGTACACCAGTGTGCTCTTGGCTCACTGCAACCTCTGCCTCCTGGGTTCAAGTGAGAGCCTCCAGAGTAGCTGGAACTACAGGTGCATGCTATCATGCCCAGCTAATTTTCATATTTTTAGTAGAGATGGGGTTTCGCCATATTGGCCAGACTGGTCTCAAACTCCTGACATCAGGTATCTGCCTGCCTTGGCCTCCCAAAATGCTGGGATTACAGGCGTGAGCCACCACACCCGGCTTCTTTCCGCTTTCTTGATAATGTTTTGATACTCAAGTTTTAAATTTTGATGAAGTCCAATTTATTTATTTTTTTCTTTTGTTGCTCATGCTTTGGTGCCATATCTAGGAATCCACTGCCAAATCCAAGATTGGGAAGATTTACCACTACACTTTCTTCTAAGAATTTTAGAGTTGTTAGCTCTTACATTTAGGTTGTTGTTGTATTTGGAGGTAATTTTTGTATATGGCATAAGGTAGGGGTTAAACTTCACTCCTTTTTTGAGACAGAGTCTTGCTTTGCTGTTCAAGCTGGAGTGCAGTGGTGATCACAGCTGACTGTAGCCTTGAGCTGTTGGGTTCAAGAGATCCTCCTGCCTCAGCACCCCTGGAGTATGCACCACCACATCTGGCTAATTTTTTTTTTTTTTTAGTAGAGACGGGGTTTCACCGTGTTAGCCAGGATGGTCTCAATCTCCTGATCTCATGATCCGCCGGTCTCGGCCTCCCAAAGTGCTGGGATTACAGGCTTGAGCCACCGTGCCCGGCCTTTGTATTTTTTTTGTAGAGAAAGTCTTGCTATGTTGTCCAGGCTGGTCTCAAACTCCTGGTCTCAGGCGATCCTCTCACCTTGGACTCCCAAATTGCTGGGATTACAGGCATAAGCCACCACATCCGGCCCCAACTTCATTCTTTCACATTTGGATATCTACTTGTCCCAGCACCATTTGCAGAAGGGCTATCCTTTCTCATTGATTGAAATGTCTTGGTACCCTTGTTGAAAATCCACCTGCCACATATGTATGGGTTTATTTCTGGAATCAATTCGATTCCACTATTTGTATGTCTATCTTTGTGCCAGTACCACATTGTTTTGATTACTGCAGCTTTGTAGCAAGTTTTGAAAGTGAAAAGTCTAAGTCCTCTTTGTTATTTTTCAGGATTGTTTTGGCTACCCAGGGCTCTTTGTAACTTCATATGAATTTGAGGATCGTCTTTTCTGTTTCTGCAAAAAAACGCCATTGCAATTTTGATAGGAATTGCATTGAATCTGTAGAACACTCTAGGTAGTTTTGACAATACTGTCTTACAATTCATGAACACAAGATGCCTTCCATTTATTTGTGATTTCTTTAATTCCTTTCCACAATGTTTTGCAGTTTTCAGTGAACAAGTCTTAACCTTCCTTGGTCAAATTTAGTCCTAGGTTTTAATTTTTCCTATTGATGCTATTGTATATGGAATTGCTTTCTTAATTTCCTTTTCACACTGTTCATGGCTGGTATACAGAAACAACTGATTTTGTGTGTTGATCAGTTGCTGCAACTTTGCTGAATTTGTCTATCAGCTCTAATAGCTTTTTTTTTTTTTTTTTTTTTTTGTTGAGACGGAGTCTCGCTCTGTCGCCCAGGCTGGAGTGCAGTGGCCGGATCTCAGCTCACTGCAAGCTCCGCCTCCCGGGTTTACGCCATTCTCCTGCCTCAGCCTCCCGGGTAGCTGGGACTACAGGCGCCCACCACCTCGCCCGGCTAGTTTTTTGTATTTTAGTAGAGACGGGGTTTCACCTTGTTAGCCAGGATGGTCTCGATCTCCTGACCTCGTGATCCGCTCGTCTCGGCCTCCCAAAGTGCTGGCATTACAGGCTTGAGCCACCGTGCCCAGCCCTCTAATAGCTCTTTTGTGGATTCTTTGGGATTTCATATATATGGAGTCACATGGAAAAAGAATTTTACTTCATTTCCCCACTGGATGCGTTTTATTTCTTTTTCTTGACTAATTGCTCTGGTTAGAACTTGCAATACAAGGCTACATAGTGGCATGTGTGTCTTGTTCCCGGCCTTAGGGGAAAAGTTTTGTTCTTCACTACTGTGTATGATGTCAGCTTGAGGGTTTTCACAAATGCCCTTTATCATGTTCAGGAGGTCCCCTTCTATTATAAGTTTTATGAATGCTTTTTTTCTTTTTTAAATTATAAAAGCGTTAGATTTTGTCAAATGTTTTGTTTGCATAAATTGAGATGATCAGTTTCTCTCCTTCATTCTATTAATGTGATGAATTACAACACTAGGTTTTCTTATGTTGAACCACCCTCATCCTGGGTTAAATCCCACTTGGTCATGAGGCATAATACCCTTAATATGCTATTGGATTCAGTTTTCTATTTATTTGTTGGGGGTTTTACATCTCTAGCCATAAAGGATACTGGTTTGTAATTTTCTTTTCTTGTCTTCAAGCCATATCTTCATCTGGCTTTGGAATCAGTGTAATGTTGACTTTATAGAATTAGGAAGTGTTCTCTCCTCCTTTGGAAGACTTGGTGAAGGTCTGGTATTAATTCATTAAATTCACCTTTAAACCCATTTTGGGCCAGGTGTGGTGACTCACGTCTGTAATCCTAGCACTCTGGGAGGCCGAGGTGGGTGGAATGCCTGAGCTCAGGAGTTTGAGATCAGCCTGGGGAACATGGTCTCTACTAAAAATACAAAAAATTAGCTGGGCATGGTGGTGCATGCCTGTAATCCCAGCTACTCAGGAGGTTGAGACAGGAGAATCACTTGAATCCGGGAGGCAGAGGCTGCAGTGAACTGAGATCGTGCCACTGCATCCCAGCCTAAAGAACAGAGTGAGACTCCCTCTCAAAAAAAAAAAAAAAAAAAAAACCCATTGTGATCCTGGACTTTATTTTATTGGGAGTTTTTATTCCATCTAGATGTTCTATCCATTTTTCAAAGTGGAGTACTGAAGTCTCTATTATTATAGAGCTATTTCTCCCTTCCAATCTGTCTGTCTGTTTCAGACAGTTGGGCGCTCTTTTTTGATGCGCATCTGCTTATAATTGCCATATCTTCTTGATGACTCTACTCTTTTATAAATATACACTGTCTTTCTTTGTTGTCTATTTTATCTAATATTAGCATAGTCACCCCAGCTCTCTTTTGGTTATTCTCTGCATGGAATATTTTTTCCACCTTTCACTTTAAACTTATTGTGTCTTTGAATCTAAAGCCTCTTGTGGCATATAGTTGGACCATGCTTTCTTACACATTCTGTCAATATTTGCCTTTTGACTGGAGACTTTACATGTAATTACTCAAAAGGAAGGACTTCTGCCATTTTATGTTTTTGATAAATCTTTTACCTTTTTGTTCCTCAATTCCTCAACTGCTGTATTCTTATGTATTACCTTTTTTGTACTGTACCATTTTAATTCTTGGCTTACTTCTTGTGTTTTTTTTTTTTTTTTTTTGAGATAGTCTCGCTCTGTCACCCAGGCTGGAGTGTAGCGGCATGGTCTCGGTTTACTGCAACCTCCGCCTCCTGGGTTCAAGGGATTCTCCTGCCTCAGCCTCCCAAGTAGCTGGGACTACAAGCGGGCGCCACCGCACCCAGCTAATTTTTTGTATTTTTAGTAGAGATGGGGTTTTACTGTGTTAGCTAGGATGGTCTTGATCTCCTGAACTCATGCTCTGCCCACCTCGGCCTCCCAAAGTGCTGGGATTACAGGCGTGAGCCACCGTGCCTGGCCTCTTGTGTCCATTTTTAAGATTTTTTTTTTTTTGAGACAGTGTCTCACTCTGTTGCCCAGGCTGGAGTGCAGTGGTGCAATCTTGGCTCACTGCAAGCTCCGCCTCCTGGGTTCATGCCATTCTCCTGCCTCAGCCTCCCGAGTAGCTGGGACTACAGGCTCCCGCCACTATGCCCAGCTAATTTTTTTGTCTTTTTAGTAGAGACGGGTTTTCACTGTGTTAGCCAAGACGGTCTCGATCTCCTGACCTCGTGATCTGCCTGCCTCAGCCTCCCAAAGTGCTGAGATGACAGGCGTGAGCCACCATGCCCAGCCCATTTTTAAGATTTTTTTTGAGGTGGAGTTTTGCTCTGTCACCCAGGCTGGAGTGCAGTGGCACAATCTCATGCCTCTGCCTGGGTTCAACCTCTGCCTCCTGGGTTCCAGTGATTCTCCTGCCTAGCCTGAGTAGCTGGGATTACAGGTGTCCACCACCATGCGTGGCTAATTTTTGTATTTTTAGTAGAGACGGGGTTTTGCCATGTTGGCCAGGCTGGTCTCAAACTCCTGACCTCAGGTGATCCGTCTGCCTTGGCCTCCCAAAGTGCTGGGACTACAGGTGTGAGCCACTGTGTCAAGCCCATTTTTAAGATATTTTCTTAGTGATTACCATGATGATTGCACTGAACGTTCTAACATCCTAAAACAATTTAGACCAGTTAAGTGTCAGTAACACACAAAATCTCTGCTTCTCTATAAATGTTACCCCCACTTATGATGTTATCATCACAGATTACATCTTTATATATAGTGGGGTAAAAAACAAAGACTTATAATGCAGACCTTTTATGCATTTGTCCTTTAGATCACTTAGGAAATATGTATTGGCAAAAGCCACAATTAATTTTGCACCAACCTAATACAAAATGTACTTAGAAACCAAAATACAGGGATACTAACTTTTATACTTACCCATGTAGTTACCTTTACTGGAGGTCTTTATTTTTGTATGGCTTTGAGTCCTTGTCTAGTGTTCTTTCATTTCAACCTTTAGGACTCCCTTTAAAAGCATTTCTTGTAGGGCAGCCTATTTGTAACAAGCTTCCTCAGCTTTTATCTATCTGGATGTTTTAATTTCTCCTTCACTTTGAAGAATAATTTTGCCAGATAACAGAATTCTTGGTTAACAGGGTTTCTTCCCCCACTTAGCAGTTTAACTAAGCCGTCCCAGTGCCTTCTGACCTCTGGGTTCTGATAAAAAACTGGCTAGAAATCTTACCCAGAACCCCTTGTTCAGGATAGGTCTCCTCGCTTGCTGTTTTCAAGATTCCTTGTATTTCAACAATTTGATTAGAAAGAGACCTGCTGCGGATCTCTTTAAATAGACTCTACTCAGTTTGTTGAACTTCTTGCATGTGTAGAATGCCTTTCATTACATTTAGGATACTCTCAGTCATTATTTCTTCAAATACTTTTTCCATCCCCTTCTCTACTCTTTTCCTTCTTGAACATCCCTACTATACACGTTGTTCTACGTGATGGTGTCCCATGGTCCATTAAGTTCACTTTTCTTTTTTCTTTTTTTTGACAGGGAGTCTCACTCTGTCACCCAGGCTGGGGTACAGTGGCACGATTTCAGCTCAACGCAATCTCTGCCTCCCGGGTTCAAGCGATTCTCCTGCCTCAGCCTCCAGAGTAGCTGGGACTACAGGCACATGCACCACGCCCGGCTGATTTTTGTGTTTTTAGTAGAGACGGGGTTTCCCCATGTTGGCCAAGATGCTCTCGATCTCCTGACTTCAAGTGATCTGCTTGCCTCGGCCTCCCAAAGTGCTAGGATTACATGCGTGAGCCACCGTGCCCAGCCATGAAGTTCACTTTTCTTAGATCTTTTTTTTCCTCCTCAGACTGATTTCAATTGTCCTGTCTTCAAGTTTGCCAATTTTTCTGCCTGCTCAAATCTACTGCCGAAACCCTCTAGCAAAATTTCCACTTCATTTTTTAGTTCCAGACTTTCTATGTTCCTTTTACAATTTGTATTTCTTATTGATATTTTCATTTTGTTCACACATCATTTTCCTGGTTCTTTTAGTTCTCTATGGTTTCTTTTTTTTTTTTTTTGTGAGACAGAGTCTCGCTCTGTCCCCCAGGCTGGAGTGCAGTGGCACAATCTTGGCTCACTGCAATCTCCACCTCCCGGGTTCACACCATTGTCCTGCCTCAGGCTCCAGAGTAGTTGGGACTACAGGTGCCTGCCACCATGCCCAGCTAATTTTTTGTATTTTTAGTAAAGACGGGGTTTCACCATGTTGGCCAGGATGGTCTCGATCTCCTGACCTCATGATCTCCCGCCTCGGCCTCCTGAAGTGCTGGGATTACAGGCGTGAGCCACTGCGTCCAGCCTAGTTCTCTATGGTTTCTTTTACCTCTCTGAGCATATTTGAAGCAGTTGATTTAAAGTTTTTGTCTAGTTAAGTACAATGTCTGTGCTTTCTCCAGGATGCTTTCTGTCAGCTTACTTTTTTCCTTTGAATGGGACGTATTTTCTTGCTTCGTTATATGCTTCATGATTTTCGCTTTGTTAAAAACTGCACAACTGAATATGAAAATGTGGTATCCCTCCCCTAGGCTTTGCTGTTTTTGATTGTTGAAGACTAGAGTCACATGTTCATTTAGTGACTTTTCCAAACTATTTTGCAAAGACTATTCTTTGTCGAGCACAGTCACTCAAGTCTTTTCTTTAGCTTGTGTTCAACTAGTGTTTTGACAGAGATTTCTTTGAATATCAAGAGAAAATAAAACAAAACACTTCTCCCAGTCTTTGTGTCGGGGTACTTTTTTTTTTTAACACTATTTACAACTCTTTCTGAGTTGACTGCCTTCACTGAGCCTAGAGATTGGCCAGAGTTCTCGAGAAAGCTTATGGTCTTACGGTCTTTTCTGAACACACATCCACTCCTGGGCACACATGTGACTTCCTGGATTCCCCAAAATATATGGGTGCTTTTTTTTTTTTAACTTATTATATTTTTTCTGAGACAGAGCCTCACTCCAGTTGCCCAGGCTAGAGTGCAGTGGCATGATCTCAGATCACTGCAACCCCCACCTACCAGGTTCAAGCAATTCTTGTGCTTCAGCCTCCCAAGTAGCTGGGATTACAGGTATGTGCCACCACACCTGCCTAATGTTTGTACTTTTAGTAGAGACAGGGTTTTGCCACGTTGGCCAGGCTGGTCTCGAAGTCCTGGCCTCAAGCAATCCGCCCGCCTCGGCCTCCCAAATTGCTGGGATTACAGACGCGAGTCATCACACCCGACCTTTCTTAATTTTTAGTAGAGACAGGGTCCTGCCATGCTATACTGGCTAGTCCTGAACTCCTGGCCTCATACGATCCTCCTACCTTGGCCTCTCAAAGCGCTCAGATCGTAGGTATGAACCACCACACCCACTCCAAAGCTGCTTTTGAATGCTTTTATTTCCCCACAAGAAACTCCTCAGCTTTTCTTCCTAGGCTTTAGACGGCCAACTGTATGGGTAACCATGGTACAAAGGCCTGGACCAGAGTAGAGTCCGGAGGGGACAGGGTTGCCACTAGCCTGGCTGTTGAACTGGGAAGGGGTCAGGACTACAGGGCAAATCAAAGGACCCTGGTAGCCATCATGTCATACCTCTTTGTGTTAAGTGGGGAAATCACAGTTCTGCTCAAGGTGCCAGGGGCCAGACCAGGTCAACTTCCTTGCTGACATCCAGCCTTGGCTCCTTGAGTCAGAGTACCCCCCTCACCCTCCCCACCTGTGATGACACAGATGACACAAATGCCTCCTAGGGGTAAGCACAGGGTTCCATGGACATCACTTCCTCAGAATAAGGGCACCAGGGGGAACTGTACTTAAAGTACCTGGCTGCTGATAGTGAGGGCAGATGGCTTCCAGCTCAGTATCACTACAGCAGGGGGGACCACAGGCTGCAGATCCAGGGTGGGTCACAGCAGGAGCATCACTCACAGGGGCCTGGGCTGCAGGGGTCCAAGGGGATGGTCCTGGAGCTGAGAGCTCCATTTCTGCCTCCTCACGGCGAGTTCTGAGGCTGGGCATGACTAGGACCTGAAGACCAGCAAGAAAACAGGTGAGTATACACACAGGCTAGCTCGAGATTCATCCTCCCATCAGGCCGGGGTCTCTTCCTCCACCCCTGTAGCCTAAGATCTGAAGAGGGCCTGGTGCTGCCTGGTCTCAGGGGCTGATGCTATGTTCCCTGATCCTGGACCCAAAAAGAGGGAGTCAGCCACGGAGACACAGACTCACAAGCCAGGGCCACAGCTACAAAGGGGCAAGATTCTGACCCTAACGCAAAGTTGGGTAATGGTGCCCAGGCCTACCAGATAGGAGGGCAGCCCCCATAGGGCCTGTATCCTGCTGTGGGGCCTGTGTCCTGCTGTGGGGCCTGTATCCTGCTGTGGGCCTGTGTCCTGCTGTGGGCCTGTATCCTACTGTGGGCCTGTGTCCTGTTGGGCCTGAATCCTGCTGTGGGCCTGTGTCCTGCTGTGGGGCCTGTATCCTGCTGTGGGCCTGGGTCCTGCTGTGGGCCTGTGTCCCGCGGTGGGCCTGTACTCTGCTCTGGGGCTGTGTTCCTCCTGTGGGCCGTACCCTGCTGTGGGGCCTGTGTCCTGCTGTGAGGCCTGTGTCCTGCTGTGGGGCTGTGTCCTGCTGTGGGGCCTGTGTCCTGCTGTGGGGCTGTGTCCTACTGTGGGGCTGTGTCCTGCTGTGGGGCTGTGTCCTGCTGTGGGCCGTACCCTGCTATAAGCCTGTGTCCTGTTGTGGGGCCTGTGTCCTGCTGTGGGCCACACCCTGCTGTGGGCCTGTGTCCCGCTGTTGGGCCTGTATCCTGCTGTGGGCCTGCGTCCTGCGGTGGGCCTGTACCCTGCTGTGGGCCTGTGTCCTGCTGTGGGCCATACCCTCCTATGGGTCTGTGTCCTGCTGTGGGCCTGTACCCTGCTATGGGCCTGTGTCCTGCTGTGGGCCATACCCTCCTATGGGTCTGTGTCCTGCTGTGGGCCTGTGTCCTGCTATGGGCCTGTGTCCTGCTGTGGGCCGTACCCTGCTATGGGCCTGTGTCCTGCTGTGGGCCATACCCTCCTATGGGACTGTGTCCTGCTGTGGGCTCGTACCCTGCTATGGCCTGTTGTCTGCTGTGGGCCCCTGTGTCCTCCTATCGGGACTGTGTCCTGGGCTGTGGGGCCCGTACCCTGCTTATGGCCCTGTTCCTGCCTGTGGGCCATTACCCTGCCCCTATGGTCCCTGTGTCCCTGCTGGTGGGCCTGTGGTCCCTGGCTATGGCCCTGTGTCCTGCTGTGGGCCGTACCCTGCTTGTGGGCCTGTTGTCCTTCTGTGCCACTCATCACTCCTTGTTGCCTGACATTCAAAAATGCCTTCCTGAACCTGGGGCAAACGCTAGACCAACCTTAGAGTGGGAGAACCAGCAAGCTCCAAAGGTTGAGCCAAGCCAGGGGCCAGCCCTGTGCCTGCCAAGCCCCCCACAATGTCACCCCATTATGTTCCAATGCCTACCAATCCTAGTGGTCCCAACCTGTCCTGAAGTTGCACCATCCCGGGAGCATCCACACCAGGTGTTCCCATCTTTACTTGCCTGGGACGTTCTCCCCACTGTACACTACTCCTTCTTAAGCTCTCATTCCCCCATTTCGTGTTGCCCCCAGTGGTGCACTTCTGCACTGACACCAACCTCCTTGGTGATTACGTCCAGTCTTGAGACATCAACATCCTTGTTAATAATGACTCACAAACTTGGGCTCATCTCCAGTCCTAACTACTCTCCGTGAGCAGAAAATAGGACACTCCCATGTGGAGGCATGATGGGCTCCTCACATGGACCAGATTACTGAATCTCCCTACCCCCTCATCATACCCTGCCCGGGTGCCCACTGGGAGCACTGACACACCTCAGCCCTTCACTCACAAGTACTGACACTGACTCCTCTGTTCTTTATGAGCACCAGCTGAGAGTGAGGGTGTGATCAAGGAGATCTGCAAAGGGGATGTGAAGAAAGGAGGCAGGAGGATGGTGCAGGGAGTCAAGGTGATGGTAGGTGTCACCCATAAGCTATGTGGGGAAGAAAGAAGGGCTGGGTGATGCTCCTGGACTCAGATCACCATCAAGGAGAAATGCACAACTAGCGGTCTGGGTGAAAAGGTCAGAGGACAAGTGTAGGGAAAAAACTTGTGGGAGAAGGCAAGGAGATACCAACAGAGCTCACAGGGATGGTCACTACGGACAGACGATAAGGGAGCTTGGCTGCCAGATGAAGGCCACATTTCCATGTCAGGAGAGACAAAACTAACACCTCAAGATTAACTTGGCAGGGTGCTCAGAGGAATGGTGGGAGATGAGATTCAAAGCAGTTACAGCACTAAGGTGCCTACCATGCGGCAGCAGAAACAGAGGAGACATAGGCGATGGGTGTGACAAGGCCCTCAGCGACTGCATCTGCCTGCCCTTACAGTGCCTATGCCCAGTTTTCTCGAGGGAAACCTCTCCCAATCCAAAGGGAGACGTAATATTCTGCAATATTTATTTAGTTCATTTTATTTAAAAATACTTTAAAGTCTCATTTTTTTCTGAATAGGGGCATAGTCACCTCAAAATTTAAAAGGTAAAAGAATTTATAGTGAAAATCCCCAAAGATCCACTCAGTTTCCCTTGTTTCTAGTGTAGCGTTCCAGATTAATCTAGGTTTACACAGCAAATATACAAACATACGTTTGCCTTTTAATGATAAACTACACCCAACTATGCTATTACTTCACACCTTATTTTTCTCACTTCATTATGCGTGGGATCTTGCTTACCGGGACACAGAATAAACGCCCCCCTCTCCCCCAGGTCCATATCCTAATCCCTGGAACTTGTGCTTATGTTACACTACATACCAAAAGGGACTTTGCAGAGGGAATTAAGGTTATGGACGTGAATTACCCTGGTGGACCCAATCTAATCAAATGAGCCCTTAAAAGCCTGAGAAGGATCTGAGGGCCACGTGGAAGGACCTCGGAGAGCTAAGGGCCACTCAGGCCGGCAGCCAGCACTCCTGAGGACCAAACCCAAGAAACACAGATTCGGCCAACAGCCTGAACAAGCTTGAAAGCGGAGTCTCCTGGCTAATGGCTAAGACCGCTCGAGCAGTCAGACAACTGGAAGAGCCAGCCGCCACCCTCCCACAGCAAGCGGCCACGGGATGGGCCCTGGCCGATCCCTCAGCACCTTGCCCCTTGGGGGAGAACGGGCCCAAACTCTCCTCCCTTCCCAGAGTATTTCCTCCACACGCAGAGCGACTCCACTACTGACTGGGCCTCCCTGGCAGGACATCTGAGGCCGAAACCCCGTTTCTCCCCCAGCTCTGCTCTGTGCATCTCCGACTTCGCATCGAACACCAGGAACCGCGAGCCCACCATGTCTCCCACGCGCAGAGAACCACCGCATCGCACGGCTCCCCCGTCGCTCCGCCCAAACTCGAACGGCGGCATCGATACGCGGGAACGCTATCAGCCTGCGGGCAGAGTCCTAGCTCGGCCCCCGCCGCGACCTTACCGCGGGCTTTCCCCAGAGACCCCCCTACGCGGGAACGCTATCAGCCTGCGGGCAGAGTCCTAGCTCGGCCCCCGCCGCGACCTTACCGCGGGCTTTCCCCAGAGACCCCCCTCCTGGAGGCCGCCCCCAGAGGCTCCGACCTCCAGCCGAGGCCAAGCGGCCCCCGCCCCGCCCCCCGGCGCTCCCACAACCCACCGCGCGGCTCCGCCCCCGCCCGGGGGGGTCCCCGTCTCGCCGCCCGCCCCGTCTGAGCCCTGAGAGGTCCCTGGGCCCCCCACCCACGGGGGCATCAGGGACAACCGGTGCGGGGTCCGAGGCGTGGAGCTTCGCGGAACTAACTCACCTCAACAGGTCGCGCTTGGAACGGAGGCAGCACCGCGGAACAAACGCCTCTCAGCCAACGCCGGCTGACCCCCGGAAGTCCCGCCCCGATTTCCGGCCCGCCGCTCGTTCTGTCTGGGACAGCGTAGCCACTCTAGACGGCGGGAGGCCGGGGCGACTCTGTGGTTCAGCCCCATTCCTGGTCCCGCTAACCCTGAGCCAGGGACCCTTCTGTTACCCCTTTTTTTCAGAGTGAACCCGTGCACTGAACAAGGCGGCAATTGAAGAAAAGGGGACACTATTAGAAATGCAGAGATAATGAGATATACTGTTTAGTAGGAGATTTTAATACACCGGCCCCCAGAATCGAAACAGATGGTAGTTTGAGAAAAACCTAAGGATACATTTTTTGGAAGAAATGAATCATTCAATCAGTAAGTGATTAGAAAGATAAATGGAAGAATTCAAATTCCTTCAGTAGATAATGTTTTCGTGAGATTGTGCATGGATCATTTATAATACGGAAATGAATTGTACACTTGGACATAAAGAATACAAATAAGGCTGGGTGTGGTGGCCCACGCCTGTAATTCCAGCACTTGGGAGGCCGAGGCGGGCAGATGGCTTGAGGCCAGGAGTTTGAGACCAGCCTGGGCAATATAGGGAGACTCCATCTCTACAAAAAATACAAAAGTTAGCCAGGTGTGATGGTGTGTGCCTGTAGTCCCAGCTACTCAGGAGGCTGAGGTGGGTGGATTGCTTGAGCCGGGGAATGTGCGGCTGCAGTGAGCAGGGATCACACCACTGCACTGGTGAGAGAGTGAGACCCTGTCTCAAGAAAACAAACAAACAAACAAACAAAACAACCACCAAAAAAGCCCACAAATATTTTAACGTTCATTTTGCAGGCAAATTAAACCATTAAGATCAGGAATACATAATAAAAAATACACTACAAACTCTATTGGAATTTAAGAAACACTGTGTAAATAACCTTTTTTTTTTTAAGTTCAGGCGGAGGTGCTCTCAGTTGGAGATGAGGAACTTATTGGAAGCTGGATAAAGGTCATTCTTGCTATGCTTTAGCAAAGAGATTGGTGGCATTTTGGCCCTGCCCTAAAGATCTGTGGAATTTTGAGCTTGAGAGAGATGATTTAGGGCATCTGGCAGAAGAAATTTCTAAGCAGCAAAGCATTCAAGATGTGACATACCTTTTTCTGAAAGTGTACAGTCATATGCATTCACAAAGAGATGGCCTGAAATGGGAACTTATGTTTATTTTTATTTTTTTATTTCCATAGGTTTTTACATTTTTTATTTCCATAGGTGGTGGTGTTTGGTTACATGAGTAAGTTCTTCAGTGGTGATTTGTGCGTGGTGATTTGGTGCACCCATCACCTGGGCAGTATACATTGAACCCAATTTGTAGTCTTTTGTCCCTCACGCCCTTCCCACCCTTTCCCCCGGGAGTTCCCAAAGTCCACTGTATCCTTCTTGTGCCTTTGCATCCTCATAGCTTAGCTACCTCTCATGAGTGAGGACATACGATGTTTGGTTTTCCATTCCTGAGTTACTTCACTTAGAATAATAGTCTCCAATCCTATCCAGGTTGCTGTGAATGCCATTAATTCACTCCTTTTTATGACTGAGTAGTATTCCATCATATATATGATATATTCCATCACACATATATCATATATATGATGGAATACTACTCTCTCTCTATGTATATATATATATGCCACAATTTGTTTATCCTCTCGTTGATTGATGGGCATTTGGGCTGCTTCCACATTTTTGCAATTGTGAATTGTGCTGCCATAAACATGTATATACAAGTATCTTTTTCGTATAATGACTTCTTTTCCTCTGGGTAGATACCCAGTAGTGGGATGGCTGGATGAAATGGTAGTTCTTGATAGTTCTACTTTTAGTTCTTTAAGGATTCTCCGTACTGTTTTCCATAGTGGTTGTACTAGTTTACATTCCCACCAGCAGTGGGGAAGGGTTCCCTTTTCACTGCATCCATGCCAACATCTATTATATTTTGATTTTTGATTATGGCCATTCTTGTGGGAGTAAGGTGGTATTATTTTGTGGTTTTGGTTTGCATTTCCCTGATCATTAGTGATGTTGAGCAATTTTTCATGTTTGTTGGCCATTTGTATATCTTGTTTTGAGAATTGTCTGTCCATGTCCATAGTCCTCTTTTTGATGTGATTATTTTTTTCTTGCTAATTTGTTTGAGTTCCTTGTAGATTCTGCATATTAGTCCTCTGTTGGATGTATAGATTGTGAAGATTTTCTCCCACTCTGGGTTGTCTGTTTACTCTGCTGACTGTTCCTTTTGTCGTGCAAAAGGTCTTTAGTTAAATTAAGTCCCACCTATTTATCTTTGTTTTTGTTGCATTTGCTTTTGGGTTCTTGGTCATGAAATCTTTGCCTAGGCCAATGTCTAGAAGGGTTTTTTCTGATGTTATCTTGTAGAATTTTTATATTTTCAGGTCTTAGATTTAAGTCCTTGATCCATCTTGAGTTTTTTTTTTAAGGTGAAAGATGAGGATCTAGGTTTATTCTCCTACACGTGGCTTGCCAACTATCCCAGCACTATTTGTGAATAGGTTGTTTTTTCCCCACTTTATGTTTTTGTCTGCTTTGTTGAAGGTCAGTTGACTGTAAGTATTTAAGTTTATTTATGGGTTCTCTAGTCTATTCCATTGGTCTATATGCCTATTTTTTTTTTAGCAGTACCATGCTGTTCTGGTGACTATGGCCTTATAGTATAGTTTGAAATCAGCTACTGTGATGCCTCCAGGTTTGTTCTTTTTGCTTAGTCTTGTTTTGGCTATGCATGCTCATTTTTGGTTCCATATGAATTTTAGGATTGTTTTTTCTAGTTCTGTGAAGAATGATGGTGGTATTTTTATGGGAATTGTATTGAATTTATAGATTGCTTTTGGCAGTATGGTATTTTCTCAATATTAATTCTACCCATCCATGAGCATGGGATGTGTTTCAATTTGTTTGTGTTGTCTATGATTTCTTTTAGCAGTGTTTTGTAGTTTTCCTTGTAGAGGTCTTTCACCTCCTTGGTTAGGAATATTCTGAAGTATTTCCTTTTTTGCAACTATTTTAAAAGGGGTTGAGTTCTTGATTTGATTCTCAGCTTGGTTGCTGTTAGTGTATAGCAGAGCTACTGATTTGTGTACTTTAATTTTGTATCCTGAAACTTTGCTAATTCATTTATCATTTCTAGGAGCTTTTTGGAGGCATCTTTGGGGTTTTCTAGGTATATGATCCTATCATCAGCAAACAGCAACAGTTTGACTTCCTCTTTACCAGTTTGGATGCTGTTTATTTTTTTCTCTTTTTTAATTGTTCTGGCTAGGACTTCCAGTACTACATTGAATAGAAGTGGTGAGAATGGGCATCTTTGTCTTGTTCCAGTTCTCAGAGGGACTGCTTTCAACTTTTACTCGTTCAATATTATGTTGGCTGTGCATTTATCATAGATGACTTTTGTTACATTGAGGTATGTCCCTTGTATGCCAATTTTGCTGAAGGTTTTAATCATAAAGGGATACTGGATTTTGTAGGGTGCAGCCCTTTGGGGCTTAGCGGGTGTTCTCCCCATGTGCAGAGATGAGAGATTGTAATAAATACACAAGACAGAGTGATAAAGAGAAAGCAACTGGGCCGGGGGGCCACTACCATCAAGACATGGAGACTCATAGTGGCCCTGAATGGCTGGGTGTGCTGATATTTATTGCATACAAGACAAGGGGGCAGGGTAAGGAGGGTGAATCTAGTGATCATAGGACAGGTGGCCCTTCCCTTTTAGGTAGCCCAAGCAGAGAGAAGACAGCATACATCAGCGTTTTCTTCTATGCACTTACAAGAAAGATCAAAGACTTTAAGACTTTCACTATTTCTTCTACCGCTATCTACTATGAATTTCAAAGAGGAACCAGGAGTATGGGAGGAACATGAAAGTGGACAAGGACCATGACCATTGAAGCACAGCACCACAGGGAGGGGTTTATGCCTCCAGATGACTGCGGGCAGGCCTGGATAATATCCAGCCTCCCACAAGAAGCTGGTGGAGGAGAGTGTTCCCTGACTCCTCCAAGGAAAGGAGACTCCCTTTCGCAGTCTGCTAAGTGTTGGATGTCTTCCCAGACACTGGCATTGCTGCTTGACCAAGGAGCCCTCAAGTGGCCCTTATATGGGCATGACAGAAGATTCACCTCTTGCCTTCTAGGTCACTTCTCACAATGTCCCTTCAGCACCTGACCCTATACCTGGCGGTTATTCCTAGGTTATATTAGTAATGCAACAAAGAGTAATATTAAAAGCTAATGATTAAATAATGTTTATAATGATTGATAATTGTCCATGATCATCTCTATATCTAGTTTGTATTATGACTATTCTTATTCTATTTTCTTTATTATACTGAAACAGTTTGTGCCTTCAGTCTCTTGCCTTGGCACCTAGGTAATCTTTCACCCACAGGATTTTGCCCAATGCTTTTTCTGTGTCTGTTGAGATGATCATGTGATTTTTGTTTTTAATTCTGTTTGTGTGGTGTGTCACATTTATTGACTTGCATATGGTAAACCATCCCTGCATCCCTGGTATGAAACCCGATTGATCATGGTGGATTATCTTTTTGATATGTGTTGGATTCAGTTAGCTAGCATTTTGTTAAGGATTTTCATCTATGTTCATCAGGGATATTGGTCTGTAGTTTTTTTGTTATGTTCTTTACTGGTTTTGGTATTAGGGTGATACTGGCTTCATAGAGTGATTTAGGGAAGATTTCCTCTTTCTCTATCTTGTGGAATAGTGTCAATAGGATTGGCACCAATTCTTCTCTGAATGTTTGGTAGAATTCAGCTGTGAATCTGTCTGGTCCTGGACTTTTTTTTTTGTTGGTAATTTTTAAAATTACCATTTCAATCTTGCTGCTTATTATTGGTCTGCTTAGGGTTTCTAATTCTTCCTGATTTAAGCTAGGAGGGTTGCATCTTTCCAGGAATGTATCCATCTCCTCTAGGTTTTCTACTTTATGCACATGAAGGTGTTCATAGTAGCCTTGAATGATCTTTTGTATTTCTGTGGTGTTAGTTGTAATATCTCCTGTTTCTTTTCTAATTCAGCTTATTTGGAGCTTCATTTTTTTCTTTTCTTTTCTGAAACGGAGTTTCACTCTTTTGCTCAGGCTGGAGGGCAATGGTGTGATCTCAGCTTACTACAACCTCCACCTCCTGGGTTCAAGCAATTCTCCTGCCTCAGCCTCCCAAATAGCTGGGATTACAGGCACCTGCCACCAAACCTGGATACTTTTTTTGTATTTTTAGTAGAGATGGGGTTTCACCATGTTGGCCAGGATGGTCTCAATCTCTTGACCTTGTGATCTGCCCTCCTCAGCCTCCCAAAGTGCTGGGATTACTGGAGCCTCTTTCTTGTTTTCTTGGTTAATCTTCCTAATGGTCTATCAATTTTATTTGTCTTTTCAAAGAGGCAACTTTTTGTTTCATTTATCTTTTGTATTTTTTTGTTGTTTCAATTTCATTTCTGCTCTGATCTTGGTTATTTCCTTTCTTCTGCTGGACTTGGGTTTGGTTTGTTCTTGTTTCTCTAGTTCCTTGAGTGTGACCTTAGATTGTCTATTTGTGCTCTTTCAGACTTTTTGATGTAGATATTTAAGGCTATAAACTTTCCTCTTAACCACCTTTGCTGTGTCCCAGAGGTTTTGATAGGTTGTGTCACTATTGTCACTCAGTTCAAAGAATTTTTCAATTTCCATCTTGATTTGTTGACCCAGTGATAATTCAGGAGCAGGTTATTTAATTTCCATATATTTGCATGGTTTTGAAGGTTTCTTTTGGAGTTGATTTGCAGTTTATTCCACTGTGGTCTAAGAGAGTACTTGATATAATTTCAATTTTCTTAAATTTATTGAGACTTGTTTTGTGACCCATTGTATGTTCTATCTTGAAGAAAGTTCCATGCATTGATGAATAGAATGTATATTCTGCAGTTGTTGGATAGAATGTTCAGTAAATATCTATTAAGTCTGTTTGTTCCAGAGTATAGTGTAAATCCATTGTTTCTTTATTAACTTTCTGTCTTGATGACCTATCTGGTGCTGTTGGTGGAGTATTGAAGTCCCCCCCTGTTGTGTTACTGTCTGTCTCACTACTTAGGTCTAGTGGTAATTGTTTTATAAGTTTGGGAGCTCCAGTGTTAGGTGCATATATATTTAGGATTGTGATATTTTCCTGTTGGACAAGGCCCTTTATCATTATATGTTTCTCTTTGTCTTTTTAAACTGCTGTTGCTTTAAGTCTGTTTTGTCTGATATAAGAATAGCTACTCCTGCTTGCTTTTGGTGTCCATTTGCATGGAATGTCTTTTTCCTTAGGATGTTAAGTTTGTGTGAGTCCTTATGTGTTTACCTTAAGTTTATGTGAGTCCTTATGGGTTAAGTGAGTCTCTTGAAGGCAGCAGATACTTGGTTGGTGAATTCTTACCCATTCTGCAATTCTGTATCTTTAAAGTGGAACATTTAGGCCATTTACATCCAATATTAGTATTGAGATGTGAGGTACTCTTCCATTCATCATGGTATTTGTTGCATGTATACTTTTTTTTTTGAGACAGAGTCTTGCTTTGTTGCCCCGGCTGGAGTGCAGTGGTGTGATCTCAGCTCACTGCAACCTCTGCCTCCTGGGTTCACACCATTCTCCTGCCTCAGCCTCCTGAGTAGCTGGGACTATAGGCACCCGCCACCCTGCCCAATTTTTTTTTGTGTTTTTAGTAGAGACGGGGTTTCACTGTGTTAGCCAGGATGGTCTTGATCATCCTGACCCTTCATGATCATGCCCACTTGGGCCCCAAAGTGGCTAGGATTCGGCGTGAGCACCACGCCTGGCCACCTTGGGTTTTTTTTAAACCGTATTTTTTTTTTTTTTTGAAGACGGGTCTTGCTCATGTTGCCCGGGCTGGAGGCAAGTGGGCCGGATCTCAGCTCACTGCAAGCTCACGCCTCCCGGTTTCGCCCCATTTCTCCTGCCTCCAGCCTCCCGAGGAGCTGGCACAGGCGCCAGCCACCTCGCCTGGCTAGCTTTTTGTATTTTGTTAGTAGAGACGGGGTTTCACCGTGTTAGCCAGGATGGTCTCAAACTCCTGACCTCAGTGATCCGCCGTCTCGGCCTCCCAAATGCTAGGGATTCCAGAGCTTGAGCCACCAGCGCCCGGCCTAACCGTATTTTTGTTTTATAGGTCCTGTGAGATTTATGCTTTAAGGAGGTTCTGGTTTGATGTGTTTCCAGGATTTGTTTCAAGATTTAGAGCTCTTTTAGCAGTTTTGTAGTGCTGGCTTGGTAGTGGTGAATTATCTCAGCATTTGTTTGTCTGAAAAAGACTGTGTCTTTCCTTCATTTATGAAGCTTAGTTTCACTGGATACAAAATTCTTGGCTGATAATTGTTTTGTTAAAGGAGGCTGAAAATAGTGCCCTAATCCCTTTTAGCTTGTAGGATTTCTGGTGAGAAATCTGTTGTTAATCTGATAGGTTTATCTTTATAGATTACCTGATGCTTTTGCCTCACAGCTCTTAAGATTCTTTCCTTCAACTTGACTTTAGATAACCTGATGACAATGTGCCTAGGTGGTGATGTATTTGTGATGAATTTCCCAGGTGTTTTTTCAGCTTCTTGTGTTTGGATGTCTATAGGTCTCTAGCAAGGCTGGGCAAGTTTTCCTTGATTATTCCCCCAGATATGTTTCCCAAACTTTTAGATTTCTCTTCTTCCTCAGGAATGCCAATTATTCTTAGGTTTGGTTGTTTAATATAATTCCAAACTTCTTGGAGGTTATGTTCATTTTGTTAATTCTTTTTTCTTTGTTGGTTTGGGTTAATTCAAAAACCTTGTCTTCGAGCTCTGAAGTTCTTTCTTCTGTTTGTTCGATTCTGTTGCTGAGACTTTCCAGGAAATTTTGCATTTCTCTAAGTGTGTCCATTATTTCTTGAAGTTGTGATTGTTTTTTATTTATGCTCTCTATTTTACTGAAGATTCCCCTCATTTCTTGTATCATTTTTTGAATTTCCTTAAATTGGACTTCACTTTTTTTGGGTGCCTCCTTAATTAGCTTAATAATTGACCTTCTGAATTCTTTATCAGGTAAGTCAGGGATTTCTTCTTGGTTTGAATCCATTGCTGGTGCACTAGTGTGATTTTTTGGGGGTGTTAAATAACCTCATTTTGTCATGTTACCGGAATTGTTTTTCTGGTTCCTTCTCATTTGGGTGGGCTATATCGGGGGAAGGTCTGCTGCTCAAGGCTGCCATCCAGACTCTTTTGTCCCATGTGGTATTCTTTTGATGTAGTGCTCTCCCCACTTTCCTAGGGTTGTGGCTTCCTGGGATCCGAGCTGTAGTGATTGTTATTTTTCTCCTGGATCTAACCACCCAGCAGGCTACCAGGCTCTGGGCTGGTATTGGGGGTTGTCTGCACAGACTCATGTGATGTGGATCATCTTTAGGTCTCACAGCCATGGATACCAGCACCAGCTCCGGTGGAGGTGGCAGGGGAGTGAAATGGACTCTGTGAAGGTCCTTAGTTGTGGTTGTTTAATGCACTGTTTTTGTGCTGGTTGGCCTCCTGCCATGAGGTGGTGCTTCCAAGAGAGCATCAGCTTTGGTAGTATAGGAAGGATCAGGCAGTGGGCAGGGCCCTAGAGCTCCCAAGAGAATATGACTTTTGTCTTCGGCTACCAGGGTGGGTAGGGAAGGACCATCATGTGGAGGGAGGGTTAGGTGTGTCTGAGCTCAGACTCTCCTTGGGCAGGGCTTGCTGCTGCTGCTGTGGGGTTGGGAGTATGGTTCCCAGGTCAATGGAGTTGTTCCCAGGAGGATTATGGCTGCTTCTGCTGCCTCATGCAGGTTGTCAGGGAAGTGGGGGAAAGCTGGCAATTACAGGCCTCACCCAGCTCCCATGCAACCCTAAAGGCCAGTCTCACTTTCACTGTGTACCCCACCCCGCAAGAGCACTGAGTTTGTTTCTAAGCAGTGGGTGAGCAGGGCTGGCAACTTTCCGTAGGCTACCAACCTCCCAGCTAAGCAAGCAAGGAGGGCGTTTGTGCCTCCCCACCTGCCAAATCTGCACACTGAAATCATACACTCCTGTGAGTTCTGGCCAGGAGACTTCATATTTGGTTGGAATTGTTACAAAGTTCACCTGGAGGTTTCCTTCTCCCTTTGGTCTTTTCCCAGTTCCTCTGGCAGCCCTCCCCGAGGACTCCTGTGAGACAAGGTAGAAATGGCTTCCCAGGGCTTTTCCCACTGCTTCCTCTAACCATGTATTTTGCTTGGCTGTCAAATTTGACGCAGCTCCAGGTAAGGCCAGTTCCTTCTCCTGTGATCTAGACCTTCAGGTTCCTCAGTGGGGATGTGTGTTTGGGGGCGAATGATCCCCATTTCCCATGTTCACAGCCTGGGCACTCACAGTATTTTAGGTGTCTCCTGGGCCCTGCAGGAGCAATCCACTCCCTCTGCTTTTTGTATGAGAAAAAAAATCTGTATGGTGAATTTTGTCTTAAAGTAATAGTCCCAGCTACTCAGGAAGCTGAGGTGAGAGAATGGCATGAATCCAGGAGGCAGAGCTTACAGTGAGCCGAGATGGCACTACTGCACTCCAGCCTGGATGACAGAGTGAGACTCTGTCTCAAAAAAAGAAAAAAAGGAATATAACTGGTTGGGCTGGGCATGGTGGCTCATGCCTGTAATCCCAGCACTTTGGGGGGCTGAGGCGGGCAGATCACGAGGTCAGGAGATTGAGACCATCCTGGCCAACATGGTGAAACCCCATCTCTACTAAAAATACAAAAAAGTAGCTGGGTGTGGTGGCGGGCGCCTGTAGTCCCAGCTACTCTGGAGGCTGAGGAAGGAGAATGGCATGAACCCGGGAGGCGGAGTTTGCAGTGAGCCGGGATTGCACCACTGCACTCCAGCCTGGGCAATAGAGCTAAGGGAGGAGACCACCCCTCATATTGTCTTATGCCCAATTTCTGCTTCCAAAGAAAGAAGTAAAAACTAAAAGGCAGAAATGAAATTCACAGGCAGACAGCCCGGTGCCGCACCCTGGACCTGGTTAAAGATTGACCTCTGACCTAACCAGTTATCTATAGATTTCAGACATTGTATGGAAAAGCATTTGAAAATCCCTGTCCTATTCTGTTCCATTCTGATATTGGTGCATGCAGCCCCCAGTCACATACCCCCTGCTTGCTCAATCGATCACGACCCTCTCACGTAGACCCCCTTAGAGTTGTGAGCCCTTAAAAGGGACAGGAATTGCTCACTTGGGGAGGTCGGTTTTTGGAGATGTGAGTCTTGCTGAAGCTCCTGGCCAAATAAAGCCCTTCCTTCTTTAACTCAGTGTCTGAGGGGTTTTGTCTGTGGCTTGTCCTGATACAGAGTGAGACTCTGTCTCAAAAAACAAAATAAAACAATGACAACAAAAAAACCCCGTGGACTTGAGTGAAAAAAAATTCAGAAAAAAACTATAGTATACCTGTTATGGGATTCTACCCTGACCACTGTTTTTGAGCTCTTATTATTTTCCTACAACTTGGACTAAATCCTAAATCATGTCCTTGTTACAAGTCTCTAAAATAGACTGGGTTTTAATTTTCATGTTTTAGTTGACCTCCCAATGGAATAGGGTTTTAAAAAAATTCTGTCACATAAATTTTTTTAAATTTTATTTTAAAAAATGTACATTAAATTTAAATTTTAATGTACATTGTATTTCTACTACATATCTCTCATTGTCATACTTCTTCTGAGAAAACTAATTCCATGGTACTCCAAAGGCTAGAGATGATTCCACAAGTAATAACAGCTACAGATCAATGTCTTCAACAGGACTATTGGAAATGAACCTTCCCAGTGACAAGGGACACCTTGACACTTATATTTTGATCATCAAAGCTTTCTAGAAGAAAGACTTTTTATCAAGAGGGGGAGATGAGAGAAAACTTTTATCTGAGAAATGTGAGGTTTTTATTAGGCCCAGAGCAGCATTAAAATAAGACAGTAATCACATCCTACTCCCCGACTTTTTAGCTATGTATTTGTCTCCTGAAACTGCTTGTTATCACCATAAGTAGCTACAAATTAACCTAAAAGTGCCATGCTGCGCACTAAAACCCACACCCCATAGTTTAACAACATAAAGCCAATCAATAGCTTATTTTAATGTAAATTCTTGGTAAATAATTCAGGAACAGCCTCTTTTCTCCCTTTAAAAATCAATTTACAGGCTGGAAATGGTGGCTCATGCCTGTACTTCCAGTGCTTTGGGAGGCTGAGGTGGGAGGATCCCTTGAGGCCAGGAGTTTGAGACCAGCCTAAGCAACATAGCAAGACCCTGTCTCTGCAAGACTTTTAAAAAATGAGCTGTGCATGGTAATGTATGTCTGTAGTCCTAGCTACTGAGGGGTCCAAGGTGGGAGGATTGCTTGAGCCCAGGAATTCAAGGTTACAGAGAGCTATGATTGTGCCACTGCACTCCAGCCTGGACAACAGAGCAAGACCCTGTCTCTATTAAAAAATGAAAAAAAAATCAACTATAACTGCTGCTAACTGGAATGTATTTTCAGGGCAAATTAAATCTTTGATCCTGGGTTACAATTGTTAAGTTTGGCCTAAATAAACTGTCTACTTACATTAATTTTGACCCAGCTTCTTCCTTTTAGGTCATGTGGAATAAGGACAGTGAGAAATGGGTCTGATATCTCTTTCCTTGATTGTCTTTCTCTTTCAGCTGAATGCCAAGGCAGGAAGAAATGAAGAGTGGGAGCTTTTGAGGGTAAGGCTTTGCTATTCAAGCCTGGGCTGTCACGGGTGTAAATGTCACCTCTCCTGCCCACAGGTCTTGCGTGCACAACCATTGAGGTCCTTGGTTCCTAGAGCCAGGTCTTCTCAGAAATGGGGTTCTGAGAAAGAACTTGTGTGAGGGAATGAAAATGTGGACCCTTCTTCTCATTCTGCTCTGCTCTCTGGGGGATGACCCATGGATGGAGCTGGGTAGGGGTTATAAGCCAAAATTAAAATTCTAAGCCCACTACAACCAATGGGCCCCTCCTCTCAGACAAGGGCATTCCAAAGTTAACCTGAAAAACTAGTTCAGGCCATGACAGGAAGAGGGGGCCGGGCATGCTTCATTATGCTCCCCTCCCTTTGGAACTCAGGTACAAATGACCAACATTAACATTAAAACAGAGATCTTAAGACTTTTTATAACAATAAGATACCAAATTCCAGCCTGACTTGAATATAGCATTGTATGTCAGCGTGCAGGCCCTGAATGAAATCAAAGCATTTTATCCTAAAATGTATTTCTTTGACATATTTTGAAATGGCCCTGCAAAGCTGTTGTGGAGAAAATCTGCATTCTGCAGAGAATCCCTTTTCCTTTTCAGGTCTTTTCCCTGATCCAGGAGAGAATTACCTGAGTCTGGCACCTTTTAAAGTCAGATAAGAAACGTTTACAATCTGTTTTCTCTGAAGGCTGCTACCTGGAGGCTTCATCTACATAAGAAGAACTTTTGTCTCAACAGCCCTTTATCTTAACCCATACAGTCCCTTCTACTGACTCCAGGTCTTTAGATAAACTCTTTAAACCAAATGCCAATCAGAAAATCTTTGAATCTGCCTAAAAACTGGAAACCCCTGCTTCCAGTTTCCCTGTCCTTCTGGATCAAACCAATGTACATCTTATATGTCTTATGTCTCCCTAAAATGTGTAAAACCAAGCTGTAGCCTGACCACCTTGGGCTCATGTTCTCACAATCTTCTGGGGCTTGTCATGGGCCATTGGTCACTTGTATTTGGCCCAGAATAAATCTCTTAAGATATTTTACAGTTTCACTCTTTGTCGACAAGGTCCTACTCACTTAGGACAGAGACATGGTGGGAGAATCACTGGACCTTGGGGGAAAAATGTTGAGGTCCTGACTTTGGACACATTGCTATCATCTCTAAATATCAGGCCCCTCCTGTGAGAGCGTATGTGGCCTCCCAGCAGGACCTGGTGCTATGACAGTCACCTGGACAGGTACAACAGCTCTGTGTAAAGGACACAGCACTGCACATGTTCAGCTTTGCTGTTATGGTCACTGATCTCACAGCTTGAAAATGAATTCCTGGAACTCTAAGGATCAATTTTAAAGTAGTCAGTGCCCAAAGAAAGATTCAACTCAGCCTCCAACGAGGACCCTTTGCTCCTACCTTCAACTACTATATGCCAGGCTCTTGTTCCCAGCTCACAGAATCACCTGAGAGGCCTCACAGTGATAACGGGCCAACTCTTACCTGAGGAAAGTGGTTCATCTCTTCCTTTATTCCAGATACCCCTTCCTCATTTCCCATGGAATTTCAGGGCCCCAGGGAGCATGGGATTGAGTTGGGAAGGAGAAACTTAGGGAATGAATTGACAGGACGTGTTGGTAAGAGGGATGAAAGCAGCATCAGAACCCAGGATTGGGGTCCTTGTCAGGATACTTGGCTGTCTGTCCTTTCTTTTCCTGGATGCACAGTTTGCTTCTTGCTCTTACAGGCACCTGCATAAGCTCCAATTTGAGGACAGAAAAGGATATTATGTATTCTAGGTCTGGAAAATAACCATGGGGTAGGTTCAGGGATGCTCTTGACTCTACTGTGAGAAGGCCAGGGTACAACTTCATTACCTGGCTCCATAAGCTCCTACCCTGGAGAACAACAGTAATATATTGGTTCCCAAGTTTTAACATCAATTCATAGCCAAAGTCCAGTAATCTCTGTCCTAGCCCAATTAGCCTCAGACTAGAAGGAAAAAACCTGCACTCCAACAAAATCAGAGTTACTGACCCATTACAATGAGGGTGATAACACCCCAGAACCGTGGGATGTCTCACCAAACTAAAGAAAACATAATTTATTATAAGACTTTGGGGAAGGGTGGAGTTTAAGTGAAATTTAAATAAAGCAGTGTTTTAATGGGTATGCAGCAAAGCAGGCTTGTGAGTAATGGGTCGTCAGGTCTGGACTGTGAAGTACACCCAGGCTCATTTCCTTGGGAACCACAAAATTAAGATAGGTGTAGAATATGGTGTCCAAAAACTTCTTATATGAATTGGGTTGTAAATTGAGGTTGCTTCTCTATGTCAAAGTGACAGATCTGCCAGGAAAGAGTAGTGTTTCATTCTTACTGATATAATTTCTAACATGTTTCTGTTAGTCTATAAGAGAACAAAGTTTCTCAGTAAGAAAGTAGAGGTTAAATTTTATCACATTCTACAGCTGCATATATCTCTGGCAGAAATAGTTTCTTATTAACTTTACAGCTGGTTTTATCTGTTATTCCAGTCTGATTAATAGCTTAACAGATTTTTCTTTCTCCATCCAAGGTGTTACTTCCTTATCCCTAAAAAAGTGGGTATTCTTGTCCTCTGATATATAGTTACCCTGGTAAATGGTCACATTCCCTTTGGCAAAGGGAATAAGATTTATAGCATAAAATTCAGAAGTGTAGCAAGATCTTTCAAGGGAAATATGGCCTCTTTGTTTCATGAGGTTCTGGGTCAGAACTGGCTCAAGCCTAGGAAGTAAGTGAAGGTCGATGACTGTTGTGCTGATCCAAGTCGGGTGTCTGTAAAGGCTTAATGACTCACTGATACTGATAAAGACTTTAGTAGGCGGTCTACCTATTTCAGTCCATAGTCACCATCATCATTACTCAGGGTCAAAACCTCTATGGTCAAACCATTCTCATTACTATTGTGGCCCTGGGCCTGTTACAGTGACAACTTCCCTGTCTACAACTGGGTTACATGCTGCCATCTTGTCCTAACCATTCCCATTGAGTTAAATCCTCTTTTCTTTTATTTATTTCCTTCCTTCCTTTTTCCTTTCTTTCTTTCCTTTCTTTCTTTTCTTTTCCTTTTCTTTCTTTCCCTCTCTTCCTTTTGTTTTTTTTTGAGGGGAATCTTGCTCTGTCACCCAGGCTGGAGTGCAGTGTGGCATGATGTTGGTTCACTACAACCTCCATCTCCTGGGTTCAAGTGATTCTCCTGCTTCAGCTTCCCGAGTAGCTGGGATTACACGCACCTGCCACCATGTCTGGCTAATTATTGTATTTTTAGTAGAGATGGGGTTTCACCATGTTGTCCAGGCTGGTTTCAAATTCCTGAACTCAAGTGATCCACCTGCCTTGGCCTCTAAATTGCTGGGATTACAGACATGAGCCACTGTGCCCAGCCTAAATCCATTTTCATAACAGCTTCTCCTACTCCCTTTGATAGACTATATAAAACAGCCACTACAGAGTCGTTCCTGGATGTTACTATTCCCTCACCAATGCACTTCTCTAAGCCTGGGCAAAAGGAGTGCCCTCTTGTATCTCCTGAGCCTTTGAATCCATTGTCTGTTGTAAAATCAGGCAATTCTGCATGTCAGCCTCACTCAGTGTAGGCCATGACCAAATATAGTCTTCCATTTACAAGCTGCTACTAGTACAGTGAATCCACAGCCTGCCATGTGTGCACTCATATAACAAATCCAGTCCAATCTAACATTACATTATCTCTAGTCGAACAGCCTTAGAATCTGCTCCCTTTCATATCACCCACACTTCTGCCAACAGTAAGCTGGAAAAATCTTCCAATTATTTGGCACTCCCTCTCAGGTCACACTTTTCTCTCATGCCCCAGGTCTCCTGGAGTTTCATTACAGGAAGCAATCAAAGTTGGTTGGTTTTGAGAACAATCCACATGCCTGTGCAAAGTGACAGCTTTAAGAATAATATGTGGCCGGGCGCGGTGGCTCAAGCCTGTAATCCCAACACTTTGGGAGGCCGAGATGGGCGGATCACGAGGTCAGGAGATTGAGACCATCCTGGCTAACCCGGTGAAACCTCGTCTCTACTAAAAAATACAAAACTAGCCAGGCGAGGTGGCGGGTGCCTGTAGTCCCAGCTACTCGGGAGGCTGAGGCAGGAGAATGGCGTAAACCCGGGAGGCGGAGCTTGCAGTGAGCTGAGATCTGGCCACTGCACTCCAGCCTGGGCGACAGAGCGAAACTCCGTCTAAAAAAAAAAAGAAATATGTGTAGCTGTAGGTAATTCATTTTGACATAGTTTTCTGCTATGTTATACTTATAATCAAACTTCTTTTCTCCCCCTCTCCATGAACACTGGACTTGTTTTTCCTTTTCTTTTTTATGCTATTACAGGAACAGCTGCTATTAAACATTTTGGGACACATCTTCTAGTTCTCATGCAAGCACATCCCCAACACATATGTGCAGGAATGGAACTGGGTTGTGGGCTACATAATTTTTTTTTTGAGACGAAGTCTTGCTTTGTTGCCCAGGCTGGAGTGCAGGGGTGCTGTCTTGGCTCACTACAACCTCTGCCTCCCAGGTTCAAGTGATTCTCCTGCCTCAGCCTCCTGAGTAGCTGGGATTACAGGTTCCCACCACTACACTTGGCTAATTATTTTAGCAGAGACAGGGTTTTGCCATGTTCGCCATGCTGGTCTCAAACTCCTGACCTCAGGTGATCCACCTGCTTCGGCCTCCCAAAATGCTGGGATTACAGGTGTGAGCCAGTGCATCTGGCCAGGGCTAATTTTTAACTGTATTAATAATGCCAAAATATTTTCCAATGTGTCATACCAATTTCCACTCCTATCAACAGAGTATGAGAGTAACTGTTGCTAAATAATTTTGGTGTCATTCTCTGTCACATTTTTAATTTTTGCCAACCTAGTGAGGGTAAAATGACATCTTGCAATATCATTTTGCACGTCTGTGATTAATAATGACCTTTGCCCCTCTTTTCATACAAGTTGGTCATGGGAGTGTTTTGGGTGATGAAGAAGCCTTGGCAGATTTTATGACAGAGACAAATCCAACTCAGTCATGCTGCCTGGAGAGTCAGGGCCTCAGAAATTGGGATTAGAGGCAGGAGTTTTAGTCCTAAAGATCTTACAGATTCCCAACAATACAAAGTGCCTCCCACCCTACATGAAAATGGGCAATAATGGAATTCACCGATTACATTCTAATGTGTGTGAATACACGTATAAAACAAAAATTAACCTTAACAATTGGTGGGGAAGATTGACAGCACAGGACTATGCACAACAAATTAGCAGGCACTAAGGCAGAATACTTTTCACAGCAGAAAGTCCAAATCTATCCCTTTCTGATGCACATCTTCAGTTTTGGGTCAAAAGCTAGTGGTGGAGGTCAAGGCCAAGGTCAACCTAAGGAGTCCACAATAGCATGCATCAGTGGAAATGTTGCAGGACAGACAGACATAGAGGAAAAAGTAAAAATGCTCTTGTGACCATCAGCACCTGCCTTCACTGCCTAGGGAGTCCCTTCTCCTTGTAGCAAAGGCTGAGCAAATTCTCTGGGATTTTCACTTAGTAACCTGATATTCTGGCAAGTCAGACAACTGAATTAACTACGTTGAATATTCCACTCCAACGCCCATACATGAACCTGTTTGTGCTCATAGCCTACTGCCTCACTGCTGTGATGTCTTGGGCAGATCCTGGAGCATGATTTTGAAGACAGACCAGGGCCCTTCTCTACATCCCACATCTCTGCCTCTCAAGTCCAGTCAGGCTATAAACATATGGCAGGGTGTAGACCATCAACTACTGTGAACTCTACCAGTTCAATGAGTAGCAAATAATGTCAACAAAGTATGGCCACAAAAGTTCTCTTCTGTCACAACCGACATAGCCTGTGGTGAAAATTGCTGACGCATAGAGATATGAGGGGTAGGAGACACCATCTATTTACTACATAGCACAAGTGGGAGAGAACTGTAACGAAATACCTTTCCCTCACTACATCCCAAGGTGACCTGCAAATATGCCACTTATTCTTTTCTCTTGTGAGTATAGTGAGCATGATTAAACACAGTGGCTCTCTGGGAAGAGCAAGAATAAAGGAGTCTTCAGAATGAGTTGTAAGATATGTATGATGCTTACTAAGTGGAACTCACAATTGTCCTGTTTAATGTCAGTCTCCTTGTTTTGAGAATGCTTCAGGTGACAAAGGCCTGTGTCAGCAGTATGGATCATGATGAGATTCCTGGAAGGCTGAACCTCTGCTGGTACAGGCATAAAACTCCTCCAGAAATGGCTTCTTTTTATTAACTAAAGAAACTGAAAATGCCTTTCTCCTCTCAATTTTAATGTAATTGGTGAAGCAGCCAGGAGAGGCGAGTGTGGTGGTACACACCTGTGGTCCCTGCTACTCATGAAGTTGAGGCAGGGGAATCGCTTGAGCCCAGGAGTTCAAGGTTACAGTGAACTATGATTGCACCACTGCACTCCACCCTGGGCAACACAGCATGATACTGTCTCAAAAAAAAAAAAAAAAAATGCTAGGAAGTACCAAATGTATGATTGATCTATGTCAATCATTGCATAGAGCAGAGACCATCTAGCTCCCAACCAACATTAATGCCATCACCAAGCCAAGTAATTAGGAAACAGAAATTTCTGATTGAATAGAGAACCTTAAAAGCCATGATAAATAAAATTCAGTATAATTTGGATGAAATATTTAATGGAAAATAAAAACTTATTCCAAATGGATAAGGTTAATCTGGAGAAATGTTTCAGCCATAAAACCTAAAACTGGATTTGAGTAAACACTGAGGTTCTTAGTTAATACCTCCATTGTATGTAAACAGGTTTAAAACAAAAAAAAATTATTTTCTGATTTGGTTCTGTAATCATGGGCCTCAGAGAAAGACACTGCCACAGCTTCCTAACCCTTTTGGCATTTTTTTTTTCCCGGAGTCTTGATTTGTGGCCAGGCTGGAGTGCAGTCGTGCAATCTTGGGTCACTGCAACCTCCACCTCCTGGGTTCAAGCGATTCTCCTGCCTCAGCATGCCAAGTAGCTGGGACTGCAGGCGCCCACCACCACGCCCAGCTAATTTTTGTATTTTGTAGAAATGGGGTTTCGCCATGTTGGCCAGGATGGTCTTGATCTCTTGACCTCGTGACCTGTCTGCCTCAGCCTCCCAAAGTGCTGGGATTACACGCATGAGCCAACGTGTCCAGCTCCCTTTTGTCATCTCTTGATGGAACCTCAAAGAAGAGATCCTTGGGGGAAACAATTTCTTTTTGCTTCCTTCTTGAAAGTTCTCTAGAAGAAGTTGTAACTGGGTAAGTCCCTGGCTCAGCCTGCAGACAAGAGAGCGGGGTGAGTTGACATTGAGTTTTCACTTAACTTCAGGAGATTAAGGTTTCCATTCACCTCAGGAAAAGACAAGAACTCTGTTCTTGCAGTGGAACATAGCTATCTGTGATGGGTAAGTGAAGATATAACCCACAGGCTCCCGTTCTTGGACATTTTCCTGATTTTTCTTCATGACAACACATCTAGAAAACCCATCTACCAAATCCTATTTAAGTAAAATGTTGGGGTCTGCGTGTTTCCTAAACAAAGGAATGAACACACAAGACAACACAGGATGAGACAAACATGGTGGCCATCCGGAACGACACGCTCTGCTTTATTTTATACAGTCGTTTGTGGAATGTTGCCAAGTCACAAGACACATTGTTGTTTTTCTGACCTTTCCCTGACTTTCTGGATTTTCAAGATGTTTACACATAAACCAGCCCGCAGGGTCTGCTGTTTGCAGCTGGCTCCTTTGTCCTCCCTGTTTGCAGGGAAGGAATGCCCTGCTTCGTTTGCAAGAGCAGAACTTATCGGGAACGTCTCATTTGCGAGCACGTAGTCCTCTACATTTCCCCTTTCTTTATTTACAAGTTTGAATTTCTTTCAAAACCATCATTACATGTTGGGCTCACTGGGATTCGGTGTTTGCCCTTTGGCACCGTCTCCAGCAGACTGTGAAAATGACAAAGGCAAGAACAACAATCAATATATTACTAGAAAGAGAGGTCAGCAAAGTTTTTACAGGGCTCATAGGGTTCAAAGACGTCAAACTTTGTGCAATACCAGTCATCAAATCTGCACCAGTCAGCAACGGTAACTGATTGCAAAATGTTTCAGAAATGTTCTGTGTTAATTCTTGTATTTCTGGGGAAAGATTATTATGACCAATTAAAAGTCTCTTTATCTCAGTCCAATTATTTACAGTGCTGTTAAAAGGAACAGGAGTAATACAAAATTGGGTAGTATTCCAATCACATTTCAACAAAGCTCGGGTATTCAACACTGTTAGCTGATCTCCCAACCAAGAAACCACTTGCTCCAGATTATCCACTCGTTCAGTCAAATGAGCACCTATGTCTCGTTGCTGCTGCCACAACAAATGTGATTGTTCATGCCATTGTTGCACAAATTCTGCATTTTGTATACTCTGGTGTAGAGCTAATCCAGCAACAGCGGCGGTGGAAGCAATTGCTAGAAGTCCCACCACTGCTGCTATGATGACCCCAACAATTCTCCGGCTGCAGTGGACAAGATCTTGCATTACTTTGTAAATTTGAGTAACCCCAGCAGATTCACTCCAGGCATGTGTTAAGTTCACGGGTAGCCAGGTTTCTTTTCTGGCTCTTAGTATATATATAAATCGGAATGAGACTCATTCCAATTATTATTCCACCAAGTAGTATTTATACAACTTAAGAATGTACAACTGTTTGCACAGTTAACTACCCCTGTATTATTATCCCATTTAAAAATTCCTGTCAACAAGGCTTTCTTACACATGCAATAACATATCTAGAACTGTTTCAATGCAAAATTATATGGAAAGGGTTAGCAATATTAGTAAGATTTAAGGACATGTTTCCCGTGAAAGTGAACATTGGTTTACCAGCAGCTAGCAACTTCCAAATATGACTTTGTATTTGTGAGGTATTAGCCAAATGTGGCATAGGGGGTGATAGACCACCATCATGCCAGATAATAGTTTCATTGACATCCACAGAAATGCTGTGATTACCTTTATGCCAGCACAGATGACATGGCTGAATTTAGTCTGAAAATCTCCATGTACACTCCAATCTTTTTTTTTTTTTTTTTTTTTTTTT
>NW_016807714.1:2184574-2204582 GCF_001698545.2 Rhinopithecus bieti
ATCGAGAAGGCCAAGAACAAACGGTGACTGAGGTCCATAATTAGAAATTGCAGCTTTCATTTCTTTCAAAAATTTAAATTGTAGGGCTGTAAAAGTCACATTCTGGCCACCGTTTGGGAACTGAGCATTGAGGCCAAAAGCAGCCCGTGTTATGGGGAATAAATCTAATTCCTCAAAATCATCCTTTTCCTTCGATTCCTTCTTTTCTCCTACAGGAGTAAAAGGCACAGAGAAAACCTGACCTGACATAGGCAAAGAGGTTGGAGGTGGAGGCAAAGGGAAATCTTTTCCAAACAGGGAAGGCTCGTGGCGGAGAGATAGGAGAAACAGGAGCAGCGGTACCTTGCAATTTTAACAACTGTTGTAACATCTCTAAAATATGCTGCATATCAGAATTTCCTTCAGATGAAGGAGGCATTAGCTCTTCTTCCAATTCCTTGTCCTCAACAACCAGGGCATAAATATGTTCCTCTCTAGGATCATTCCTCTCTAAAGCTTCAGAAGCTTCACCTCCTGTGGCAGTATCACCACACTCTGAGTCAGTTTCAAGTAACTCTAATGCCTGAGTAATGGAACTACACAAAGTCCACAAAGTCAGAGGCATTGTTTGCCCTCGCTGATGAGCTCGATGCAGGAGTTTAACCCCTTGTAACCATTCCTTTCGATTTAACTGCACTTTGGTTTGATATTGAAACCAGTAAAAATGTTGTTGAACATGGACAAACAATCACTTCAAAGTCTTTTCTTTTACTTCTACTCCTATAGACATCAACAATCCCTGGAGTAACTGCAAATATTCAGAGGCCAGAGAGGTGGAATTCCCCATAATTTTCCTGTGGGTCCCCCTTCATTTATTTACCTGCCCGGGGTGTTCCCCCTCCGGTTCCTTGCTCTCATGGAGCCACAGATCCTGCTCGCTGCACCAGATATTGGGGTCCACGTGTTTCCTAAACAAAGGAATGAACACACAAGACAACACAGGACGAGACAAACATGGCAGCCACCCCGAACGACACACTCTGCTTTATTTTATACAGTCATTTGTGGAATGTTGCCAAGTCACAAGACACATTTTTGTTTTTCTGACCTTTCCCTTTCTGGATTTTCAAGATGTTTACACATAAACCAGCCCCCAGGGTCTGCTGTTTGCAGCTGGCTCCTTTGTTCTCCCTGTTCGCAGGGAAGGAACGTCCTGCTTCGTTTGCAAGAGCAGGACTTATCGGGAACGTCTCGTTTGCGAGCACATAGTCTTCTACAGTAAAATGTACAATTTCCCATTTTGAATTAGTTGGATATATTGGGCCAGCTACAAGACTGCAAGCTCCTTGCTGGCAGCATCTTAACTCTTGGAAACCTGGAGGTGGAGTACAGTGTTATTTGACTTTTTAGCAAGGTCTCAACTATTTTAATCTACACAAAGACTCACTTTATTTCTTAACAACTTTTGCTTATAATCATGTTTCTCTTCCCTGTGAATTATCTGATGTTGAAAAATAATACTTCTGAAGCTTAAGGTACCATACTCTTTATCACAAAATAAAAACATTTTGAAGGGGCCCAAACAAACAAAGAAACCCCAGCCTGGTTCCATCACACTTGGAAGTGCAAGGATCTCAACTACTTTCTCTGAAGTTGAAATAAATGATACAAAAAAAAAAAAAAAAAAAAAAAAAAAAAAAAAAAAAAAAGAAAAGAAAAGAAAAGAAAAGCAAGTGGTCTCAAGTGAAATACCTAACTGTACCTTAAGGTCTGGTGCTATGAAATGCATCTAAATAATTAAGTTTCACATATCTACAGGGCTCAAGGGGGCCCATCCTGTGAATCTGAAACAAGGTGTGCTATTGTGGGACTGTCGCTATACACTTCAGCAGCCTGACTTTAGTAAGCAGCTTACTGGGAGAGTGAAATCCCTTAAGAATTGAATCTCCAAAAGGAAAACCATAAAGTGACTCATTTCTCACCAGCATGATTCTCGTATAACTGTGAAGAATTTATAATCAGTTACTCTCCATTGTGAACCATACAATGTTGAATGAAAGATGACTGTGCACTAGAGTTCCCCACACTTACTACATTCATAGGTTTGCTCTCTAATGTGAATTGTGTGGATTTTCTCATGACTACTAAGAGTTATTCTCTGACTGAAGGTTTTTCCACATTGATTACATGTATAAGGTCGCTCCCTACTGTGAATTCTCTGATGTCGAGTAAGGTGAGACCTTTGTCGGAAGGATTTTCCACATTCAGTGCATACATAGGGTTTCTCTCCAGTGTGAATTCTCTGATGTTGGGTAAATTGTGAATGCTGACTGAACGCCTTGCCACACTCACTACATTCATACGGTTTCTCACCAGTATGAATTCTGTGATGCTGAATGAGAGAGGAGCGAATATTGAAGGCCTTCCCACAGTCACTGCACTCATAGGGATTCTCTCCAGTGTGAATTCTTCGATGGCGGATAAGGTGTGCACTCTGGCTGAAGGCCTTCCCACAGTCACTGCACTCATAGGGCTTCTCTCCATTGTGTGTTCTCTTATGCTTAATTAGGGTGGATATCTGTCCAAATGTTTTCCCACACTCATTACACTCATAGGGTTTCTCACCAGTATGACTCCTCTGATGTTGAATAAGGTGTGACCCCTGGCTAAAGGCCTTCCCACATTTGTGACACTCATAGGGTTTCTTTCCATTATGTATTCTCTGATGTTGAACAAGGGAAGAAAGCACACTGAAGGCTTTATCACATTCATTACATTCATAGGGCTTCTCGCCATTGTGTGTTCTTTGATGGTGAATAAGATTAAAACTCTGGCTGAAAGCTTTTCCACACTCACTACATTCATAGGGTTTCTCTCCTGTGTGAATTCGCTGATGCTGAATAAGATGTCCCTTTTGACTAAAGGTTTTCCCACACACACTACAACCATAAGGTTTCTCTCCAGTGTGAACTATCTGATGCTGGATAAGGGATAGACGAGCACCAAATGATTTTCCACAGTCATTGCAGATATACGGTTTCTCTCCAGTGTGAATTCTCTTATGTTGAATAACTTGTGAGTATTGACTAAAGGATTTCCCACATTCATTACACCTATAAGGTTTCTCTCCTGTGTGAATTCTCTGATGGACAGTAAGAGTTCGGTTCAGGCTAAAGGATTTTCCACACTCATTACATTCATAGGGCTTTTCTCCTGTATGGATTCTCTGATGCTGAATGAGAGATAATCGTGTACCGAAGGCTTTGCCACACTCCTCACAGTCATAAGGTTTCTCTCCAGAATGAATTCTCTGATGCTGAATAAGGTGTGATTGTCTGTTGAAGGCTTTCCCGCATTCTCTGCACTTGTAAGGTTTCTCTCCACTATGAATTCTCTGATGATGAATTAGATTAGAACTATGACTAAAGGCTTTTCCACACTGATTACACTCATGAGGTTTCTCTCCTGTATGAATTTTTAGATGTTGAATGTAAGATGAATGTGTACTAAAAGCTTTCCCACATTTAATACACTCATAGGGTTTTTGTCCAGTGTGAATTTTACAGTGCTGAATAAAGTAAGAGTGAGCACTGAAAGATTTGCCACAATCCTCACATGTGTAGGGTTTCTTACCATTGTGGATTCTCTGATGTTTACTGAGGATAGAGGGCTGACTAAAAGCTTTTCCACATTCATTGCACTCATAGGGCTTCTCTCCACTATGAATTCTCTGGTGCTGGTTAAAAGCTGTGTTCTGATTGAAAGTTTTTCCATGCCCAGTACACTCAAACGGTCTGTCTGGATTGTTCATCCTCTGATTCTCACTAAGAACTGAAATCTGTCTGGGTACTTTCACTAGCACATCTGTCTGACAGGCTCTTTCTCCTAATTGGAAACTCTGGAGGTTAGTAGGTCCTCATGTTGTTTCAAGTTTTCTACATTTGACACACTTGGATGAAGACTCTTCTCTATACACACTCTAACATGTTTGTCAAGATTTGAGTCTGTAATGCAGTTTTTTCCAACAGCATTGAACTCGTGGCCATTCTCTCTAGAGAGGGTTTTCACACATCTCATAGTAATTGCTCTGAAATTGTTCTTCTGGGAGAAGGAGTTCTTAATTCCTTCTACTGCATATTTTCTCCAGCGATTCTCTAACTTTCCCTCAGTTTTATTCATCTCTTCAGTTTCCTTAAAAATATTCCTTACATGATCTTTTGATTTTGCTCTCTGGGATTCCAATTCTTCAGAAATTTCCTGCTTTGGAATCAATTCCTCTTTTTCAATCATAGAATCATAGCCTGAAAGAATGAAAAAAAAAAAAAAAGTGAAACACTTGCATTTTACTATGGGAGGAAGAATTAAGAGAATAAGCAGGAATATTTATATCAAACAAGTATCTTGTAGGATAATACTGATACTCAGAATGCAAATTTAAAAAAAGCAACAAATATGACCCCCTTGGGAAGAGGAAGAAGAGAAGCATGCTGGTAAAGCAATGAACACTGGTGTGGAAAGGAAGAAGGAAGGTAATATGCCCAAGGTCAAAGGCTTAAATCTGCAACTAGGCTGACCAGGAACATATGGAGTAGGAAAGGCAAGATCTGAGAAAGGATTTGAGGAGGGTTATCAGGAAGGAGGAATTGGAGGTTGCCTCCACTATTCATGTCATTGCTGCATACTTTGTAAACAAGGTATCTTCTTATGGCTTACACATAGCATATTCAAATATTTGTTGAAAATAAATGATAAATGACTCATAATGAATGAGGTGTACATCAGTGCAATAGATGATGAAAAAAAACTATTTGATCTGGACAACTTGGTTTCACAGAAGCAAATCAGGAAAAACAGAGAAAAGCAGCAACCTACTCAGGCCAAGTATACACAACAGTCCCAAGTCACACATTTCCAGTGAACAAAAGTGTCCAAAAATTTGTGAAAACTATAAAACTGAATTCTGAGACCCAATGAAAGCAAGCTTATTAAAAATAAAAATCCAAAACCAACCAACTAAGCAAACAAAAAAACAAGCACTAAGTCACATAGATACAAAGACTGTGGGAAGGATAACTGAGGTCACAACAGTAAGAGGACAGCCCTGTGTTGAGATACCACAAAATAACAATGGAATCTCCCTTTTGCAAATGGTGTTTATCATTAGTTATAACGGGATGCTCCTTGAGACTGCACTGCTTGAATAGGGAGACTGAGCTAAAAATACTAACTGGATGAGCTCTAAAATTGGGCTAAATATGGCTGGGTGCAGTGGATCACGCTTGTAATCCCAGCACTTTGGGAGGCCAAGGTGGGTGGATCACCCGAGGTCAGGAGTTCCAGACCAGCATGGCCAACATGGCAAAACCACATCTCTACTAAAAATCCAAAATTTAGCTGGTCATGGTGGTGGGTGCTTCTAATCCCAGCTACTTGGGAGGCTGAGGCAGGAGAATAGTGTTAACTCAGGAGGTGGAGGTTGCAGTAAGTCAAGATTGTGCCACTGCACTCTAGCCTGGGTGACAGAGCAAGACTCTGTCTGAAAAAATAAAATAATAAAATACAATAAAATAAATAATAAAATAAAATAAAATAGGACTAAGTAATCTTAATAGATTTCCATGAACTACTCACGGTACTACAGAGGGACTGATTTTGCCATTCAGAATATGAAAAGAAAAAAACAAACTTCATAATTTACTCTAAAACCTACAAACAGTGTCCTAGAAGATAAACATCCTGAATTTAGGAAGAAAAATTTCTGAGGTATCTGAGGAGTTGAGTCCTCAAGATACTCTCAGGACTAAAGTCTAAAAGATGATTCTATTAGGTGTTATTTTGCTGGGGAGGAGACAAAATAAATGTGAACAAAATGAGAAACCACAAGACAGAGTCATCCGTAAGACAAGAACCAACATCTCACACTAAAGTTCATGTTGCCATTTCCCTCAGACATCTGGTGATCCTTGGTTGGCTGTGTGTATTTTCGTTCTTTCTTTCTCTCTTTTTTTTCCCTGAGATGGAGTTTTTTTGCTCTTGTTGCCCAGGCTGGAGTGCAATGGCACTATCTTGGCTCACCACAACCTCTGCCTCCTGGGTTCAAGTGATCCTCCTGGGTTCAAGTGATCCTCCTGCCTCAGCCTCCCGAGTAGCTGGGATTACAGGCATACACCACCATGCCTGGCTAATTTTGTATTTTTAGTAGAGACAGGGGTTCTCCATGTTGGTCAGGCTGGTCTTGAACTCCTGACCACATGTGATTCACCCACCTTGGCCTCCCAAAGTGCTGGGAGTACAGGTGTGAGCCACCATGCCTGGTCGGCTGTGTGTATTTTCAAATGAGACAATAAAAAGATGCTTGGGACCTCTGTGTATGAGTGTACTTGTTAACTGGAAAGGTACTTGAGTGAGGTGATTATAAGGTCACAGCAACCCTAAATACTAAAAACTGAGCTGTCTTTGCTCAGCTTTGGTTTCTTTTGAGGCAATTTCCTGGGTTTTGCCCTAAATATACGATGCCTTGCTGTTAGGTATTCTTAGTGCAGGGTAGGGAGAAGGATGTGGTAGTAGCGTCAATCATTTCTGTATTTAGATTATTTAGTTAATATCTTAGGTTCAGGTTTTTTAGGACAAAAACAAACAAACAAGAAACTTCATAAGTGGTATATTTTTCTATCAAGAGGTATAAAACATCTGGTTGTGTTTTTTCATGTGATGCTAACATACTTAATGGTCATTATCTAGATTCACTTTCAAATTTGGGATTGTGAAATAGTGATGTTTCAGTTCTGTCATTCCTTGGTTTTTTAGCCAAAATTTCCATGAAGTTAAACTTCTTGTCATCAATTGGGTATCCTGCCTTTCTAGTATTGTACCTAATACTAGATGTACAATACATCTAGTAAAGGCAGAATGCTCGATTCTTTTATTTACCAGTTTTCAGAGTGACGAATCAGTTTCCTAGCTTTCCTCAAAGGTGACCAATGAGTAGGACTTTTTTTTTCTACCAGCCTTAATAAAGCCTAGGACCAATCTTTGATAAGGTGATCCAATGGCATGTTATCTTCCTGTCAAAAGGAGACTTAATCCTCTCAAGAGGATATCACACAGAGCCTCTATGCCTTTTTATCTATAATAATTAACACTCAGAGCTGGCACAGTGGTGCATGCCCTTAATCCCAGAGACTTGGGAGGCTGAGGTGGGAGAATTGCTTGAGCCTAGACATTCCAGACCAGCCTGGTAAGCATAGAGAAATCCCATCTCAAACACACAACACACACACCACTCAAGTATCAGAAAGCATGTGGGGAAAAAAAAGAAAGAAAAAATAAGAGATCAAGAGAGAAAATACATGATAGAAACAAACCCACAGGGGTCCCAGTGGCGTGGGCAGTGTATGGAGCAACAGTAGGCAGCCCAGCTTCAGGAGGGCTCTTGGCAAACTGCATCCCACAGGCACCTGCCACATGCCCTCCCTGCTACCAAGATGCCCAAGAGGAGGGTCAGCTCAGCTGAAAGGGCAGGGAAGGAAGAAGAGCCCAGGAGGAGATTGGTGAGGCTGTTAGCTAAACTAACTGCTTCTGCAAAAGTGGGAATGAAGCCCAAAAAACGAAGAAGGAACAAATCTTCAGACAAGAATGCAAATAAAAGAGAGAATGAGAACACAACAACAAAACTGGCCAAAGTGACTAATCAGGAAACTAAAAATGATTCACCTGCAGAAAATGAAAGCTATGGTGGCAGGCACCAGTAATCCCAGTTACTTGGGAAGCTGAGGCAGGAGAATTGCTTGAATCTGGGAGGTGGAGGTTGCAGTAAGCCAAGATTGTGCCACTGCACTCCAGCTTGGGTGACAGAGTGAGAGTTCTCCATCAAAAAAAAAAAAAAAAAAGGAAAGAAGGAAAGAAAAGAAGAAAATAAAATAAAATTGAAACTAAAAATGAGAGCTGGGTGTAGTGGCACACATCTATAGCCCCAGCTACTCAAGAGACTCAGGCAAGAGGATGGCTTGCAACCAGGAGTTAGAGGCCAGCCTGGGCAACATAGCAAGACCCCATCTCTAAATACAAAAACAAAACAAATCAGCCAGGCATGTGACTCAAGCCTGTAATCCCAGCTGTTTGGAAGGCTGAGGCAGGTGGATTGCCTGAGTCCAGGAGTTTGAGACAGCCTTAGCAAAATGGCTGGGGAGGTCTCATAATTATGGCGGAAAGCGAAAGGCAGGTCTTACATTGCAGCAGACAAGAGACAGAATGAGAATTAAGTGAAATGAGCTTCCCCTTATCAAACCATCAGATCTTGTGAGATTTATTCACTACCACAAGAACAGTATGGGAGAAACCGCTCCATGATTCAATTATCTCCCACCTGGTCCCTCCCACAACACATGGGAATTATGAGAGTACAATTCAAGATGAGATTTGGGTAGGAACACAGAGTCATACCATATCACCACATATTCAAGAAGCTCTGAGAATCCTAAGATACAAAGAAAACCACACCTGGGTATAACACAGTCCAAACTACTGAATACCTGAGGAAAAAAATATCAAAAAACAGCACGAGGAAAAAGACATGTTATCTTCAAGGTAACAATAAGACTGAAAGCTGACTTTGTGATTTTAGAGGTGGAAAACAACAGAAAAAAGGACATTTTTTAATTTTGAAGAAAACAACTGCCATGCTAGAATTCTACATCCACCAGAAATATTATTGAGAAATAAAAGCTTGAAAATTCCACTTCCAGGATAACAGTATAAACTGGAATTCAGTGGATTCACTTCTTGCTAAACAAAGCAAGAACTATTTAAAAAGAAAAAAACAAACCAAACAACCATTTAAAGTCTCTAGCAATTGCCCTGAGGGAAAACAGCAGAGGAAGAAATATTTTTGCAAGAAATTCGACCACAATTTGGTAAGAATAGAGAGAGTACATAGAATTCCTCGTTTTGTTCTCCCCCTCTTCTCCTCCATCCTCTCACTTCCCTCTCTCTTCTCCCCACCAGCCTCCTTCCTGGAGAGTTTGTGGCATTTGAATCACAACCTGCTCCACCCCTCCCTCACCCCAGCTCAGTACAACAGATGGTCCACTCTAGGCAGATGTGGCCAAGAAGGGGCTCCCTCTCCCCTCAGTTTCCAATGAAAGCTTACCATATCTCACCAGGAGGATAGGCCTCCAGCAGTTTTCATCCCCTCCAACTCCAAGTTAAAGAGGCTAAATTCCAGTGAATGAGGCTGACAGGACAAGGGCTCCCATCCTCCATTCAGCTTCTCTCCAAGGGCAGAGGCATAGCAGGCCAAGACTATTTGGGACCTGACTGCTCTGGCCCCAGCTTGCTCATAGGCAGAGGTTCCACAATGGGAAGACCATAGAATACTGCCTCACTCACTGCCCAAGGAAGTGGCTCCGAGAGTTTGCCTAGGAGGAGAGGCAGTCCATCAAAGAATTCTCAAGCTCTTCCTTAAAGAACTGACTTTATTTGAAACAGAGCATAGGGGAGGTTCAAGTCTAGGGTAACTCTCAAAAATAGCTCTTTAAATTAATAAGACACTAAACCACAGGTCAGCTGGTTTATCAGAGAGAACTAGGGAAAGAGACAGCTTCTGGAGTCAGAATAAACCTCAAAGATGGACTTTAAACAATACTCCTGCCCAAATTTAATTGGATCAGACTGCTGAGCAATTCATGTCCTCGGGTAGGGGTCCCCAACCCCTAAGCCATGGACCGGTTTTGATCTGTGGCCTGTTAGGAACTGGGCTGCACCGCAGGAGGTGAGCAGTGGGTGAGTGAACGAGCATTAGTCCCTGAGCTCTGCATCCTGGCCGATCAGTCACAGCACTGGATTCTCATAGGAGCACGAACCCTGTTGTCAACTGCAGATGCAAGGGATCTAGGTTGCGTGCTCCTTATGAGAAGCTATTGCTAGATAATCTGAGGTGAAACAGTTTCATCCCAGAACCATCCCTTCTCACCTAATCCATGGAAAAACTGACTTCCATAAAACTGGTCCCAGGTGCCAAAAAGGTTGGGAACCACTGCCCTAGGGCACTGTCAAAAACACCAGAGCAATCTGCCTGCAATTAGTGGACCCTAATGGGAACGATGTAATACCATCTGAAGTAGATAGCTTCACAGGCAGATCAGGGAGAGAGACAGAGAGTTGTGCCAAAAAGGTTATCATTGCAGGATGACTCTGATTATGCTCTAGGTTCCATATGGTGAAGAAAATGTATGCCACTGAAATAGTTTCACTAAGTCATAAAACACATAAACTAGCAAACAACAAAAACAAGCTCTAGAGAAGGGGGAGGGGAACCAGTAACCAGAATTCCTATATTACCTAAAATGTCTGTTTTCAAAAAAAGCAGGAGACACGCAAATAAATAAATAAATAAATAACAATAAAATGTGACCCATAACACAGGAAAAATGCAAGAACACAAACTGCCTGTGAGAGAAGCCAGAAGTCAGATTTAAGATTTCAAAGGAGCTATGATAAATATGTTCCAAAAACTCAATGAACCATGCTGACTGAAGTAAAATTAGGTATGAAGACAATGTCTCATCGAGTACAGAATATCAATAAAGACAAAAATTATTTCAAAAGCAACTAAATGGAAATTCTGAAGTTGAAAAGTACAATAATCTGAAATAAAAATTAATTTGTGGGGCCAACAATAGATTTGAATGGGCAGAAGAATCAATAAACTTGAAGATAAACTGCGAGAAAAAAGAATTTTAAAAAATGAATGGAGCCTCAGGCAAGTGTGGAATACCTTTAAGCACATCTATACACACACAATAGAGGAACCAGGAGAGGAGACAGAGAAGGTGCAGAAGAAAATATATGAACCACCAATGGTCAAAGAACTCCGAAAGGAAAATATCTTGGGCCCCCAAAATCACTAAGGAAAACTCAAGCTGGAAACTGCTTAGGGCAAACCTGCTTCCCATTCTATTCAAAATTATCCCTCTGCTCATTGAGGTAGATGCATATCTGATTGCCTCCTTTGGAAAAGCTAATCAGAAACTCAAAAGAAAGTAACTATTTGTGTCTCACCTATCTGTGATCTGGAAGCTCCCTCCCCACTTCAAGTCTTCCTGCCTTTGCTTCAAGTTGTCCCACCTTCCCAGGCCGAACAGATGTACTTCTTACATATATTATTGATGTGTCATGTTTCCCTAAAATGCATAAAACCAAGCTGTGCCCCGACCACCATGGGCAAATGTTGTCAGGACCTCCTCAGGCTGTGTCACAGCACATCCTCAACCTTGGCAAAATCAACTTTCTAAATTACCAGAGACCTGTCTCAGGTTTTCTGCGTTCACAGAACTAATCAAAAGAGTTTAGAATGTATCTCAAAATAAACATGGAAATGCTGTCAGGCCTCTGAACCCAAGCTAAGCCATCATATCCCCTGTGACCTTCACGTACACATCCAGATGGCCTGTTCCTGCCTTAACTGATGACATTCCACCACAAAAGAAGTGAAAATGGCCCGTTCCTGCCTTAACTGATGACATTACCTTGTGAAATTCCTTCTCCTGGCTCATCCTGGCTCAAAAGCTCCCCCGCTGAGCACCCTGTGATCCCTGCCCCTGGCCACCAGAAAACAACCCCCTTTGTCTATCATTTTCCTTTACCTACCCAAATCCTATAAAACAGCCCACCTCTATCTCCCTTTGCTGACTTTCTTTTCGGACTCAGCCTGCCTGCACCCAGGTGAAATAAACCGCTTTATTGCTCACACAATGCTTGTTTGGTGGTCTCTTCACAGGGACGCGAGTGAAAAATGCAACATACCAAAACTTATGGGATGAAGCAAAGGCAGTACTAAAAGGGAATTTTATAGCAATAAATGCCTCCATTTTAAAAGATCCAAAATAATCCCAATTTTATACTTCAAGGAAGTAGAGGTGAACAAACTAACCCCAAAGTGAGAAGGAAGGAAATAATTGAGATTAGAGTAGACATAAATACAATCTGTAGAAAACAATAGAATAGAAAAACAATAGAAAAAACAACAAAACAGTTGGTTTTTTGAAAATAAAATGGATAAACTTTGTAGCTAGATTAATTAAGAATAAAAGAGAGAAAACTCAAAATCAGAAATGAAAGAGACAACTGATGCCACAGAAATTAAAAGATTGTAAGATACTGCTGTGAACAATTACATGCCAACAAATTGGACAATGTAGAAGAAATGGATGAAATCTCAGAAATATACAACCTACCAAGACTGATTCATGAATAAATAGAAAGTCTGAGTAGACCTATACCTAAAACAAGGAGACTGGGCTGGGCGCGGTGGCTCAAGCCTGTAATCCCAGCACTTTGGGAGGCCGAGACGGGCGGATCACGAGGTCAGGAGATCGAGACCATCCTGGGTAACACCGTGAAACCCCGTCTCTACTAAAAAATACAAAAAACTAGCCGGGCGAGGTGGAGGGCGCCTGTAGTCCCAGCTACTCGGGAGGCTGAGGCAGGAGAATGGCATGAACCCGGGAGGCGGAGCTTGCAGTGAGCTGAGATCCGGCCACTGCACTCCAGCCTGGGCGGCAGAGCGAGACTCTGTCTCAAAAAACAAAAACAAACAAACAACAACAACAACAAAAAAAACCAAAAAAAAAAAAACAAAACAAAACAAGGAGACTGAAGCAGTAATCAAAAACCTCCCATTAAACAAGGCCCAGGCCAGGTGTGGTGGCACATGCCTGTAGTCCCAGCTACCTGGGAGGCTGAGGAAGGAGGATTGCTTGAATTTGGGAGTTTGAGGCTTCAGTGAGCTATGATCTCGCCACTGCACTCTAGCTTGGACAACAGTGAGATTCTCTCAAAACAGACAACAAAAATCATATGTTGAATCACAAGGTGATGGTGTTGGGAGGTGGGACCTTTGGGAGGTGATTATGCAGGCAGGTCCCTCATAATTGGAATTAGTGCTCTTATAAAAGAGACCCCAGAGACCTTTGCTCCCTCTGCCATGTGAGGATATAGCAAGAGGTCGCAATTCAGAAGGGGCCGTCATTAGAACCTGATCATGCTTGCACCCTAATCTTGGACTTCCAGCCTTAAGAACTGTGAGAAATAAAGATATTTATTGTGCAGAGGAGGTCAAGAATGCAGTGAGCTATGATGGCACCACTGTACTCTAGCTTGGGCAACAGAGCAAGACCCCATTTAAAAAAAGATGGGCCAAGTTTTTTTCTCAAAGATGACACATAAATGGTCAACAGGTATTAATATATGAAAAGATGCTCAACATCATCAGGAAAATGCAAATGAAAACCACAAAGAGGTATCACTACACACATTAGAATGGCTATTATTATTATTATTATTTTTTTTGAGATGGAGTCTCGCTCTGTCACCCAGGCTGGAGTGCTGTGGCCGGATCTCAGCTCACCGCAAGCTCCGCCTCCCGGGTTCACGCCATTCTCCTGTCTCAGCCTCCCGAGTAGCTGGGACTACAGGCGCCGCCACGTCGCCCGGCTAGTTTTTTGTAGTTTTAGTAGAGACGGGGTTTCACCGTGTTAGCCAGGATGGTCTCGATCTCCTGACCTCGTGATCCGCCCGTCTCAGCCTCCCAAAGTGCTGGGATTACAGGCTTGAGCCACCGTGCCCAGCCGCTATTACTTTTTAAAAGCCTGAAAAATAACAAGTGTTGATGATGATGTGTTGGTAGAAATGTAAAATGGTGCAGTCATGCAAAACAATATAGAAGTTTCTTTAAAAATTAAAAATAGAACCATCATATGATTCAGTAATCCCACTTTTGGGTAACTATCCAAAAGAATTGATATCAGAATCCTTTTTCTTTTTTCTTTTGAGATGAAGTCTTGTTCTGTCACCAGGCTAGAGGGCAGTGGTGTGATCCTGGCTCACTGCAACCTCCACCTCCCAGGTTCAAGCAATTCTCCTGCCTCAGCCTCCTGGGTAGCTGGGATTACAGGCACATGCCACCATGCCCAGCTAGTTTTTGTATTTTTAGTAGAGACAGGGTTTCACCATGTTGGCCAGGATGGTCTTGATCTCTTGACCTTGTGCACCCACCTTGGCCTCCCAAAGTGTTGGGATTACAGGCATGACCCACCACAGCTAGCCAATGTCAGAATCTTGAAGATAGGTTTGTGCTCCCATGTTCACTGCAGCATTATTCACAATAGCCAAGAGGTGGAAACAACCTAGATGTCCATCAACAGATGGAGGTACAAAGAAAATCTGGTATATCCATACAATGAAATATTCAGCCATAAAATATTGTAGAAAAAAATATCATATGCAACTACATAAATGAACTTTGAGGACATTATGCTAAGTGAAATAAGACAGTCATAGAAGGATGAATACTGCATAGTTCCACTTATATGAGGTATCTAAAACAGTCACACCCATAGAAACAAAAAGTGCAATGGTGGTTGCCAGGGGTTGGGGAGAGGGAGAAATGGGGAGTTGCTATTCAGTGGGTATAGGGTTTCAGTCATGCAAGGTTTTGAGAAAGTTCTAGAGATCTGCTATACAGCATTTTGCTATTGTATTGTACACTTAAAAATATTTAAGAATGTAGACTGATCCTCATGTTATATAGTTTTACCACCATTTAGGAAATACTTGAATAATGGCTGAAAACTTCTGATATTTCCTGGAAAACATTAAACTGCACATCCAAGAGGCCCAAAGAACTCCAAGTAGGATAAACACAAAGATACTAACACTCAGAAACATCATGGTAAAAACATTAAATGTTAATGACAAGGAGAAAATCTTGAAAGCAAGAGAAAAACAACTGATCATGTACAAGAGAACCCCAATAAGATAAACAGTAGACTTCTCATCAGAAGTAATGGAGGTCAGAAGACAGTGGATAACATATTCAAAGTTCTGAAAGAAAAAGACTCTCAACCAGGAATTTTCTATCTTGGCCTGGTGTGGTGACTCATGCCTATAATCCCAGCAATTCTAGAGGCCGAGTGGATGGATCACCTGAGGTCCGGAGTTTGAGACCAGCCTGGCCAACATAGTGAAACCCCATCTCTATTTAAGAAAAAAAAAAAGAAAGCTGGGTATGGTGGCGTGCCTGTAATCCCAGCTACTCAGGAGGCTGAGGCAGAAGAATCACTTAAACCCAGGAGATGGAGGCTGCAGTGAGCTGAGATCGCACCACTGTACTCCAGCCTGGGCAACAGAGCGAGACTGTCTCTAAAAAAGAAAAAAAAAAAAAAGAAGAAGTTTCTATCCAGCAAATTATCTTCCAAAAGTGAAGATGAAATACAAGCATTACCAGATAAATATAAACAGATAATTTATTGCTACTAGACCCACCTTATAAAAAATACCAAAGAACATTCTTCAGGTTGAAAGCAAGTAAACCCAGATAGAAATGAGAACCCACCAAAAACACAAAGAACAAAGATAAAGGTAATTATTTAATTACATAAGACAGTATTAATGTATGTATTTAATCTCTCAATTAATTTAAAAAGCAATGTTATAAATCAATTTTATATAATTACATTGTTTAGGCTTTAAGATGTAAACATGTATTATATATGACAACAGCACAAAGGAGGTGGATGAGAGCAGAGTTGTACTGGACAAAGGAAATGACAGCAGATGGTAACCTAAATGTACAGGAACAAATGAAGAAAACCATAAATGGTAAATAAGAAAGTAAACATTAAAAATTTTACCAATATATACTTTCTCATTTCTTTTCTGTTTCCACAATTGACATAAAATTATATAAAGTAAAATTATAAAATGTATTTGTGGGTTTATAACGAACATATAATTGTAAAACAACAGTACATAAAGGAGGAAGATTAAATAGAGCTATATACAAGTAACAATTCTATATCTCATTGAATTTTGTTAGTATAAATCAGAAGTAAATTCTGATGAAATGTATGTGGTAAGCTCTAGAGTCAGCATTAAGAGAATAACTTTCAAAAAGTGAAAATATCAATAAAGAAATTAAAATGTTATAATAGAAAAATTGTACTCAATGCAGCTGGGCATGGTGGTTCACATCTATAATCCCAGTCACTTGCGAGGCTGAGGCAGGAAGATCACTTGAGGCCAGGAGTTTGAGACCAGCCTAGGCAACATAAAAGCAAGACCCTGTTTCTAAAAATAAAATTGGAAAAAAAAAAAAAAGCAAAACAAAACAAAAAAAATCCCACACACTTAGCCAGACATGGTGGCAGACACCTGTAGTCCCAGCTACTTGAGGCCTGAGGCTCAGGAGGAAGGATCCCTTCAGCCCAGGAGTTCAAGGCTACAGAGAGCCATGATCAGGCCACTGCACTCCAGCCTAGGAAACAGGGCAAGACCTGACTTTAAAAATAAAGTAAAATCTACTCAATGCAAAAGAAAAAAATTAAGGAGGAATGGTGGAACAGAAAAGACACAAGATATACAAAACACAAAGAGCACAATGGCAGATGTAAACCCAACTACACAACAAACTACAATAAATGTGACTAAACAATTCAAAGAAAAGGCAGAAAGAAAAAAAGAAAGGGAAAAAAAGGCAGAGTCACAGTGGATTAAAAAACAATATCCAACTATATGCTATCTATAGGAAATACACTTCAGATTCAAAGATAAAAACAGATTGGAAGTAAAAGAATGGAAAAAGATACACAGATGCTCCTCAACTTACAATGGTGTTATGTCCTGAAAAACCCATGATACGTTGAAAATATAGAAGTTGATAAGCTTTGGATCTATGTCCCCACCCAAATCTCATACTGAAATGCAATCCCCAATGCTGGAGATAGAGCCTGGTAGGAAGTGATTGGATCATGGGGGCGGTTTCTCATGAATGGCTTAGCACATCCCCCTGGTGCTGTTTTTGTGATAGAGTTCTAGTGAGATCTGGTTGTTTAAGTGTGTGGCACCTCCTTCCTGTATCTCTTCCTCCTGCTCCAGCCATGTAAGATGTGCCTGCTTCCCCTTCACCTCCTGCTATAATTTTAAGTTTCCTGAGGCCTCCCTAGAAGCAGAAGCTGGTATGCTTCCTGTACAGCCTGCAGAACTCTGAGCCAATTAAACCTCTTTTCCTTACAAATTACCCAGTATCAGGTATTTGTTTATAGTAGTGTGAGAATGGACTAATAAGTAAAAAAATGCATTTAATACATCTAACCTATCAAACATCATAGCTTAGCCTCACCTACCTTAAACATGCTCAGAACATTTACATTAGCCTACAGTTGGGCAAAATAATCTAATACAAAGCCTATTTTATAGTAAAGTGTTGCATATCATGCAATTTATTGACTACTGTACTGAAAATGAAAAACAGAATAATTTTGTACCATTGTGAAGTTGAAAAATCATAAATCAAATAAGATACGCTGTGTTATGCAAATAGCAACCATAATAAAGCTAGAGTAGTTATACTAATAATGACAAAATAGACTTTAAAATGTAACATGCTACCAGAGATAAAGAGGGACATTTTACCATGATAAAAGGGTCAACTCAAAAGTTATAACACTTGTAAACATATACACAGCTAACAACAGAGCTTCAAAGAATGTGCAATGAAAGGTTGAAAAAATTGGGGTGTTGGGAGCAAGCCCCCCAAAACCTGGCCATAAACTGGCCCCAAAACTGGCCATAAACAAAATTTCTGCAGCACTGTGACATGTCCATAATGGCCCTAATGCCCAAGCTGGAAGGTTGTGGGTTTACGGGAATAAGGGCAAGGAACACCTGGGCCAGCCCAGGGCGGAAAACCACTTGAAGGCATTCTTAGGCCACAATTAGCATGAGTGAACTGTGTCTTAAGAGCGTGTTTCTGCTGCAGTTAACTAGCCCAACCTATTCATTTAATTCGGCCCATCCCTTCATTTCCCATAAGGGATACTTTTTGTTAATTTAATTCTATAGAAACAATGCTAATGACTGGTTTGCTGTCAATAAATACGTGAGTAAATCTCTGTTTGGGGCTCTCAGCTCTGAAGGCTGTGAGATCCCTGATTCCCCACTTCACACCGCTACATTTCTGTGTGTGTGTCTTTAATTTCTCTAGCGCCCCTGGGTTAGGGTCTCCCTGACCGCGCTGGTCTCTGCATTGGGGGGAAATACATAGTTCAACAACAGTTGTCAGAGACTTCAAACCCCACTTTCAATTTGGATAGAACATCTAACCAGAAGATCAACAAGGAAATACAGATGGCCCTCTGTATCTAGGTGATACAGTTTGGCTCTGTGTCCCCATCTAAATCTCTTCTCAAATTGTAATCCCAACATGTTGAGGGAGAGACCTGGTGGGAGGTGATTGGATCATGGGGGTGGTTTCCCCCAGGCTGTTCTCATGATAGTGAGTTCTCAGAAGACCTGATGGCTTAAAAGTGCTTGGCAGTCGACCCTCCCTGCCCACTGCTGCTGCTATGTAAGATGTGCCTTGCTTCCCCTTTACTTTCTGCCATGACTGTAAGTTTCCTGAGGCCTCCCCAGCTATGTAGAACTATGAGTCAATTAAACCTCTTTCCTTTATAAATTACTCGGTCTCAGGTAGTTCTTCATAGCAGTGTGAAAACAGACTAATACTCTAGGGATTCTGCATCAATGGATTCAAGTGACCACAAATACAAAAAAATTTGGAAATTAAACAAAAAGCATGGTTGCATTTGTACTGAACATACACAGATTTGTCATTATTCCCTAGACAGTAAAGTTTAACAACTATTTACATAGCATTTACATTGTATTAAAGTATACAGGAGGAGGATGTACATAGGTGATACGAAAATAGTACACCATTTTATATAAGGGACTTGAGCATCTGTGGAGTTTAGTATTTGAAGGGGTTCCTGGAACCAATCTCCCATGGATACTGAGGGACAAGGGTAGAAGATTTAGAACACTATATACAAACTAGACTTAACAAACATATAAGTTGTTAGAGAATACTTCACCCAACAACAGCAGAATATACATTTTTCTCAAGTACACATGGAATATTTTCCAGGACAGATCATAGGTGAGGCCATAAAACAAGCCTCGATAAGTTTAAAAAGACTGAAACTCTACAAGTTTCCTTGTCTTATGTTTTTTAAACATAATGGAATGAAACTGAAACTAATAACAGAAAACAATTTGCTAAATTCACAAATATGTAAAAATTAAGCAACACAGTACTAAATAACCAATGGGTCAGACAAGAAGTACAAAGCAAAATTAGAAAATACTTCAAGATGAATGAAAAGGAAGACACAACATATCAAAACCTGCGGGATGCAGCTAAATCAGTGCTTAAAGGGAAATTTGTAGCTGTCAATGTCCACATTTTTTAAAGTTAAAAAAAATTTTTCTTTTTTAGAAATTTTACTTTAAGTTCTGGGATATATGTGCAGAACCTGCAGGTTTGTTACATAGGTATACATGTGCCATGGTGCTCTGCTGCACCTATCAACCTGTCATCTAGGTTTTTAGCCCACATGCATTAGGTATTTGTTCTAATGCTTTCCCTCCCCTTGCCCCTCACCCCATGATGGGCCCTGGTGTGTGATGTTCCCCTCCCTGTGTCCATGTGTTCTCACTGTTCAACTCCCACTTACGAGTGAGAACATATTGTTTTTGGTTTTCTGTTCCTGTGTTAGTTTGCTAAGAATTATGGCTTCCAGTTTTATCCATGTCCCTGCAAAGGACATGAACTTATTCTTCTTTATGGCTGCGTAGTATTCCATGGTGTATATATGCCACATTTTCTTTATCCAGTCTATCAGTGATGGGCATTTTGGTTGGTTCCAAGTCTTTGCTATTGTAAATAGTGCTACAAGAAACGTATCTGTGCATGTATCTTTACAGCAGAATGATTTACAATCCTTTGGGTATATACCCAGTAATGGGACTGCTGGGTCAACTGGTATTTCCGGTTCTAGATCCTTGAGAAATCACCACACTGTCTTCCACAATGACTGAACTCATTCACACTCCCACCAACAGTGTAAAAGCATTCCTATTTCTCCACACCCTCACCAGCATCTGCTGTTTCCTGACTTTTTTTTTTTTTTTG
>NW_016807714.1:2207580-2210359 GCF_001698545.2 Rhinopithecus bieti
GGATACCATCAAGATGACAGCTTCCAGTGCATTTAGAATTTCATTGAATGTAACAGTTCACCAATGCTATCTAATAAAACAGTGTGATTCTCTTCTTTACGTGGCCTCAAGAGCCCATAGAAATTCACATTCTGGTCATTCTGAACTTCTTGCAATGACCCCCCCTTTCTTTTTTCTTTTTCTTTTTTTTTTTTTTTTTTTTTGAGATGCAGTCTCACTCTGCCACCCAGGCTGGAGTGCAGTGGCACAGTCCCAGCTCACTGTAACCTCCACCTCCCAGGTTCAAGTGATTCTCCTGACTCAACCTCCCGAGTAGCTGAGACTACAGGTGCCCACCACCATGCCTGGCTAATTGTTTTATTTTTAGTAGGGATGGGGTTTCACCATGTTGGCCAGGATGGTATGTATCTCTTGACCTCATGATTCACCCACCTCAGCCTCCCAAAGTGCTGGGATTACAGGCGTGAAGCACTGCGCCCGGCCTCTTATATTCTTTTGAATAAATCAAACTTTATATGTAATTTTATGTTTCTTCTCCATTAGCTTTTTAGTTGTACATTCTTTTTTAAGTGATGACTAATGATTAAATATGTCTCTTTGACTTACTATGGTCTACCTTAATGTTTTACCACTTCTTGAAAATGCAAGATCCTTACAATTCCTTTCGTCCCTCTCCTTCCTTTCGTTATTATTGTCACTTATTTTGTGCTACCTACTTTGAAACCTTACCAGAGAGTTTATTCCATTGCTATTTCTTGACAGTAAATATTCATTTAGAATTACCCTTTCTAGTGTTTTTCATTCCTTTCTGCAATTCTGTACTTCTGTTCAAGATCATTATTTTCAGTTTGAAATTTTTTCTTTAGTATTTCTGTACTTGAGTTGGCATTATTCTGTGAGCTTTTGTCTGAAAGTGTCTTTGTTTTCCTTTCTTGATTTTTTCCTTTATTCAATGGATATGATGTATTGATTGATTTTTGGATGCTAAACAAACCTTGCATTTCTGGGATAAGTCCCACTCAGTAATGGTGTATAATTTTATATATATATATTGTGGAATTTGATTTGCTAGCATTTTGTTGGGGAATTTTGTGTCTGTATTAGAGATGCTGATCTGTTGTTTTATTGTCTGTTTTTGGTATCAGGGTAATACTGTTTTCATTGAATGAATTGGAAAGTGTTCTCTTTTGTTTTTTTTTTTGGAAGAGTTTGTAAGAATTAGTATTAAGCCTTTTTTTCTATTCTGTAGTTCATTAGTTTCTGTTATATTCCTTATTTTCTACCTTCTGCTTGATTTGGGTTTAGTTCTTTTGTTTGTTTGTTTGTTTTCCCCAGTGTTTTAAGGTAGAAGATTAGGTTGTTGATTTGCTCCCTTTAAAAAAAAAAAAATGTAGGCATTGAGGGATGGCCACGATAGCCAAATACAGACAGCTCCGGTCTGCAGCTCCCATTGAGACCAAAACAGAAGATGGGTGATTCCTGCATTTCCAACTGAGGTACCCAGTTCATCTCATTGGGACCGGTTAGGTAGTGGAGAGGGAGTGGAAGCAGGGTGGAACATCGCTTCACCCAGGGAGTGCAAGGAGCCAGGGGACCTCCCTCCTCTCCCAGCTAAGGGAAGCCATGAGGGACTGTGCTACACGGCCTGGGTACTACACTTTTCCCATGGTTTTTACAATCTGCAGATCAGGAGATTCCCTCATGAGCCTACACCACCAGGGTCCTGGGTTTTAAGCACAAAACTGAGTGGCTATTTAGGCAGGCACCGAGCTAGCTACAGGAGTTTTCTTCATACCCTGGTGTCACCTGGAATCCCAGTGAGACAGAACTGTTCACTCCCCTGGAAAGGGGGCTGAAGCCAGGAAGCCAAGTGGTCTCTCTCAATGAGTCCCACTCCCATGGAGCCCAGCAAGCTAAGAACCACTGGCTTGAAATTCTCACTGCCAGCACAGCAGTTTGGAGTTGACCTGGGACATTCAAGCTTGGAGGGGAAAGGAGCATCTTCTGAGATTACTGAGGCTTTAGTAGGCTGTTTTCCCCAATAGTGCTAAGGAGACCAGGAGGTTTGGACTAGGCGGAACACCACAGTGTGGTAAAGCAGCTGTGGCCAAACTGCTTCTCTAGATTTCTCCTCACTGGGCAGGGCATCTCTGTAGGAAATACAGCAGCCCCAGTCAGGAGCTTATAGATAAAACTTTCATCTCCCTGGGACAGAGCACCTGGAGGGAGGGGCAGCTGTGGGCACAGCTTCAGCAGACTTAATCTTAACTGCCTGGCTGTGAAGAGAGCAACTGATCCTGACAAGCGGGATTCTTCCAGCACAGCACACCAGCTCTGCTAAGGGACAGACTGCCTCCCCAGGTGGGTCCCTGAATCCCATACCTCCTGACTGGGAGACACCTCTCAACAGGTCAACAGACACCTCATACAGGAGAGCCCTGGATGGCCTCAGGTCAGTGCCCCCTCAGGGATGAAGCTTCTAGAGGAAGGAGCAGGCAGCAATCTTTGCTGTTCTGCAGCCTCCACTGGTGATAACCAAGTCAACAGGGTCTGGAGTGGACCTCCATCAAACTGCAGCAGACCTGCAGAAGAGGGCTCTAAGGTGGCGGGCGCCTGTAGTCCCAGCTACTTGGGAGGCTGAGGCAGGAGAATGGCGTAAACCCAGGGGACGGAGCTTGCAGTGAGCTGAGATCCGGCCACTGCACTCCAGCCTGGGCGACACAGCGAGACTCCGTCTCAAAAAAACAAAACAAAACAAAACAAAATAAAATAAAATAAA
>NW_016807714.1:2210833-2215354 GCF_001698545.2 Rhinopithecus bieti
TATTGTTTTGGTTTTCTGTTCCTGTGTTAGTTTGCTAAGAATTATGGCTTCCAGTTTTATCCATGTCCCTGCAAAGGACATGAACTTATTCTTCTTTATGGCTGCGTAGTATTCCATGGTGTATATATGCCACATTTTCTTTATCCAGTCTATCAGTGATGGGCATTTTGGTTGGTTCCAAGTCTTTGCTATTGTAAATAGTGCTACAAGAAACGTATCTGTGCATGTATCTTTACAGCAGAATGATTTACAATCCTTTGGGTATATACCCAGTAATGGGACTGCTGGGTCAACTGGTATTTCCGGTTCTAGATCCTTGAGAAATCACCACACTGTCTTCCACAATGACTGAACTCATTCACACTCCCACCAACAGTGTAAAAGCATTCCTATTTCTCCACACCCTCACCAGCATCTGCTGTTTCCTGACTTTTTTTTTTTTTTGAGATGCAGTCTTGCTCCGTTGCCCAGGCCGGAGTGCAGTGGCATAATCTTGGCTCACGCCCGACTAATTTTTTTGGGTTATTAATACAGATGGGGTTTCACCATGTTAGCCAGGATGGTCTCAATCTCCTGACCTCGTGATCCACCTGTCTTGGCCTCCCAAAGTACTGGGATTACAGGCATGAGCCACCATGCCTGGCTGACAATGGGGTTTTCCAAATATACAGTCAAATAGACACAATTTGACTGCCTCTCTTCCTATTTGAATACTCTATTTCTCTTGACTGATTGCCCTGGCCAGAACTTCCAATACTATGTTGAATAGGAGTGGTGAGAGAGGGTATCCTTGTCTTGTGCTGGTTTTCAAAGGGAATGTTTCCAGCTTCTGCCTATTCAGTATGATATTGGCTATGGGTTTGTCATAAATAGCTTTTATTATTTTGAGATATGTTCCATCAATACCTAGTTGATTTAGTTTTTAACATGAAGAGATGTTGAATTTTATTGAAGGCCTTTTCTGCATCTATTGAGATAATCATGAGGTTTTTGCCATTGGTTCTGTTTATGTGATGGATTACAAATTTGCCTATGATGAAACAGCCCTGCATCCCAAGGATGATGTTGACTTGATCTTGATGAATAAGCTTTTTGATATGCTGCTGGATTCAGTTTGCCAATATTTTATTGAGCATTTTTGCATCGATGTTCATCAGGGATATTGACCTGAAATTTTCTTTTTTTGTTGTGTCTCTGTCAGGTTTTGGTATCAGGATGATGCTGACCTCATAAAAAGGGTTAGGGAGGATTCCCTCTTTGGAATAGTTTCAGAAGGAATAGTACCAGTTCCTCTCTATACCTCTGGTAGAATTTGGCTGTGAATCCATCTGGTTCTGGGTTTTTTTGGGGTTGTTAGGCTATGAATTACAGCCTCAATTTCAGAACTTGTTATTGGTCTGTTCAGGGATTTGACACCTTCCTGGTTTAGTCTTGGGAGGGTGCATATGTCCAGGAATTTATCCATTTCTTCTAGATTTTCTAATTTGTGTAGAGGTGTTTATAGTATTCTCTGGTCATAGTTTGTATTTCTGTGGGATCAGTGGTAATATCCCCTTTATTATTTTTTATTATATCTATTTGATTCTTCTCTCTTTTCTTCATTAGTCTAGCTAGTGGTCTATCTATTTTGTTAATTTTTTCAAAAAAACATCTTCTGCATTCATTGATTATTGAAGGATTTTTCCTGTCTGTATCTCCTTCAGTTTTGCTCTGATCTTAGTTATTTCTTGTCTTCTGCTAGCTTTTTAATTCGTTTGCCCTTGCTTCTCTAGTTGTTTTAATTGTGATATTAGGGTGCCAATTTCAGATCTTTCCAGCTTTCTGATGTGGGCATTTAGTGCTATAAATTTCCCTCTTAATGCTGCTTTAGTTGTGTCCCAGAAAGTCTGGTATATTGTCTGTTTGTTCTCATTGGTTTCAAAGAACTTATTTCATTCTTAATTTCGTTATTTACCCAGGAGTCATTCAGGAGTAGGTTGTTCAATTTCCATGTAGTTGTACGGTTTTGAGTTTCTTAATCCTGAGTTCTAATTTGATTGCACTGTGGTCTGGGAGGCTGTTATGATTTCTGTTCTTTTGCATTTGCAGGGGAGTGTTTTACTTCCAATTATGTGGTTGATTTTAGAATAAGTGCCATGTGGCACTGACAAGAATGAGAAGAATTCAAGTCCTGAATATCCTTTAATTTTAAAGGATGCTGGCTGGGTGTGGTGGATCACACCTATAATCTCAGCACTTTGGGAGGCCAAGGTGGGCAGATCATGAGGTCAGGAGATTGAGACCATCCCGGCTAACACAGTGAAATCCTGTCTCTACTAAAAATGCAAATGCAAATAAATTAGCTGGGCATGGTGGCACGCACCTGTAGTCCCAGCTTCTCAGGAGGCTGAGGCAGGAGAATGGTGTGGACCCAGGAGGCAGAGCTTGTGGTGAGCTGAGATTGTGCCACTGCACTCCAGCCAGGGCAACAGCGTGAGACTCCGTCTCAAAAAAAAAAATAAATAAAAATAAAAAATAAAAAATAAATTAAAAAAATATATAAAGGATGCTAATTTTTTGTCTTGTTAATCTAATATTGACTGTGGGGTGTTAAAGTCTCACACTATTATTGTGTGAAAGTCTAAATCTCTTTGTAGGTCTCTAAGAACTTGCTTTATGAATCTGGGTGCTCCTGTATTGGGTGCATATACATTTAGGATAGTTAGCTCCTCTTGTTGCATTGATCCTTTTACCATTATGTAATGCCCTTCTTTGTCTTTTTTGATCTTTGTTGGTTTAAAGTCTGTTTTATCAGACTAGGACTGCAACCCCTGTTTTTTTGTCTTTGCTTTCCATAGGCTTGGTAAATATTCCTCCATTCCTTTATTTTGAGCCTGTGTGTGTCTTTGCATGTGAGATCGATCTCCTGAATACAGCACACGGATTGGTCTTGACTCTTCATCCAATTGGGTAGTCTGCATCTTTTAATTGGGGCAGTTAGCCCATTTGCATTTAAGATTAATATTTTTATGTGTGAATTTGATCCTGGCATCATGATGCTAGCTGGGTATTTTGCACATTAGTTGATGCAGTTTCTTCATAGTGTCATTGGTCTCTATATTTTTGTGTGCTTTTGCAGTGGCTGGAATGAGTTTTTCCTTTCCATATTTAGTGCTTCCTTTCAGGAGCTCTTGTAAGGCAGGCCTGCTGGTGACAAAATCCCTCAGCATTTGCTTGCCTGGAAAGGCGTTTATTTCTCTTTTGCTTATGAAACTTAGTTTGGCTGGATATGAAATTTTGGGTTGAATATTCTTTTTATTTTTTTGAGATAGAGTTTTGCTCTTACTGCCTAGCCTGGAGTGTAATAGTGCAATCTCAGCTCACTGCAACCTCCACCTCCCAAGCATGTACCACTATGCCCAGCTAATTTTTGTATTTTTTAGTAGAGACAGGGTTTCTCCATGTTGGTCAGATTGGTCTCGAACTCCTGACCTCAGGTAATCTGCTCGTCTCAGCCTCCCAAAGTGCTGGGATTACAGGCGTGAGCCACAGCACCCGGCCCAATTCTTTTCTTTAAGAATGTTGAAAATTGGCCCCCAATTCTCTTCTAGATTATAGGGTTTCTGCAGAGAGATCCATTGTTAAGTCTAATGGGCTTACCTTTGTAGGTGACCTGACCTTTCTCTCTGGTTGCCCTCAGCATTTTCTTCCTTCATTTCACTCTTGGAGATTCTGATGATTATACATCTTGGGTTTGATCTTCTTATGGAGTATCTTAGTGGTGTTCCGTGTATTTCCTGAATTTGAATGTTGGCATATCTTGCTAGGTTGGGGAAGTTCTCCTGGATAATATCCTGAAGTGTGTTTTCCAACTTGGTTCCATTCTACCCATTGCTTTCAGATACACCAATCAATCGTAGGTTTGGTCTTTTCACATAGACCCATATTTCTTGAGGCTTTGTTCATTCCTTTTCATTCTTTTCTCTCTAATCTTGTCTTCATGTCTTATTTTAGCAAGGTGATCTTCATTCTCTGATATCCTTTCTTCCACTTGATCAATTCAGCTATTGATACTTGTGTATGCTTCACGAAGTTCTTGTGCTGTTTGTCAGTTCCATCAGGTCATTTATGTTCCTCTCTAAACTGGTTATTCTAGTTAGCAGTTCCTGTAAGCTTTTATCAAGTTTCTTAAGTTTCTTAGCTTCCTTGCATTGGGTTAGAACTTTTTTTTTTTTTTTTTTTTTAGCTCAAGGAGTTTGTTATTACCCACTTTCTGAAGCCTACTTTTGTCAATTTATCAATCTCATTCTCCGTCCAGTTTGGTGTCCTTGCTGGAGAGGAGTTGTGATCATTTGGAAGAGAAGAGGCTTTTTGGAATTTTCAGTGTTTTTGTACTGTTTTTTCCTCATCTTATGGATTTATCTACCTTTGATCTTTGAGCCTGATGACCTTTGGATGGGGGTTTGTGTGTGTGTGTGCGTGTCTTCTTTGTTGATGTGGTTATTGTTGCTTTCTGTTTGTCAGTTTTTATTTTATTTTATT
>NW_016807714.1:2217807-2231769 GCF_001698545.2 Rhinopithecus bieti
TATATATATATATATATAGTATAGGAAAAAAGAAATAGATGAGACAAGTAGAAAACAAATAGCAAAATGGCAGACTTACTCTCAACTTTATCAAATAAATGTTACATTTACATGGACAAAGCACTCTGCGAGGAGTACCCAAATCCACCTTCATGTTCGATAATTTACTAGGACTCACAGAACTCAGAAAAGCTCTTATGCTCACAATTACACAGTTTATTAGGCCAAAAGGATACAATTAAAAATCAGCAAAGGAAAATGCCACACAGGGTCCAGGAGAGACCAAGTGTGAACTTCCAGATATCCTCTTCCAGTAGGGTCACCTGGACAGACCTTAATTCTTCCGGCCACGTGTGACTACATATGCAAAGTGTTGATGACCAGGGAAACTCACCTGAGCTTTAGTGTTCAGGATTTTTATTAATGGTTAGTACATGGACTTGGGGCACTCAGGTACCTTGACAGTTCCCCTCAGGGGATAATCTGATACACTGTGGTCCAGGGACCCAGGCAAACAGAAATAAGCATTTGCTTTAAATCACATAGTTAGCATAAACTAGCATAGCCCAAGGCCCCAGGTATACTCAAATACTCTTACCAGGCAGAATATTCCAACAGCTTAGAGGTTACCTCCAAGAAGCTAGTCAAGGGGTTAGTCTTAAAGACCTTTGGAATATGCAGGATTTGGGCAGTGCAGGCCTCTGAGTTAACCCTTTACTGCACACTCTAAAAAAAATGACTGTCGGACTGAATAAAATAATTCAACTTATATGAAGTTTATAAAACATTTCATACATAAGGACTCAGAAACATGAGGGTAGAATAAAGCCATATTGAGACACAAAAGGGCTCAACCTATTTGAGGATGTACTTCAGCAAAACAAGGAATAAATAAATAAATAGACATGGAATTCAACAGATGGTGACTCCAATGTAAGAGAGTAAGAATGGAAAGTGCCAGGAAGATAGCTATTCAGCAGCCCTGGAAAGTAACGAATCCTGGCCTTAATGCTGGACCAGTGACTGCACCTGGGGGACAAGGGAGAGAACAGTAATCATTCTTGACAACTCACAACAACTTAGGGAGGTACAAGATGAGTGGAAGGCAATGTTCACAGCAGCTTTATGTATGCTGACCAAAAAACGAAAACAACTCAAATGTTTGTTAACAGAGTATGAACAAATTGTAGTATATTCAAACAAAACAATATTACTCAGAAATAAAAAGAATTATTGATATACAACATAAACACATCTCAGAATAATTATGTTGAATAAAAGAAGCCAGACGAAAAAGAATACATGCTCAATGATTTCATTTTCACATAAAACTCTAGAAAATATAATTTATAGTGACAGAAAGGAGATCAGTAATTACTTCAGGATATAAGTGGGAAGGAGTGAGAAAGGTGGGAAGGAGTGAAAGACGATGAAGGAGGAGAAAATTTTTGGAGGTGATGGATATATCTGCCCTAGATTGTAGCAATGATTTCACATGTGTATACATATGTCAAAAGATATAAAATCATATACTTTAAATATTTGTTAACATATTATATGTTAATTACACCTCAATAAAGCTGGTTCCTTAGGGAAAATAAGAGTATGGGGCTGAGATCAATCTGCCAGGGACCCAACCCTATTCTGTCCCTGGCCGGCTGTGTGATCTGGGGCTACCATTTAATCTCTCTGTGCCTCAGTTTCCTGGGCACCGATTGTGCAGAGATATTGGCAAATTCCATAAATTCACTGTGACAGCACAGTGCCAGGCCTGCATCAAGCACAAATGACCAACGTTAGCTGTGTGGCAGCATGGAGCCCCAGGACTCTGTTCTGCTTACTGTTTACATGCCCAGGTCCCCCACTACACAGGAAGAAATGCTTTCTAGCTCATCTTTTTCCTTAAGACCCAGAATCAGCCTAGGATGCTCTGAGTGAATAACAGCAGGAATGAGAGACTTGGAAGAGAACGTCTCTCTAAGTGGTGTCTCCAAGCAGCCAAAACAGAGCTGGCCAGCAAACCCTGTGGGCAGTGTGAAATATATATTTGGTCTTCACCCCCATGACCTGGCATACAACTCCTAAAATCCTTATAATCTCCAAAGTGCTTTCTTTTCATAGGCTTATGTTGACTGACAGCTTTAGGATGAAGCTGATCACTGGAAAGGCCAAGGCATGATTACAAGGTCAGGATTCTTAGCCCCAAAGACCCAAACTCAGAGAGGGGAAAGGAGCTAAAGGTTAAGTTGATCACCAGTGGCCAATGGTTTAATCAATCATATCTACATAATAAAGTCTCTATAAAAACCTAAGAGGACAGGGTTCAGAGAGCTGCTGGATAGCTAAGTGGATAGGATCCTAGAGGGTGATGTGCCCAGGGAGGGCATGAAAACTCCACACCCCTTCCCCCATACCACAGCCTACATATTTCTTCACCTTTATCCTTTATAATAAATTGGTAAATCTTTTTCTTTTTTTCTTTTCTGAGACAGGGTCTCACTCTGCCACCCAGGCTGGAGTGCAGTGGCATGATCTCAGCTCACTGCAACCTCTTCCTCCTGGGTTCAAGTGATTCTCATGCCTCATCCTTCCAAGTAACTGGGACTATGGATGCACATCACCATGCCCAGCTAATTTTATATTTTTTGTGGAGATGGGGTTTCACCATATTGGTCAGACTGGTCTTGAACTCCTGACCTCAAGTGATCTGCCCACCTCGGCCTCCCAAACTGCTGGGACTACAGGCGTGAGCCACCACGCCTGGCCTAAACTGGCAAATCTAAGTGTTTCCCTGAGTTCTGTGAGCTGCTCCAGCAAATTAATAGAACCCAGAGTGAGGGTCATGGGAACTCCAACTTGAATCCTGTTGGTCTGAAGTTTGGAAATGTCGAACTTACAAGTAGTGTCTTGAGGGGACAGTCTCAGAGACTGAGCCCTCAGTCTGTGGGGTGTCAGGCTATCTCCAAGAAGAAAGCACCAAAACGGAACTGAATTAGAGCTGTTTGGAGCATGGGAAAAGCCCTCCATGCATTTGGTCATGAACTCTTTGTTGATTGTTGCTGTGGTGTCAGAGCAGAGGAAAAATGTGATTAGCATTTTTCCCAAACAGCCTAAGGAGTGGATGACATGGAAGTGAAGGGACTGGGAGCCAGCTGCCAGGGAAAGACACTTGAGCTCTTTTTTGTGGCTGAAAGAGCATTTTCTAGGGTAAATAAAACACAAACCTACTTATGGACAGATAACAGGGGCAAATAACAGCAAGAAAAGAGGACAAGATAGAAAAAGGAGGAGGAAAGCAAAGGCCTGAGGGTAACAAGAGATTTGTCTGAAGCTTGCAGAGACGGGATTCGTGAGTGAAGCTGCAGCACCTATCACAGAAGCAGAGAGTGGGAGCAGACTCACCTTCTCTCTTGTGCCTCCAGCTCCAGCTCCCCTGAGTTCTCAAGATGTGTGGGGTCCATGGTTCATCCCCCTGCTCCAGCCTGGAGATCACATCAGGTTTGGAAGCTTGAAGTCCTATTCCAGAGAAAGGAAGTAAGAGCTGAAAATTCACCCAGGTAAAGGATAGGATGGACCTGTGGTCTGAGTCTGTGTGATGGTTGTGTGCTTCCCTGCCACCTGGTCTCTAATCATGAAGAAAGACACAGACCTCTGCCTAAGCTGAAGAAAGGTCAAAACTAGCTTTTCAGGGGGACAGGGGGCATAGATAGGATAGCATTGTGGCCTGAATACATCATGGTAGAGGACTCACAGTAGGAGGTGTTGATGCCCAGCAGAAGGGTTAAAGGGGGAATGAGTCTCCAACACCATGTCTGGTTTGTCTGGCCCACCAGCCTGGCATGGCCCTTGTCCATTGGCATTGCTGCTTTTGTTCCTGCTCAGCCCCAGCTCGGTCCTTGCCATCTCCTTCCATCTGCCCAGTAATTCTCGCAAGTGCCTCCATGAGGAGATCCACAAGGACCTGCCAGTGACTGGCACATACAAGATCTCCAACCAGTCTGGGGGCACTGGCGGCCTGCGCAGCCACCTCAAGATTACAGATTCTGTTGGCCATATTTTCTTTTTTTTTTTTTTTTTTTTTGAGACGGAGTTTCGCTCTGTCGCCCAGGCTGGAGTGGTGCAGTGGCCAGATCTCAGCTCACTGCAAGCTCCGCCTCCCGGGTTCACGCCATTCTCCTGCCTCAGCCTCCGGAGTAGCTGGGACTACAGGCGCCCGCCACCTCGCCTGGCTAGTTTTTTGTACTTTTAGTAGAGACGGGGTTTCACCATGTTAGCCAGGATGGTCTCGATCTCCTGACCTCGTGATCCGCCCGTCTCGGCCTCCCAAAGTGCTGGGATTACAGGCTTGAGCCACCGTGCCCGGCCCTGTTGGCCATATTTTCTACTCCAAAGAGGAGGCAACCAAGGGGGAAATTTTCCTTTACCACTAAAGATTATGACATTTGAAGTGTGTTTTGAGAGCAAGGGAACAGGGCAGATACCTGACCAACTTGTGATCCTAGACATGAAGCATGGAGTGGAGGCAAAAAATTATGGAGATTGCAAAAGTTGAGAAGCTCAAACCATGAGAGGTGAAGCTGCAACACCTAGAAGACCTTTCAGAATCTACTGTTAATGATTTTGCCTACATGAAGAAGAGAGGAGATGTGTGATACCAATGAGTCAACAAACACTTGGGTCCTATACTTCAGCATCTTTTCAATGTTCTGCCTCACTGGACTAGCCACCTGGCAGGTCTTCCACCTGCAATGCTTCTTCAAGGCCAAGAAGTTGATCAAGTAATGAATGAGGCATATTCTCCTCCCACCTTGTACCTCAGCCAGCAGAACATCGCTGGGACATCCCTGGCCTAAGGCATCCTATCAGCAGCACCATCAAGGTGGGTTGGAGCTTTCTTGCCAGAACTGATCTCTTTTGGTGTGGGAGGACATGGGGTACCACCTACATCCAACAAGTCAATGAGGGACTTCTTTTTAATTTGGTAGAATGTTGACTGGTTTTTGCAACAACAGGTCTATTATTAGAGTCACCTATGACAGAAAGATAGGAGTTACCTAGATAATGTCAAAGTCAGCATTTGTCCTGGGTTCCCTTGTGTGATCTGTTTGAACCATGTTTTCTTTTCTTCTCCCACTTGCTCAGCAGTTTGTGCTTCCATTCTAGTTCTTTTACCAAGATTTTTGTGTGACCATATTGACTACATTTGGATTGCCCTCTTTCAATTTCCTTGTGAAAACACTCTTAACTTTCTCTTTACCCTTAGCTGAAATGTTTACGTAGCTTCTGGTGATATCTTTTCATGATTTTATGTCTCTTAAAATGGTGATGGATGTGACACTTCATAAAAGTGAGCTTTGAACTGTAGATAACTCTTAAAGAAAATGTTGGCCGGGCGCGGTGGCTCAAGCCTATAATCCCAGTACTTTGGGAGGCCGAGACGGGTGGATCACGAGGTCAGGAGATCAAGACCACCCTGGCTAACATGGTGAAACCCCGTCTCTACTAAAAAATACAAAAAACTAGCCGGGCGTGGTGGCGGGCGCCTGTAGTCCCAGCTACTCGGGAGGCTGAGGCAGGAGAATGGCGTAAACCCGGAAGGCGGAGCTTGCAGTGAGCTGAGATCCGGCCACTGCCCTCCAGCCTGGGCAACAGAGCAAGACCCCGTCTCAAAAAAAAAAAAAGAAAAAAAAGAAAAGAAAAAAAAAAAGAAAATGTCGTTTTAGACAATTAAGATATTCGTGCTTAACTGCTTGAACATTTTTCATGTATGTGTATATAATTCTATGCAGTATTATCACATGTGTAGATTCATGTGACCACCATAACAGACAGAACAGTTCTGTCACATGGATCCCTTCCACTGCCCTTTTACAGCCACAGCCACATCTCTTTCTTATCCCCTCACCAAAACCTGCGGCTGCCACTGTTCTGTCCTCCAACTCTGTAATTTTGTCATTTCAAGAATGTTGTATGGATGGAATTATATAGAATGTAATCTTCTGAGGTTGACTTTTTTTCATTCAGCATAATTCCCTTGAAATTCATCCAAGTTGTTGTATGCATCAATAGTTTCTTCCTTTTCTTCTTTTAAAAATGTTTTATATATTTAGGGGGTATAAGTGCAGATTTCTTACATGCATATATTGCATCGTGGTGAAGTCTGGGCATTTCCTTTTGATTGCTGAGTAGTATGCCATGGTATGGATGTACCACAGTTTGCTTAACTATCCACCTACTAAAGGACATAAGAGTTGTTTTCATTTTTTTGCTCTTACTAATAAAGCTACTGTGAACATTCATGTACAGGTTTTTATGTGAACATATATTTTCATTTTCTGGGATAAATGCTCAAAAAGGCAATTGCTGGGTTGTGTGGTAAACACGTACATTTTTGTAAGAAACTACCCTACTCTTTTTCCAGAGTGGCTGTACCTTTTACATACAGCCACTCTATACAATTCATACAGCAATGTATGACTGATCCAGTTTCTTCACATCCTCACCAGTGTTTGGTATTACTACTATTTTTTATCTTAACTATTCACATAGCTGCGTGTAATGACACCACATGTGGTTTTGATTTGCATTTTCCAGTGGCTAATGATGTTATCTTTTCATATGCTAATTTGCCATCTATATATCCTCTTCATTGAAATTTCTGTTCATATCTTTTGTCTATTTTCTATTTAGGTCATTTGTTCTTTTTACTATTGAGTTTTGAGAGTTTTTATACATCCCAGATAAAACTCCTCTGTTAGATATGTGGTTGCTTGAATTTTAACATAACTTCTACCAAGGAAAATAAGTAAAATTTCCAACTCTTCTTGCATGGCCAGTCACTTAATTCCTGTCCTTCAGTGTTCCATCTAGAGAATTAAGAGATATGATGTATTAAATAGATATCTAGGAGGACCATTAATATAGTAAATACTTAAAAATCCAAAACAAATGAAAGCAAAGCCAATAATCACTGTAGGAGTATGAGATGCCTAAGGGCCAAACTAATGTAAACAAGAGAAAACGTGAATATAAATGACCACGTTTATAAACAGTTATGAAAAATGTTGTCACTTGAAATCTTTCCCACATCTCCCAAGAAAGTAGGTAGGAGTTTATCCTTTCTGTAATCTCTTTTTAACCCTGCTGACTATTACAGGGCTTGTTTAATCACAGTGGCAAGAATTACATGGATCTTACAGTAAAGAAGCAGAATACTGGAATTGTTAGAGAATCCTAATGTGTTGACCTGGATAAAGTACAAAGGTGGAAGAGGGAATGAGTTATGTTGTTAAAATCTCAGGCTATTCTGTTTATGTTCCTGCTACTATGAACCCAAATCAGTTCTTTTTTTTTTTCCTTTTGACTTCTTGTATCTTCCTCTGGGGTGGCATAAAAGTAGTTCCGTTGTTAACTTGTACAACATTGCCATCTGCTGTTAAGAACTGGCAGGTACTGCTTTTGAGAACCTGGCTGCAGGTCCTTATCATAGGCAGCAGACGTTGAAAAAATCTATCTGTAGTATTACATATACTAAGTTACAGAGGATGCATCCAAGTAGAGAAAATAATATGTGGGTTAAGATCCATCCTTAAGGGCGGGCGCGGTGGCTCAAGTCTGTAATCCCAGCACTTTGGGAGGCTGAGGCGGGAGGATGATGAAGTCAGGAGATCGAGACCATCCTGGCTAACACGGTGAAACCCCGTCTCTACTAAAAATACAAAAAACTAGCTGGGTGAGGTGGCGGGTACCTGTAGTCCCAGCTACTCGGGAGGCTGAGGTAGGAGAATGGTGTAAACCCGGGAGGTGGAGCTTGCAGTGAGCTGAGATCCGGCCACTGCACTCCAGCCTGGGCAACAGAGCGAGACTCCGTCTCAAAAAAAAAAAAAAAAAAAAACCACCCTAAAACTTTTTTTCTTTTTCTTGAGACAGTCTTGCTGTGATGCCCAGGCTGAAGTGCAACGGCGCTATCTCAGCTCACTGCAACCTTCACCTCCTGGGTTCGGATGGTTCTTCCACCTCGGCCTCCCAACTGGCTGGCAGTGCAGGCGCACACCACCACGCCTGGCTGGTTTTTGTATTTTTGGTAGAGATGAAGTTTCACCATGTTGGCCGGGCCAATCTTGAATTCCTGACCTCAAGTGATCTGCTGGCCTCAGCCCCCCAAAGTGCTGGGATGACATGTGTGAGCCATCATGCCCAGCCTCCATCTGTAAACTTTTTAATGTGAAATTCTATCATGTACCATTAGCCTAACAAGATTTTCTTTCCTATTTCTGACTGGTGCCTTTCCCCTTTTTAGGAGCAATGAAAGCTACTGTTATGTTCTTCTGATGTGCCAAAATGTCAAGAAGATAGGAGAAGAGAATATTTTATTTTGTTGATGCTTTTGTTCCCAAGTGTGACCCTAAATTTAAGTTTTGTAGGAATTGACATTCTTTCATGTCCCTTCCCTTTACTCATGCCAGAACTATCAACTGGGACATTTTGTGCTTTTGGTTTAAAAGTTAATTGATATTATATCTTGGTTTTATCCAAAAAGTAAAAGTATTTGCCTTTGACAAAAGACTGATACAAGAGGAAATAAGCTTTAAAAACAAGGGTGTTATGTGCTTTCCTCCATTTTTAAGCATATTATCCAAAATGGTCTGTACAACATAAATGAGAATGATGCAGTTTAAGTAAATCTTGTTATACCATTGTCGTGGACCCCTGTCATAAAGCCATTTTTCAGTTCGTTTGGGAAAGAGGCATATGGGATTTATACAGATTCACTTGTAAATGTTGGATTGGGGATTTTGTGTAAATTTTCTCAAATAAAGGCTAGCAGAAACCAAAAAAAAAAAAAAGGGCTAAAGGGAAGAGCACATTCCAGTGAAAGGAAAGCAGGGCCCTGAAACTAAACAGATCCAAATCCCAGATCTGCCACCAATAGGCTGTGTAAACTTATGAAAAGTGACAGTATTTGTTAGCCTCAGGTTCATTTACAAACTGTGTATCCTACCACCGATCTTCAAGTGCAGAAAGATTAATTCAGGGGATAGGAATGTACTAACTGTGCAATGAATAATATTCTCCTTCTATACATCAGGAAGGGTTGGCCAGGCATGCTGGCTTATGCCTGTAATTCCAGAACTTTGGGAGGCCAAGGTGGGAGGATTCCTTGAGGCTAGGAGTTTGAGACCAACCTGGGCAACATACAGGCTCTGTCTCTAAAAAAATAAAATAAGACAGGCATGGTGGCCCTTGTCTGTAGTCCCAGGCACTTGGGAGGCTGAGGTGGGAGAATCTCTTCAACCAAAGATGTCAAGGTTACAGTGAGCTATGGTCTTGCCACTGCATTCCAGGATGGGCAACAGAGTGAGACACTGCCTATTAAAAAAAAATCAAGGAGGGTCCCAGTACCACCTGTTCCCATCTCTGTGCAAACTAGACCTGCATGGTACCAGGGTCAAAATGTCTGGTCTTTGGGCCCAGAGTATGAGGAGCCTCTGAGCCCCAAGCTTGAGCCTCAAGGTTAAGGAGCAGGAAGCCCAGGAGCTGAGCCCCAGGGAGGGAACTTACCTAGTGAGACTAGGTTCCCATAGGTCTCCAGCATCACATCCCTGTAGAGGCCCCTCTGAGCAGGGATCAGACAGTTCCACTCCTCCTGGGAGAGGGGTACAGCCACATCCTCAAAGGAAACCATGATGTGGAATGACAAGATCTTGATGCAGCCCTCAGGTCAGGACCTGGAGGGAGAAGACACTAGGCTCAGGACTGGTAAAATCCCTCTGGGAACATGTACCTGTCTTCCCCACTAATGTCAACTCTTTAAGGCAGACACTATATTGGCTCATCTTGTTGTGCCCCAACCCTGACCTCTACTGCACCTGGTCCAGGGACAGGAAAACAGTGAGAAGTACATTTCAGGGACTTGAACTCAGGAACAGAGGACATCGGAGGAGACAGGGAGCTGTCCACCCTCTGGGACCAGCCCCTCATAGACAGACTCCTGCCAAGAAAAGGCTGAGGTCATATGGAAGAGTCTCCATGAGGACCACTCACCTGGAGCCCACCAAGGAGCTGCATGACAGCCATCACTAGGTCTCTGAGCTTGTCCTGAGGTGTGGGCAGAGCCGCAGGGAGAAGAGGGTGATGGAGCCTGACCAACCTTCTGCTCCCCACAGGTGCTCTGAGAGGGCCCAGACCTTTTGTGGTAGCAGAGACCCATTTATGAGCTGCCTGAGCACCCCAGGAAAGCTGGATGAACGAAAAGTAGCCAGTGGTCTCTGAGATCATATCCCCTCCCCACTTTCCTGCTATACTTCTCCATGTCTCAAGAGAGGCCTTCCTGAGGCCCCTGGGATGACAGCATCCTGAGGCCACCATGTGAAAGCCAGGACCCTCGCGGTGCACTTGGCCAGAAGAGAGAATGGACTGCATTTCCCAGGCCCATCTATGAGGTCCTGGGCAGAGGGCAAACAGCTGAGAATAGCGGACCAGGCTCTTGTGCTAAGGCAGTGAACGAGCAAATGGAGAAGTTGACACGTATGTGTGACACACAAAGAATGAATGCCGCAGCATGAGGGCAGCGGCTGGTGGTGGAGATATTTTACACAGGATGGCCAGGGAAGACACCTCCGATAAAGTGACAACAAATCGGAGATCTGGATGGAGCGAGGGTAGGCACCATGTGGATATCAGGGAGGTACATCCCAGGCAGGAGGAGGGCACAAGTGCAAAGGTTCTGAGATGCAAGCACACCTGTGTTCAAGGACAGGCAAGGAAGCCAGAGGGGCTGAACAGAGTAGGGGAGGGTGAAATAGGTGGGTACCCTCTGGGGAGGGTACTTTGTAGGCCTTAGGGCTATGCGTTTTATTCTGAATGGATGGGAAGTGCCTGGAATGTCTGGGAAGAGTGATATGACCTCAAATGTGGTCTCTACAGCTGCTGCTTTGAGGGTGCTTTGAATAGACTATGGGGTGGGGGTAAGGAAAAAACCGAAACCAGTCAGAAGGTTCTAGCAACAATCCAGCTAGAGATGAATGTCTTGGACTAGACTGGTGGTGGCAGAAGTGACAAAAAGCAGTCAGATTATGGATACATTTCAAAGGTACAATCAATAGGATTTGCAGATGAATTTCATGTAGGCCGAGACACCAAGAGTTTTGGCCTGAGCAACTGAAATGATGAAATTTCCATATACTCAAAAGAGTAAGACTGCAGAAGGATTAAATGTAAAAGTTGTCTTGTATACAGTAATGTTTAAGATACCTATTAGATTTACAAATGGAAAATTAGGGCATTTGGATATACAAGTTGAAAATTCAAGAGTGAGGTTGGGCTGGTTGGGTATATACTGAAAACTGTCAGTACACAGACGACATCTAAAACCACAAATCTGGTTTTATTTTAGCAGTGACATGTGTCACTCCCACAAAAGCCTTCCCAACTGGCCTCGGCATACACAGCAAGTCACCTCTCCACAGCCCTCTGCACATAAACAAATTCCTTCGTTTAGTTCAGGAGGAAATGCGCCCTTTTCCCTCGGCTCTAGGTGACCGCAAGGCCCAGTTCTCATCACCGAGATGCTAAGGGAAGTTTGCCAAGAGGCATCTGAAAGGAAGTAAGGGGAATGGAGTGACCACAAAGGAAAGTCAAGAGACACATTCTAGAGCCCTGGCACTTCACAACAAACTCTGGGACAAACCCTGCCTCATCGTCATCATTTAAGCCTCTCTTGGACAGATTTTCTGACTGGCCGATGAACACAAGCTCACTGATGTCTTCACAGTCTCCAGCTGAGGCACACCTTGGTCAGAGGGAATCTTCCAGTCGTCAGACAGGGCTTGCCTTTGACTGGCCCCTGCTGCTTATGCCGTTTGTGAATCACAAGCGGTGCCTCTTAATGCACTCTGCCTTCACTCCTAAACTCATGCGGGAGGCATGTAACGCCGCTGTTAGGCGCATGGGCTCTAGACTCGAATAGGACTGAGTTCTAACCTTGGATCCACCACTTACTAATGCGGAGGTCTCAGGTAAGTGACTTGAGTTTTCCCACAGACCATAAAATGAGATCGACACTACTCCTTAAGTGACTAGATTGAGTTAAATGAGAATATGTATAAAATGCTCAGCACAGTATTAGCAAACCGCAAACAATACTAAGTTTCAATTGTCTTAATCAGTAAGTCAGCATTTACCGAGTGCCTACTAAACGAATGAGCGTTCAGCTTGTTCCAGCGCATGTGTGAGATATCATCTCCTGCCTGTTCCTTTCCTTCCCCACAGCAGACGCTCCTTCACACCACAGCTCTACCCTTTCAATCCATTCCTGCTAAATACACTTTTCTGTCTTCTGAAAAGAAAAAAAAAAAGGCACAATTCAGCTCATCCCCTTACATTGCCCAAACTCCCTTCCCCTGCGAGGCCTTTTTATCCATCTGGCTTCCCTGCTTCAATGTTGCTCGGGAGCATGGAGGACAGCCACGCCCCGCCGCCTCCGCCTCACATCACCCTCGTCCTGCCCGTCCCTCCGTCAACACAAAGCGGGCGCTCAACAACCCGCAGCCGCCCTCGGCGCGTCCTCTACGGGTCACTGAGGCAACGAGCTGTGTCCTTTGGCCCCTCAGAACCCCGGCAGCGTCCCTGCCCGCCCCAGCGCCGCTCCGACACCTCCGCACCAGGCGCCCTAGCTCGGGACTCACTCAGCTCGACCACCGGAAAGTAAGGAGGGCCAACGCTAACTCCCGTGCCGCGGCGAGTCAAACCCCCTAGACCGGAAATGCCTAATCTGAACTTCCGCCCTGCCCCTCAGCTCACCAACCAATTGAATTCCAGGTTTCGTGGGTCCGCTCTAGGCGGCTGATAGTACTCAATGCTCCGGCAGTCCTGTTCCTTCTTGGTTAAGTCCATACAAGCCCTTGGCGGAATCTGCAGGTGAGAGGGCGCAGGCGCAGAGGTGCCGCCGGCGGCGTGCGGCTGCGAAGGAAGGAAGGGACCCCAACACCGTGTGTTCCTGCCGACGCTCCTCAGCCTGGGGTTATTCTGCGGCCTCTGGACCCGGCCCTTCCTGATCTAGGACGTCTGGCTGCGCACTGTCCCCCTCTCTCGGGCGCCTTTTCCCCACCTCCAAGTAGTGATCAAGCTCAGAATCCAGCTCGCGTCCACTGTGCACCTTGCAACCTGTAAGTCTTTTGACCTCACCGCCCCCTCGAGAAGGCTGCTGCCATCGCTTAAATGCGGAAGCCGAGGTGCAGAGAGGTTTCAGACCTGTTCCGGTGGAGCTGGAATTGGAGAACCAAACGCTGGATGCTGAGACGCGCGTGCGGAACTGGCGGCGGGCGGGGGTGAAGCGGAGTGAGGGGAGAGGGCAGGTGCGACCTGGGCAGGTGAGGAGCACCTCCACATCCCTCCACCCCATGTGCCCCACTCGTTGCACAGGAGCAGAGAGATCCGCAGAACACACATCTACGATTATGCCACTCTTCAGATTTACATCTTACAGCAACTTCCCACTGCGCTAGAACGGAAGTAAACATCCATGACGGGGGCCCTCCCAACTCACAGACCTTACCCGAGCTCCCACGTCCCGCGTCGCCGGCCTCTCAACCGACCGTGCCCTGACCCTCTGGGAGCGAGCGCCGCGGGCTGCGCCGGGTCCCAGGCCTGCGCCTCTTCCCCATTTCCCAGGGTCTTTGCTGACCACCCTCCTGCGCCACAGCTGCTCACGTTCTGTTTACATGCTTTTCCCTCCCCACCAAAAGGTGAGCCTTGAGAAGACACACCCTTGTGTAGAGCTTTGAACTTTTATCCGGAAAGGTGCCAGGCACATAGTCGGTGCCCGCGAGCACTCGCTCACAAGGTTCCTTCGGAGACCCCCCTGCAGCCTCTTCCCGAATCCCCCAGGCACCCCCCGACCCGGGCCTGGCCTCGCCCCGCCCTACCCCCGCCCTGTCTCAGCTTCGCCTCGCCCCAGCTTCA
>NW_016807714.1:2232294-2262401 GCF_001698545.2 Rhinopithecus bieti
CCGCCTCGCCCCGCCCCAGCCCCGTCCCAGCTTCGCCTCAGCCAGGTCCCAGCCCCGTCCCAGCTTCGCCTTGTCCCAGCTTCATCCCGCCCCAGCCTCGCCCCTTTCCCTTAGGGCCCCCGCGCCCCGCCCCGCCCCGCCCGCGACCCTGCGGAACCTAGAGTCGCAGGCGCCCTCTTGGAAGAGGACGGAATTCGACGTGGAACTCTGCGCCTCGCATAGTTGCGGTGGCGACTGCGGAGCATGGCGGTGAGCGGTGTGGAGAAGACGCGCGGGTGGCTGGGCGTTGCACTGTCGGTGGCCCTCCGTGACCCTCGTGCTGCCCCCCTTTCTCCAGGCCCTAGGACATCTTGCCGGGGAGGCAGCGGCGGCCCCAGGCCCGGGTACTCCCTGCGCGTCCCGCAGACACCGGCTTCCCGGCGCCGTTTCCAGCATCCGGAATCCCTCCACTGTCTGTCTCTGCGCAGGGCAACCCACAGGCAGTAACGCCGACACCAGAGCGCACCCTTTAGGCGATGAAAGCAGTGCAGCCTCGAAAAAACAAAAGAATAAGAAGAAAACCCGGAACAGGGCCTCTGTGGCAAATGGAGGCGAGAAGGCCCCAGAGAAACCCGCCCCAGAAGAAGTTCCCCTAAGCGCTGAGGCCCAGGCAAGGGCGGGCATCAGTCAGGAAGGGTGGAATCCCCGGGTGCGAATCCACGGGCACATGTGATCTGGGGTCCGCGGAGTTAAGGCGGGGAGGGGGATGGGATGGTGCCAGGCGCTGTGTTGTGTCCCAGTCCCCTCTCACAGCCACTTCCCCAAATCCGTCACAGGCGCAGCAGTTGGCCCAGGAATTGGCTTGGTGTGTGGAACAACTGGAGCTTGGCCTCAAGAGGCAGAAACCCACCCCGAAACAGAGTAAGGGACTTTTCTATAGAGTTGGGGAATGTGAACAGTGGCACCGCCTGGCCTGCAGGTGCTGGCAGAGGATGAAGTTGTTTCCTTTGCGGTGGGGCGGTAGGAGGTCAGTAGTAGAGGTTTTCACTAGTCGTTTGCTTTTATTGGCAGAAGAGCAGGCTATTGGAGCAATCCGAACCCTGCGCAGCAAAAGAACGCCCCTGCCCCGGAAGAGGCAGTTGATGCACTCCTTGTTTGGAGACTATAGGGCTCAGATGGAAGCCGAAAGGCGTGAGGCCCTGCGGGCTCTCAGATCTGGTGAGGAGCTAGTAACTGGTTGATTCAGGAAGGCCTAATTTAAGGAGGAAGTGCCTAGGGGGTGAAAGGAAGAAGGCCCAGAGCAACAAGGCTGGTGAGGGAAGGAGATGAGCTCAGGGAAGCCTGAGGGAACAGGGAAAGAGCACGCGTGGACCTGTCTCTCCTTTTCCCAGGACTGAACCTGGGAAGCAGCGAGGAGGTCATGGGAGGAGCGGGAAGGAGTGTGGTCCTGTGTTGGTCCTGCTCCTGGCTTGGGGAAAGCTGTCTCATGTCTTTGTGTCTTGGCTTTCTCTACTGGCAATGAAGCCATATCCCATAACAGTTTGAGTGCAATTCCTGGAGCCAGATGAGCTAGGTTCAAATCCTGGATCTACTACATAGTAGTACTAACACCTTTTGTAAATTACTGAACGTCTCTAAATGGGGGGTGATAGTAATATCAACCTTACAAATTTGAGGAATTAGTTAATTTATTCAAAGTGGTTAGAATTGTATGGGCAAACATAACTGTACAGGTAATGTTAGCTGTTGTTATTCAGTTCTCATATATGCTGCTTCTCTCCCCTGACAGCTGCTTATTTAGCCCAGGTGCAGCCTGTAGATGGAGCCACCAGAGAGAAGAGCCGAAGGGTCTGCAGGCCTCGCCCTATAGGGAGAACCAAAGCCACTCTGGACACTCCTGATGAAGAGTTTAGGTTCAATTTCTTTTAGCTTCTCCCCCAGCCTGGAACATTCCCCCTCCCTTGGGGTGGTGTAGGGGTTTGTTTTGAGTGCAGAGCCTTTCCAGGACTTCTGTTGGCAGAGAACCCTGGGATTGATCTGTCCCTGGCTGGTCCAAGGATTTGGAGCTGTTGTGAAGGTGTGAGACCATCAGATAGGCAAAAGACCCCATTTGTTTTCTGATGAAATATTCTCTCTTTCAGAACAGAGGGAGAGAGGTGCATTTAGAAAATATACAATAAATTGAAGTGGCTGTTTGAAGTATTGTAGAAAGAATATTGTACTCAGTCTTTAGGATTAGATTAAGTGGCTGTTGGTAACAAAGATTAGTGGAGAAGCTATGTAATTATACACTGTTTTTCACTTTTGAAAGGAATCCCTGTCAAATGGTTTAGTGCTTAATGCTGTTATGTCACATTGCCCTAGTGTCTGTTTTTGATAAAATTGGATAACGAGTGAAAGTGTGCTGACCACCTGTGTTAGAGGAAGTACAGAAGATGGCAGGGGTCTGGTTCCCTGGGTCCAGTCCCTTGCCTGGGTCCTTTGTCCATGTTGCCTTCATTCCTGAGCAGGTGTCATCCTCAGGGAACCAGCATGGTACCCACCAGGCATGGCTCTCTTCTTAGGAGGAAGGAGCTTCTTGCCCTAACAGTTCTGGCCTGAGACTTGGATTGAGCCTCGGCAGACTTCTTGTCTAAATGTTGGCCATGTCAATCTCAGGCCCTCTGTTCCATGGAACTGGGAATCTCCAGGTGACCTAATCCTCGTTGGTGGCTTGATGTTTGCTGGTATCTTCCAAACTCGGTTCCCAGACTTGATTGATACCTGGAGCCCAGCTGCTTACTCAGCATTTCCACTTGGGTGTTTCATAGGCATTTCAAACTTGACGTGTTTAAGACACTTGATTAGGCTCCGGTTTCCCTTTGGTGAAGGGGTGGCCTGCCCCTCCACACCTGTGGGCATTTCTCGTTAGGTGGAATGAGAGACTTGAGAAAAGAAATGAGACATAGAGACAAAGTATAAAGAAAAAGTGGGCCCAGGGGACCGGTGCTCAGCATGCAGAGGACCCATGCTGGCACCGGTCTCTGAGTTCCCTCAGTATTTATTGATCATTATCTTTACCATCTTAGAAAAGGGAAGTGGCAGGATAATAGGATCATCATAGGGAGAAGGTCAGCAGTAAGACATATGAATAAAGATCTCTGTAACATAAGTTTAAGGAAAAGTACTGTGCCTTGTTATGCATATGCAAACATCTCCATAAACCTTTTTAGTGCATAAAGAGCAGCATTGCCGCTAGCACATCCCACCTTCAGCCATAAGGTAGTTTACTCCTTTCTCAGTAAACAGAACATACAATTGGGTTTTACACCGAGATGTTCCATTGCCCAGGGACGGGCAGGAGACATGCTTTTCTCTATCAACTGCCAGGAGGCCTGCTTTCCTCTTATACTAGTCCTCCTCAGCAAAGACCCTTCACGGGTGTCAGGCTGGGGGATGATCAGGTCTTTCCCTTCCCACAAGGCCATATTTCAGACTATCACATGGGGAGAAACCTTGCACAATACCTAGCTTTCCTAGGCAGAGGTCCCTGCGACCTTTGGCAGTGTACGCGTCCCTGGGTACTTGAGATTAAGAGAATGGTGCTGACTTTTCACAAGCATACTGCCTTCAGGCACTTGTTTGACAAAGCACACCCTGCACAGCCCAAAATCCATTAAACCTTGAATCACCACAGCACATGTCTCTTGCAAGGACAAGGTTGGGGGTAGGGTCACAGATTAACAGCATCTCAAATACAGAACAAAATGGAGTCTCTTATGTGTACTTCTTTCTATATAGACACAGTAACAGTCTGATCTCTCTTTTCCCCACACTTTGGCTTCTTTTCAGTGAATGGCACGACTGCCTGTCTGGTTGATTCAGCAGCAAACCTGTGTCATCCTCGATTGCTGTCTCTCCAGCACTGTATACTTCTGTATACTTTTTTCTTTTTTTTGAGAAGGAGCTTTGCTCTTGTTGCTCATGCTGCAGTGCAATGGTGCAATCTCGGCTCACTGCAACCTCTGCCTCCTGAGATCAAATGATTCTCCTGCCTCAGCCTCCCCAGTAGCTGGGATTACAGGTGTGTGCCACTGTGTCTGGCTAATTTTGTATTTTTAGTAGAGATGGGATTTCTCCATGTTGGTCAGGCTGGTCTCGAACTCCTGGCCTCAAGTTATCCACCCACCTCAGCCTCCCAAAGTGCTGGGATTACATATATACTTTTAATACTTCGACTGGCATATCAGCTCTGTCTTCAAAATAAATCTCAAGTATTTCACATTGTCTTTATCCTCACTACTGCTCATTCTACTTAATGACTGTTCTTACCCGGCCTGCTGTGTTAGCCAGACTGACCCTTCATGTATGTTGGATCACTGTCTCCTGATTCAGTGACTTCATTGTACCTAGGATACAATATGAAGTCTTATGTACAAGGCCCTGCCTAGGCCTGCACGTGTTTACACCCCGACGGCCTCTCTGATGTGGTCCCTCTGTGCTCCTGAGGTAACTGGACTTAATTCTGCCTCAAGGTCTTCAACCTTGCTCTTCCTTTTGCCTGGATGACTCTTTCCTCCAGAGCTTAGCGTAACTGGCTTCCAGGAAAGTAAACATCAGCTTTGTGCGAGAAAGTGGCTCTCTGCCCTATCATTAATCAGGCCAAGGTAACATATTCGGGAAATAGATTTCCTCCGTGGTCACTGTGCAGATGTAAAGTGTCATATAATGACCCCCTTGAGTGTCTGTTTTCCCACTGAGAATCTTTGCTTATTAAAATCATGGACAGCCACTTGGCTGTTAGAAATCATCAGTAGGAAGGAAATGTCTGATCTCAAAAAGATTCCTTGATTTACAACCCAGATGCAGAACTTCAAGTAAGGGGTTTTAGAACTCTGCATCTCAAGGAAACAGAAGCCTGGTACACTTCACAGTTCAGACCAGGTCTTTAGCCCGCTACCCAGCCCCATCTTGTTCTGTGCCCATCAAAACACTGATTTACATTTCACTGAAACACGCTTTTACTAAATCTTCTAATACTCATGTCTCTTGTGAGATGCCCCATGGATTTGATGTTCAGTCTTCCATATTAGAATGAGCCAATAAATTAACTGTCCCTTAGGGACTTTGAATGATTGGACTAGGACAGTCCTTATCTTTTGGATCTTATTATCACCATGCTGCCTGTCCTGCATCCCCCATTGGTGGTTGGCTCTTTGCCCTCAAATCTTTTTCTGTGAGTTTGGAGTGCTTGAGTAAAGGAGATGCTAGGGCAGATCTTTCCCCTTTTTTCCTTTGCTAGTGTCTCCATGGTTCTTCCTCCAGGGGTTCCCTATTGGGTCCTGTTAAAACCACCTATTCTTGATCTGTCCAGCCTAAGGGTCCCAGTTTGACCCTTAGTTTGAGGATCAGGTTGGGGTTGGGTTAGGGTGAGGGTGATGGAGAGGATTAGAGAGTGATGGGGGGTTTAGGGTGAGTCTTAGGGGATAGAATAAGGGTTAGAGGGTGAAGGTGAGGTTTTAGGGTGAGGATTGGGTTAGAGTTAGTTTTGGGTCGGTGATGTGGTTAGTGTTAGGTATTAGGTATTAGGGATGATGGTCTAAGAGTTAGAAATTAGGTGGAGGTTAGGGTTTGGGGTCATAGATTCAGACTCAGCTTGCAGAGCTGTTTGTCACTAACATCATTGTTTGCCTTCTGCTATAATCCCTCCATCACCTCTAATTTCAAACCCTTCCTTAACCTGGCAGAGCTCAACTAAGGGCTTCTCTGTATTCACCATGGTTATCATCAGGTTCCATTTTCCTTGGAAGCTTGTTCATACTTACCCATATTATTTTGTAATGTGTGCAGAGATATCTGGCTTTCTAATATGTTGTTTAAATCCCATGACCTCAATTTAACAAGTGGATTTTTTGGCAACCTTGGATTTTCTTCTTTAAGCATTCTTAGAGCAGAGATGCTTCCTCACAGAGGATTTTAAATTATTCTTCTTGGTTGCTTTACAAGATAATTTTGCAGCTTGAACGTTTTTCTTCAAAATCTTAAAAGGTTTCATCTACTATTAGGCCAGGCGCCATGGCTTGCCCCTATCATCCCAGCACTTTGGGAGGCTGAGGCGGGTGGATTACCTGAGGTCAGGAGTTTGAGACCAGCCTTAGCAACATGGTGAAACCCCATCTCTACTAAAAATACAAAATTAGCCAGGTGCGGTGGTGCATGCCTGTAATCCCAGCTACTCGGGAGGCTGAGGCAGGAGAATCACTTGAACCCGGGAGGCAGAGGTTACAGTGAGCCAAGATCACGCCATTGTACTGCAGCCTGGGCGACAAGAGCAAAACTCCATCTCAAAAAAAAAAAAAAGTTTCATCTACTTTCTTAATTACATTTGATAAATTTACCAACTCTAGGTCCATCTGTTTTTCATGAGTTTGGCATCGTTTGCTCTCACCCAAGGAACATGTACCCCCAAGTCATAGGCTGTCTAGACTGCTTAGCAGTTCTAGGACAGAGGTGACAAGTTGAGTTGCCCCATGAACTGAACTAAGCGCTGATGGCACCTCACATTGAGCTGTGACAGCTGATGTTCCTTAGCTTGCCTGGTCCAGAGTCAGCACCCTCTGCCTGATGTCCCTGACTCTGCTCTCATGACATCAACTTTTGTCCTGGAGTCTACCTGCGGGGTTGGGGGTCCCTATAGATTAGGCTGCAAAGTACCCCAGACCCTCTTGGTAAGAGCTGTTGAGCAGGTCCTCACCTGGGACACATGTGTTGGTCTGTAGAGTCCAGGGTTATATGGGATGTCATTGCCCACTAGGTTTGTGTCTCCCTAACCATTGGTATTCAGGTTGGTTGGGTGGGTGGGTAGTTGGGCAGGTGGAACACAGGCAGGTAAAGCCAGGACTGGTGAAGTCTTAAGTTTAGAATTAGGGTTAATTTTAGGGTTAGATTTGATATAGGGGTTAGAGTCATCATGTTCACCTGGTAAGTGGCTGGACAGCAGTGGCTGATTGCTCTATGAGTGTCTCTAAAAAATCTTGTTTGGGGCCAGGCACGGTGGCTGACGCTTGTAATCCCAGCAGTTTGGCAGGCAAAGGTGGGTGGATCACCTGAGGCCAGGAGTTTGAGAGCAGCCTGGCCAACATGGTGAAACCCCGTCTCTACTAATAATACAAAAATTAGCTGGGTGTGGTGGTGCACACCTGTAATCCCAGCTACTTGGGAGGCTGAGGCATGAGAATTGCTTGAACCTGGGAGGTGGAGATTGCATTGACCTGAGATTGTGCCACTGTTCTCAGCCTGGGCAACCACAAGACCCTCTATCCAAACAAAACAGAAATGTTGGGGCTGGGCATGGTGGCTCATGCCTATAATCCTAGTACTCTGTGAGGCTGAGGTGGGCAAATAACTTGAGCCCAGGAGTTCAAAACCAACTTGGGAAACATGGCAAAACCCTCTCTACAAAAACCACAAAAATTAGCCGGGTGTGGTGGTACATGCCTGTAGTTCCAGCTGCTTGGGAGTCTAAGATGTGTGGCTTGCTTGAGCCTGGGAGGTTGAGGCTGTTGTGAGCCAAGATGGCATCACTACACTCCAGCCTGGGTGATAGAGTAAGACCTCGTCTCAAAACAAAAAACTTAAGCTGGTGATGGGACCAGGCTTACTGGAGCCCTACTGTCTCTCCAGACAGGTGGGTTCACATAGGCTGGTGGCTCGGCGAGGTCTTTGCCATCTGATAAAAGCTGCATTGCTGTGGGTTTTGCTTACTGGGGTAACTGCCATTTCCAGAAAGATGGCAGCAGTGGTATTGGTAATTATGCTGGATCCCAGAATAGAATGACCTCAGGGACATTGAGGGAGCAATGTGACATCTCCCTGTGCTTTGGTGCAGTGGTAGTTATACCGTCTGCAGAGCATGTCTTGCCAGTGTTTGTGCTGTCTCTTGTCAGATGGGGTGTATTAAAATGGCAGTTTTGCAGGGGTTCCTGGTGATTCCTGAGTAGAGGGTTCTGGCAGTGTGGAGGGCATGGCTGAGTCCCCACCTTCCCTGGAAGTGAGACCCAGCAGCATTGTGGCATGGCTTTCCTGGGTCGCCAACATCTGTATGTGGGGAGGTGGCAGTGGGACAACATGCTCATGTCCCTGCTGTGGCCGAGAAGATAATCTGGGATTCCCTACTGTCTTCAAGTTGGTGCCACATCCACTGCATGGGTCAGCTTGCCTGGGTCACTGCCATCTTCTGGATATGGGGCATGGCAGAATGCAAGGCAGAGCAGCTTCCTGGGGCCCCACAGTTCTTTGGAAGAGACAGAAGCAGCCAGTGAAGGCATGCTAGGGTCCCTTCTGTATTATGGAAGGGGCTCTCGAGGGGCAGCAAGGGTTTGCTTGTCTTACGAAAGTGGATGGAGTGTTTTCCCACCACATCTTGGAATTGTAGAGCAGAGCAGTGGCATTGCAGGGTTTCCCATCATCTCCAGGAAGGAGCTGGCTGACAAGGGTGCCTGCATTCACTTGGAGGGATGGTGTGGCTGTGGGTATGGGCTTATAAGCTTCCCTGCCATCTCCTGAAAAGAGGGAATGCCACTGGCAGCAGTACCTGCATTTTCATGGAAGTGAGTCACATCCATCTCCTAGAAGCTTGGGGAAGTGGGATGTGCTGGGTCCCTCTGTGTCTCCTGGAGTGTGGGGCATCAGGTGTCATTTTGCCAGGTTGTGCTTGTATACTGGGAGTTGGGGAGCAAAAAGAATGGAGGGCAGTTGGCCAGGGTCCCTGTTCTCTCCTAGCAAGTGAGGGTGGTGGGGTAACCAGCTGGCCGGTGTCCCAGCATTTCCTGAAGTAGGGCAAAGCAGTGGGGCTTGCCTTTCTATTCCCTGCCATGTCCTGAAACAGGCCCTCGGCAACATCGGGGAACAGGGCACATGGCCATGGTGTTGATTTGCTGGTCCCTACTCCTGGAAGATCGGACTAACGTGGGTTCCATTTGGCTGGTTTTCTGACCTTTCCAATAAGTGTGGTAGATTTCTGGGTCCTTGTTGTCTCCTGTAAGAAGGGAGTGGGGGCAAACAGTGAGAATATGAGGTCTGTCCTGCTTTATACATCCGGCACCTTGGTGGCTCTGTGTCTAGCCTATTTTGCCTCTAGGGAAAGTTCACTGTCTTTCTGTCACTGGCCTGTGCTGTCCCTCATGAGGTAGACACTCCTGGGCCATGCAGGAGTCCAGGTCATGCAGAAGCTCAGGGAAACCTGAGCTTCCTAAGGCCTTTCCGGGAAAGTGGTGCACAAACCCCTCCCCTTCACAACTCAGAAACCAAGACCAATTCCATAGCCACCTCAGAGCTGGCTGGCCACCTCGCAGCTCAGCTCCATGTCTATGTGAGGGAGGAACAGGTGTTTGGGGATGGCCCAGCATCCTTTCCACATAGCAGCTGCCCATTTTTTTTTTTTTATGTTTCTCTTTTTCTTACAGTCTATAGGACTTCATAAATTAGGAAAATAAGCTTTTTATGACGTGAGTCACAAATATTTTGCCCTAGTTTGACTGTAAGGTATTGTAATATAGAACTTAAATTTTTCTTCTAAAATTTGTAAACTGTAAATATGCACATCATACTAGATGTTAATTAAACCTTAACAAACTTGTTTTTAAAATACCACACATTTTCTTTTCTTTCTTTCTTTTTTTTCTTTTTGAGATGGGGTTTTGCTCTTGTTGCCCAGGCTGGAGTGCAGTGGTGCGATCTTGGCTCACTGCAACTTCTGCCTCCTGGATTCAAGCGATTACTCCAGCCTCAGCCTTCTGAGTACCTGGGATTACAGGCATGTGTGATCACACCTGGCTAATTGTTGTATTTTTAATAGAGACAGGGTTTCACCATGTTGATGAAGCTGGTCTGAAACTTCTGATCTCAGTGATCCTCCTGCCTCAGCTTCCCAAAGTGCTGGGATTATAGGCGTTAGCCACCGTGCCTGGACTTAAAATACCACACATTTTCTTACCTATTTTTGCATTTTTTATTTTTAATTTTTGAAGAGCATCAAAACATACAAGTGGCTTTGTTTGGCAGGGAAAGAATGTTGAGGAATCGATGGAAATGTTCATGATACCTGGTACAGTATGGTGAGTCTCCTGTCTCAGTTTTCCCCCCACTCCATCCAGTGTGTATGAAAGTATTTATCAGTGCTGAGCTGTGTCCTCCTGGTCAGTGGTCAGCATTGTGGCTCAGGAAGGAGGGGCCTGGACCCTGGCTTTGCCTAGGGGAAGATGCTGCTGCAGACTCTCCTGCCCTCTGCAGTGACCAGGTGGTCAGTCCAGTAGGGTTAGGGAGAGTTCCTAACTCTCACCCTATCTGGTAACCCTAACCACTCTCTGGGCACAGTGCTGCTGCAAGTAGAACAGGCTCCGGGAAGGGCACAGAGATCACTTTTTGGCCCGGATCTGCCTTATCGGCATCTGCAGCAGCATGCTGTGGATGTGTAGATCATCTGCAGAGCCCATACCTAACACTTCCTGTGGCTAATGGTACCCCCAGGCCTCTCTAGTCAGGCTCCAGGGAGACAATGTAGTAGATCAAGAAGTTGGGGTTCACATTGACATAGTGGCCACCCTCCACCTGTGGAGGTCCTACCTGTGGCCACGGCCACCATGCAGTTGATACTGAGCAGCTGCATGTGCTCCACTGAGCAGGGACTGCTGCTGCCAGCTCTCCTGCTATGCTACCTGCTTGACTATGCCTGCTGCACAGCTGAGATCATGGCCTGGTACATCTTCTGTACAACAGCCACTACCTGCTCCATCACAGTCTCTAGCACCTCACAAGTCAGCCCCTGCCAGCGCCAGCTGGCCTAAGTTGCCACAAGCTAGTACCTTCTCTGACCAGCCTGGAAATGGGCTGGAACATAGAGACATTGTTGGACAAAACCCCACAGTCCACTGTGACATTGCACTGGGGAAACTTCAGACACTATTATACTACAAAGGTTTAAGGTTAGGGTTAGGAGGTAGAGTTGGGGATGGCATGAGGGATACAGATGGGGGTTAGGGTTAGGGTTTAGGGTTAACGGTTAAGGTAGGGTTTGGGTTAGGGTTCAGTTAGGGTTAGGTTAGGGGTAGGGGTTAGGGTTGGGTGAGGGCTAGGGTTGGGGTTGGGTTAGGGTTAGGGTTGGGGTTGGGTTAGGGTCAGGGTCAGGGTCAGGACCAGGGTTCAGGGTTCAGGGTTCAGGGATAGGGTTATGGCTAGGGTTAGGGTTAGGGTTTGGGGTTGGGGTTGATGTTTTGGCTATGGCTATGTTTCATGTCTGGATCCGGGTCACATCAGAGTCAGGGTCAGTGTCAGGGGTCAGGGTTAATGTTAGGATTATTTTTAGGCGTTAGGGTTAGGATTTAGGGTTAGGGTTATGGGTTAGGGTTACGCTAGGGTTTAGCGTTTAGGGTTTGGATTCTGCGTTAGGGTTAGGGCTAGGTACAGGGGTAGGGCTAGGGCTAGGGGTAGGGTTAGGGGTTAGGGTTTAGGTTAAGGTTTGGGTTGGGTTAGGCTTAAGGGTTAGGGTTAAGTGTTAAGTTTAGGATTATCTTAGGGTTAGGGTTAGGGGTAAGGGTTAATGGTTAGGGTCAGTGTTAAGTTAGGCTCAGGGTCAGGGTCAGGTTTGGGTCAGCGTCAAAGTCATAGGGTCAGGGTGTTAGGGTCTGGGCTATGGTCAGTTTCAGGGTCATGGACATGGTTAGGGTTAGGGTCAAGGTCAGGGTTAAGGGATACGGTCAGGGTCATGGGTAGGGTTAGGGTTAAGGGTAAGGATTAGGGTTAAGGGTAAGTGTTAGGGTTAGGCTTTAGGGTTAGTGTTAGTATTTACGTGTCAGATTTAGGGTCAGTTTCAGTGTATGGTTCAAGTGTTAAGGGTTAGGGTTAGAGTTAGGTTAGGGTTAGTGTTAGGTTTATGTTTTAAGGTTAGGGTTAAGAGTTAAGGGTTATGGTTAGCTTAGATTTACGGTTAAGAGTTAGGGGTAAGGGTTAAGGGTTAGGGTCAGGGTTAGTTTAGGGTCAGGGTCTGGTTAGGTCAGGGTCTGGGTCAAGGTTAAGGGCTAGAGTTAGGGTTTGGTTTTAGGGGTTAGGGTTAGGGGTTAGTGTTAGGGTTGGGTTCAGAGTCTGGGTTAAGGTTTGGCTCAAGGTTTGGGTCAGGGTTAGTGTTAGATTTTAGGTCAGTGTTAGGGTCAGGTCAGCGTTAATGGTTAAGGGTTAAAGGTTAGGGTTAAGGTTAGAGGTTAGGGTTAGGGTCATGGTCAGGGTTAGTGTTGTTAGGGTTACATTTAGGGTTAGGGTCAGGGTCAGGGTTAATGGTTAAGGGTTAGGGTTAAGGTTAGGGGTTAGGTTTAGGGTCAGGGTCAGAGTTAGTATTGTTAGGGTAGCGTTAGGGTCAGGGTCAGGGTCAGCATTAGTCTTAAGTTAGGGTTAGGTTAGGTTTAGGGTTAGGTGTTAGGGTTAGGGGTTAGGCTTAAGGTTTAGGGTTAGGTTTAGGGGTTATGTTTAGGGTTAGGGGTTAGGGTTAGTGTTATGGTTTAGGGATTAGGGGTTAGGGTTTCGGGGCAAGGTTAGGGTTTAGGGTTAGGGTTAAAGGTTAAGAGTTAGGGTTAGGTTAAGTATGAAGGGTTAGTGTTAGGGTTCAATTGATTCTCCTGCCTCAGTCTTCCGAGTAGCTAGGATTACAGGCATGCACCACCACGCCTAGTTAATTTTTGTATTTTTAGTAGAGATGGGTTTCTCCTTGTTAGTCAGGCTGGTTTTGAACTCCTGACCTCAGGTGATCTGCCCGCCTCAGCCTCCCAAGGGTCTGTGATTACAGTCATGAACCACCGTGCCCCGATTTCATGGCTAAATTTCTGAAGTAAAAGTTATAGGATCTTTGTGTATGTGTATATATTTAAAAGGACTTTATAATTTCTATAATTTTTGTTTAATTGGCAATCAAATCTGTTTTAATTTCCCTCTAGCAAACGCACACTTTTTCTCTCCATACTTTATGATGTAAATTTTGCTATTTGATTTTCACCTGAGTTTCCTCAGGTGTAAATTCAAGGCTATTCAGCTGAAAACTGCTTAGAGTAGTAATACAGGTTATCAAGAATTCGAAGGTGTGGCTGGGCGTGGTGGTTCATGTCTGTAATCCTAGCACTTTTGGAGGCTGAGCTGTGAAGATCTCTTGAGGTCAGGAGTTCAAAACCAGTCTCGCCAACGTGGTGCAACCCCGTCTCTACTAAAAATACAAAAAAATTAGCCTGGTGTGGTGGCAGGTACCTGTAATCCCAGCTGCTCAGGAGGCTGAGGCAGAATTGCTTGAAGCCAGGAGGCAGAGGTTGCAGTGAGTCGAGATCAGGCCATTACACTCCAGCCTGGACAACAGAGTGAGACTCTGTTAAAAAAAAAAAAAGTTAAAAAGAATTTAAAGGTGTAAGATAGAAAAAAAGCTCTTTATGAACTTATAAGATGAACTTCTATCAGCATACCTAATACATCTATGTATTTATGTGTTGTATATACAAGATATATACAATGTTTCACTACTGTAAATATATAAAAGAACTCTAATTAATTGGCTTAAGAAAACAAAAGCACTTGGCTGGGTGCAGTGGCTCACGTCTGTACTCCCAGCAGTTTGGGAGGCTGAGGCAGGTAGATCACTTGAGGTCAGGAGTTCGAGACCAGCCTGGCCAGCATGGCTAAACCCTGTCCCTACCAAAAATGCAAAAATTAGCCAGGCGTGGTGGCGTGTGCCTGTAGTCCCAGCTAATCAGGAGGCTGAGACAGGAGAATTGCTTGAACCTGGGAGGTGAAGGTTGCAGTGAGCCGAGATAGCACCACTGTACTCCAGCCTGGGTGACAGAGTGAGACTCTTGTCTCAAAAGAAAAAAAAAAAAAAAAAAGGCCGGGCACGGTGGCTCAAGCCTGTAATCACGAGGTCAGGAGATTGAGACCATCCTGGCTAACCCGGTGAAACCCCATCTCTACGAAAAAATAAAAAAAGCTAGCCGGGCGAGGTGGTGGGCACCTGTAGTCCCAGCTACTCGGGAGGCTGAGGCAGGAGAATGGCGTAATCCTGGGAGGCGGAGCTTGCAGTGAGCGGAGATCCGGCCACTGCACTCCAGCCTGGGTGACAGAGCAAGACTCCGTCTCAAAAAAAAAAAAAAAAAAAAGGCCGGGCGCGGTGGCTCAAGCCTGTAATCACGAGGTCAGGAGATTGAGACCATCCTGGCTAACCCGGTGAAACCCCATCTCTACGAAAAAATAAAAAAAGCTAGCCGGGCGAGGTGGTGGGCACCTGTAGTCCCAGCTACTCGGGAGGCTGAGGCAGGAGAATGGCGTAATCCTGGGAGGCGGAGCTTGCAGTGAGCGGAGATCCGGCCACTGCACTCCAGCCTGGGTAAAAGAGCAAGACTCCGTCTCAAAAAAAAAAAAAAAAGAAAAAAAGAGAAAGAAATAGAAAATAAAAGTGCTTGAATCAAATACTTTATCAGGAAAAAACGACTAGTCAAATGCTTTTTCAAGTTTATGTAACTTAAGTAAAATCTTTAATAAGTAAGCTAGCTTTAAAATTATTGGTAAAGTAATATTAGAAATATCTTAAGAATTGCCAGCATACATTTTGTTTGCATTTATTAATCACGCAATCTTATACTTATCCCTGCCAAATAATATAAGGTGTCAAAATTTGACACAGAGGTTATAAAACTATAAACCCAGCCCAAGAGAGGATGATCTTTGCTTATATAATTTTTAATAATTAGGACGTTGATATGGGTTTAATGAAAACAGCTACATCGTGAATTTAGTACGATTACCATAACTTCTAATCTTGTGGCTTTAGGCAGTCTAGTCCACAGGGAGTAAGGTTTGTTTTGGGAAAGGACTGTTATCCACTTTGTTTCAAAGCTAAACTGTAAACTACATTCCTCCTAAAGTTAGTTCAGCCTCCACCCAGGAATGGACAAGGACGGTTTGGCGGTTAGAAGCAAGATGGAGTTGGTTAGGTCAGATCTTTCTCACTGTCTCAGTTATGATTTTGCAATGGCAGTTCCATAACTTTAAATGATGACCACTGCAGTTTTCATAAATAATCTAGGTAAACAATTACAATAAAATAATTAGGCAAATGTAATGGGACAAATACTTGTAGACAAACTCATAATCTGGAATCCTAAGTTATATTAAATTAAATAATAGATATTTCATTATTTGAGTATTTTCCAATAAAATATATTGTAGAAAACATTCTTTCTAAGAAAATGTGTATCCTTTTAAAAAAGGTGAACAATATTTGTCTAATTCAAGGTTTATTTAAAGGTTATGTATAAAACAAAGTAAAAGGAACCAGGAAATAAGAGAGATGTAAAGAAAGTTATAAAATAAAGAGGTGTTTTCTTTTAAGAAAGCTTAAAGAGACATAATTTTATATGAGAAAGAATCTTATATGGTAAACATAGTCCTAAAATAAAATGACTGGTTGTTTAAGAAAGAGAGGTTCAGGACAGACCAGAAAATCCAAGCATATCATGAATAGTCTGTGTAAGCCACAATAAGAAGATTAAAAAAAACCAAACAAACCAAAACCTTATATGATTAAGTTGTCTATAATTAAAGGGAAATTATAATAGTCTTTCTAGAGATTGGGCTTAATGCAAAAAACAAACAAACAAACAAAAAACACTTATACACTAAATAACTGGTTAGAACAATGAAATTTTCTTAAGGGATTGATTTACTCTTAATAAATTATAAGAGACTCTAATTTTTTTCGACCCAAAGTTCAACTTCTATTGCATCTCACCATTTTTTATTTTCTCTCCCCTTTGAAAGGGTGCAAAATAGTAATGCTCCCTTTCAACTCATTTTCAGCTCATATAAGTTTTTTTCCTCAAGTTCTGTTTGTTGTGGCCTGATGCTAACAATGTTCTCTTAAAGGTCTAAAGGAAATGTTTTCTTTCATCGTAATATTCTGTGCAGTGCCAAAGGTCTTTTCTTTTGCTTTTGGTAACTGGCCTAACATTTCATGGTTTATCGAACTAATTGCCATTATTACTAAATTTGGTTTGCTTAGAAAAAAACTGAGATTGAAAAAATTTTCTTAAATTAAGGTTATACATCCATGTATCTTGCTGTATGTTCTTTTAAAGTCCCTGCGACATGAAGTTACAGGGCTTTGAGTCCTGGGTCTAAAAAGGACACCAAGTCCTGCTAAATCTTAAACACTGACAGGAATTCAAGCCTCATCTTCAGGCCCAGCAGAAGACGCCAATCAAAATGAACTACGTTCCTGAGATGCAGAAACTGAAGTTGTTCAACTCCTCAGGGTCCAGGGACTGGCATGGGCATGTGAGATTGTAAGGGCCAGTTTTAAGAGAGGAAATACATTGAGTTTCTCTGTAAATTAATCATTACTGTCAAAGGCACACTGATGCAAGACCAGCATGTGGGCCCTGTGTCAGATTGACAGGTTTTCTTGAAGCATTACTGACTCCTTAATAAAGGTTATAAAAGGCTTATGGAAGTTATATGTTATGGTCAATATTAAAATTTTATAGATTGTTTATATAAAATGTTGAAAATGTAATTAGCTTCCTGCTGTTGTTTTAAATTAGGGCTTATTGTTTGAAAATTAAGTCTCCTCTCCCAAACAATGAAGGCTTTTGCCTTTTTTTTTAAATCCTTGAGCTATCACTTTGGTCAAATCAGTGACTTATTTTACAATGACCTGTGATATCAAGTGTTTTAAACCTTTGATATCTGACAAACTTTCCAAAATCAAATTATAAATTATGTATTTTCTGTCCTAATCATTTAAGATACTAGGTTCCCTAAAGTCCAAAATGACATAATTTGGCTTATTTGGTATAAAATTATACAGAAAGCATTGTCAAGTATGAAATTGTGTTTCATTTTCTTTGGACTGTATTTGTATAAATATGTTATTGGTATGTGTTCTAAAATTATGGGAAACTCCTATAATTCTGATATGACTTAGTGTACATTATTGGTAATAATTGTAATTGTCATATTACATTATTTTGTGCCACAGAAGTAACAAATTTCCTTGTCAATTGTGTCTTTGACTATGGCTGCCCTAAAACTTTTTGCTATCCATAGACAATTGTCTTGTTTTGGTCCTCTTTAGAAGGACCCAGCTATGCAATAAGCAAATGATATAATAAACAAATTGTAATGGGAAGGGGAGAAGGGAAAAGATATATATATACACACATACACATATATATGTATGTGTGTATATACACACATACACATATTTACACTCACTAGATGATGGAGGATTCATCACCAGACCGGGAAGCAACAGCCTGGGGTCCAGAGTTGGCCACTAGTCCATGCAGAGATGAGGAGAGGTTCCATGAAGCTTCAGCGTGGTCTGGGAACCTAGCTCTTTTTGCAACAAGTTGTTTGACATGAGGCCCAGTCATGAGGGCCCTCCATGACTGGGCTTGAGGAACACAAAAAGTGAACTTGTTTTTGAAATTGTCATTTTTCAATAACGATTTCTCTGAAACATTGCTGAATGAATGCCTCAAGGGCTTACACAACTTGTTCTGGGACTTAGTGACCATTGTTTGTGTCCATGTTCAATTGAGTTNGAGACATAATTTTATATGAGAAAGAATCTTATATGGTAAACATAGTCCTAAAATAAAATGACTGGTTGTTTAAGAAAGAGAGGTTCAGGACAGACCAGAAAATCCAAGCATATCATGAATAGTCTGTGTAAGCCACAATAAGAAGATTAAAAAAAACCAAACAAACCAAAAACCTTATATGATTAAGTTGTCTATAATTAAAGGGAAATTATAATAGTCTTTCTAGAGATTGGGCTTAATGCAAAAAACAAACAAACAAACAAAAAACACTTATACACTAAATAACTGGTTAGAACAATGAAATTTTCTTAAGGGATTGATTTACTCTTAATAAATTATAAGAGACTCTAATTTTTTTCGACCCAAAGTTCAACTTCTATTGCATCTCACCATTTTTTATTTTCTCTCCCCTTTGAAAGGGTGCAAAATAGTAATGCTCCCTTTCAACTCATTTTCAGCTCATATAAGTTTTTTTCCTCAAGTTCTGTTTGTTGTGGCCTGATGCTAACAATGTTCTCTTAAAGGTCTAAAGGAAATGTTTTCTTTCATCGTAATATTCTGTTCAGTGCCAAAGGTCTTTTCTTCTGCCTTTTGGTAACTGGTCTAACATTTCATGGTTTATTGAACTCATTGCCATTATTACTAAATTTTGGTTTGCTTAGAAAAAAACTGAGATTGAAAAAAATTTTCTTAAATTAAGGTTATACATCCATGTATCTTTCTGTATGTTCTTTTGAAGTCCTTGTGACATGAAGTAACAGGGCTTTGAGTCCTGGGTCTAAAAAGGACACCAAGTTCTGCTAAATCTTAAACACTGACAGGAATTCAAGCCTCATCTTCAGGCCCAGCAGAAGATGCCAATCAAAATGAACTACATTCCTGAGATGCAGAAATTAAAGTTGTTCAACTCCTCAGGGTCCAGGGACTGGCATGGGCATGTGAGATTGTAAGGGCCAGTTTTAAGAGAGGAAATACATTGAGTTTCTCTGTAAATTAATCATTACTGTCAAAGGCACACTGATGCAAGACCAGCATGTGGGCCCTGTGTCAGATTGACAGGTTTTCTTGAAGCATTACTGACTCCTTAATAAAGGTTATAAAAGGCTTATGGAAGTTATATGTTATGGTCAATATTAAAATTTTATAGATTGTTTATATAAAATGTTGAAAAATGTAATTAGCTTCCTGCTGTTGTTTTAAATTAGGGCTTATTGTTTGAAAATTAAGTCTCCTCTCCCAAACAATGAAGACTTTTGCCTTTTTGTTAAATCCTTGAGCTATTACTTTGGTCAAATCAGTGACTTATTTTACAATGACCTGTGATATGAAGTGTTTTAAACCTTTGATATCTGACAAACTTTCCAAAATCAAATTATAAATTATATATTTTTCTGTCCTAATCATTTAAGATACTAGGTTCCCTAAAGTCCAAAAATGACATAATTTGGCTTATTTGGTATAAAAATTATACAGAAAGCATTGTCAAGTATGAAATTGTGTTTCATTTTCTTTGGACTGTATTTGTATAAATATGTTATTGGTATGTGTTCTAAAATTATGGGAAACTCCTATAATTCTGATATGACTTAGTGTACATTATTGGTAATAATTGTAATTGTCATATTACATTATTTTGTGCCACAGAAGTAACAAATTTCCTTGTCAATTGTGTCTTTGACTATGGCTGCCCTAAAACTTTTGCTATCCATAGACAATTGTCTTGTTTTGGTCCTCTTTAGAAGGACCCAGCTATGCAATAAGCAAATGATATAATAAACAAATTGTAATGGGAAGGGGAGAAGGGAAAAGATATATATATACACACATACACATATATATGTATGTGTGTATATACACACATACACATATTTACACTCACTAGATGATGGAGGATTCATCACCAGACCGGGAAGCAACAGCCTGGGGTCCAGAGTTGGCCACTAGTCCATGCAGAGATGAGGAGAGGTTCCATGAAGCTTCAGCGTGGTCTGGGAACCTAGCTCTTTTGCAACAAGTTGTTTGACATGAGGCCCAGTCATGAGGGCCCTCCATGACTGGGCTTGAGGAACACAAAAGTGAACTTGTTTTGAAATTGTCATTTTCAATAACGATTTCTCTGAAACATTGCTGAATGAATGCCTCAAGGGCTTACACAACTTGTTCTGGGACTTAGTGACCATTGTTTGTGTCCATGTTCAATTGAGTTCAAATTTAATACTTAACTTTTCCTCCACAACGTCCCATATTATCTTTATCCAATCTGTCATTGATGGACATTTAGGTTGATTCCATGCCTTTAATATTGTGAATAGTGCTGCAATAAACACTTACGTGCTTATGTCTTTATGATGGAATAATTTATATACCTCTGGGTATATACCCAGTAATGAGATTGCTGGTTCAAGTGATAGTTCTGCTTTTAGCTCTTTTGAGGAATTACCATTCTGCTTTCCACAATGGTGGGACCAATGTACACTCCCACCAACAGTGTATGTGTGGTCTTTCTCCACAACTTTGCCAGCATCTGTTATTTTTTGACTTTTTAATAATGGCCATTCTGACTAGTGTGAGATGGTGTCTCACCACCATCCTTCTTCACAGAACTAGAAGAAACAATTCTTGGCCAGGCCCGGTGGCTCATGCCTGTAATCCCAGCACTTTGGGAGGCCGAGGCGGGTGGATCACGAGGTCAGGAGATCGAGACCATCCTGGCTAACACGGTGAAACCCCGTCTCTACTAAAATACAAAAAAATTAGCCGGGCGTGGTGGTGGGTGCCTGTAGTCCCAGCTACTCAGGAGGCTGAGGCAGGAGAATGATGTGAACCCGGGAGGCGGAGCTTGCAGTGAGCCGAGATTGCGCCACTGCCCTCCAGCCTGGGCGATAGAGTGAGACTCCGTCTCAAAAAAAAAAAAAAAAAAAAAAAAAAACAATTCTAAAATTCATATGGAACCAAAAAAGAGCCTGCATAGCCAAAGCAATACTAAGCAAAAAGAATGAATCAGAAGGCATCACATTACCTGATTCCAAATTATAAGACCATAGTCACCAAAACAGCATGGTTCTGGTATAAAAATAGGCACAGAGACAAACAGAGTATAATAGAAAACCCAGAAATTAATCCAAATATTTACAGTCATCTGATTTTTGACAAGGCAAACAAAAACAAAGTGGGGAAAGAACACCCTACTCAACAAATGGTGCTGGGATAATTGGCAAGCCACATGTAGGAGAATGAAACTGGATCTTCATCTCTCACCTTATACAAAAATCAACTCAAGATGGATCAAGGACTTAAATCTAAGACCTGAAACTACAAAAATTCTAGATGATGACGTCGAAAAAACCCTTCTAGACATTGGCTTAGGCAAGGATTTCATGACCAAGAACGCAAAAGCAAATGCAAGAAAAACAAAGATAAATAGGTGGGATTTAATTAAGAGCTTTTTCATGGCAAAAGGAACAGTCAGCAGAGTAAACAGATAATCTATAGAATGGTAGAAAATCTTCACAATCTGTATATCTGACAAAGGACTAATATCCAGAATCTGCAACGAGCCCAAACAAATTAGCAAGAAAAAAGCAAACAATCCCATCAAAAAGTAGGCTAAGGACATGAATAGACAATTCTTTGGCCACTTTTTAATAGCATTGTTTGTTTTTCTCTTGTAAATTTATTAAGTTCCTTATGTTGAATGTTAGACCTTTATCAGACACATAGTTTGTAAATATGTTTTTTCATTCTGTAGGTTGTCTATTCACTCTATCGATAATTTCTTTTGCTGAGCAGAAGCTTTTAAGTTTAATATAGATCCCACTTGTCAATATTTGCATTTGTTGTAATTGTTTTTGGTGACTTTATCATGAAATCTTTGCCTGTTTCTATGTCCAGGATGGTATTGTTTAGGTTATCTTCCAGGGCTTTATAATTTTGGGCTTTACTTTTAGGTCTTTAACCCATCTTGAGTTGATTTTTTTATATGGTGTAAGGAAGAAGTTCTGCTTCAATCTTCTGCATATGGCTAGCCAGTTATCCCAGAACCATTTATTGAATAGAGAGTCTTTTCCCCATTGTTTTTGCCAGCTTTGTCAAATATTAGATAGTTGTAGGTGTGTGGTCTTATTTCTGATCTCTATTCTGTTGGTGTGTGTGTCTGTTTTTGTACCAGTATCATGCTGTTTTAGTTATTGTAGTGCTGTAGTATAGTTTGAAGTTGGGTAATGTGATGCCTCAAACTCTGTTCTTTTTGCTTAGGATTGCCTTGGCTACTTAGGTTCTTTCTTGGTTCTATAGGAATTATTAAATAGCCTTTTCTAGTTCCATGAAGCATGTCATTGGTAGTTTAATAGGAATAACTTTGGGCAGTATGGCCATTTAAATCATATTAATTCTTTCTCTCCATTAATGTGGGATAATTTTTCATTTGTTTGTGTCTTCTCTGACTTCTTTGAGCAGTGTTTTGTAATTTGCATTGTAGAGATCTTTCACCTCCTTGGTTAGCTGTATTCCTAGGTATTTTATTCTTTTTGTGGAAATTGTGAATAAAATTGCCTTTCTGATTTGGCTCTCAGTTTGGCTTTTCTTGGTGTATAAGAATGCTAGCAAGTTTTGTATATTGATTTTGTATCCTGAAATTTGTGGAAGTTGTTTATCAGCTTAAGGAGCTTCTTGGGTAACAACTATAGGGTTTAGATAGAGAATTATGTTGTCTGCAAACAGAGGTAGTTGGACTTCTCTATTTAAATAACCCTTATTTCTTTCTCTTGTCTGATTTCTCCAGCAAGAACTTCTAATACTGTGTTCAATAGGAGGGTGAGAGAGGCATCCTTGTCTTGTGCCGAGTTTCAAGGAGAAGGCTTCCAGGTTTTGCTCACTTAGTATAATGTTGGCTGTGAGTTTGTCATAGCTGGCTTTTATTATTTTGAGGTATGTTCCTTCAATACCTCATTTATTGAGAGTTTTTAACATGAAGGATTGTTGAATTTTACTGAAAGCCTTTTCTGTATCTATTGAGACAATCACGTGGTTCTTGTCTTTAGTTTTATTTATGTTATGTATCACATTTTATTGATTTGCCCATGATGGACCAAACTTCCATTCCAGGGAAGAAGCCTACTTTACTGTGGTGAATTAGCCTTTCAATGTGTTGCTGGATTCGGTTTGCAAGGATTTTGTTGTGGATTATTGAGTAGATGTTCATCAAGGATACTGGCCTGAAGCTTTCTTTTTTTGTTGTGTCACTGCCAGACTTTGGTATCAGGATGATGCTGGCCTCATTGAACAAGTTGGGGAGGAATCCCTTCTCCTCTATTTCTTGAAATCGTTTTAGTAGGAATGGTACTGGCTCTTCTGTGTATATTTGTTAAAATTTGACTGTTAATCTATCAGGTCCTGGGCTTTTTTGGGGGGCTGTTAGGCTATTTATTACTGATTCAATTTTTGGAGCTCATAATTGGTCTGTTCAGAGACTGAATTTCTTCTTGGTTCAGTCTTGAGAGGGTGTATGTGTCCAGGAATGTATTCATCTCTTCTAGGGTTTCTAGTTTGTGTATGTAGAGGTGTTCATAGTAGTTGCTGATTGTTATTTTTATTTCTGTGGCATCAGTGGTAACATTCCCTTTATCATTTCTAATTGTGTTTATTTGAATTCTCCCTCTTTTCTTCTTTATTAGTCTAGCTAGTGCCTATCTTATTAATTTTTTAAAGAAACCTTGATTAAATGATCTTTTGAACAGTTTTTCTTGTCTCAATTTTTTCAATTCACCTCTGATTTTAGTTATTTCTTGTCTTCTGCAAGTTTGTGGTTGATTTCTTCTTGCTTCTCTAATTCTTTCAGTTGTGATGTTAGGTTGTTAATTTAAGATCTTTCTAACTTTTTGATGTGGCCTTTACTTCTTATGCCCTACCCTAACTTTTCTCCTTCTCCTAGAAAACTCAGAACCATGCTTTCTAAACCAATTCAGACTTTCTCAGTGAATCAACCTGGTCTCCCTGAGGCAAAGTTAGCAATTTTCCATTTCAAGTGGTTCTCTTTCTCTGTAAGAATATCTAACGCAACAATGCAAGTGTTTCATTCCCTCCTGGATATGCAGGGAACTCCTTTTGGCTGAAACCAAGACTTAAAACTTTGTTCTTTCAACGTCAATGAAGATATACTTAGAAAGTCTCCATTTTTGCAAGAAAGACATATATAAATACCAATGAAAATAAATATAAAATTATGACATACAATTATATTGTGGAAAGGCTGAATAGATAAGTGAACTAAGCTCTAAGAAAAAAAGATGACATAAATTGATATATAAATGAAAAACCTGAGCTGGTATGGCATAATTAATGAAGGGGGCCTGCCCCTCCACACTTGTGGGTATTTCTCACAAGGTGGAGACGAGAGACTGAGAAAAGAAATAAGACACAAAGTATAGAGGAAGAAAAGTGGGCCCAGGGGACTGGCGCTCAGCAAGTGAGGGCCTGCACTGGCACTGGTCTCTGAGTTCCCTCAGTGTTTATTGATCACTGTCTCTACTATCTCAGTGAGGGGGATGTGGCAGGACTATGGGGTAATGGTAGGGGGAAGGTCAGCAGGAAAACCTGGGCAAAGGAATCGGTGTCATAAATAAGTTTAAGGAAAGGCGCTGTGCCTGGATGTACACGTAGGCCACATTTATGTTTAACTTTACACAAACATCTCAGTGCAGTAAAGAGTGGCAGAGCAGTATTGCCACCAGCCTGTCTCCCCTCCAGCCAAAGGGTGGTTTGCTCTTATCTCAGTAAATAGAATGTATGGTTGGGTTTTACACCAACACATTCAATTCCAAGGGATGAGCAGGAGACAGATGCTTTCTTATCTCAACTGCAGAGGACTTCCTCTTGCACTAATCCTCCTCAGCACAGACCCTTTACAGGTGTCGGGCAGGGAGACTGTAAAGTCTTTACCTTCCCATGAGGCCATTTCTCAGGCTGTCTCAGGGGTGGAAAACCAGGAAAATACCCAGGCTTTCTTGGGCAGAGGTCCCTGTGGCTTTCTGCAGTGCATTGTGTCCCTGGTTAATAGAGAATGGAGAATGACGATGACTTTTACCAAGCACACTGCCTGCGAACACATTTTTAACAAAGTACATCCTGCGCAGCTGTATATCCCCTAAACCTTGAGTCAATACAGCATATGTTTCTGTGAGCACAAGGTTGGGGCTAAGGTTACAGATTAACAGCATCTCAAAACAGAAGAATTTTTCTTAGTACAGATCAAAATGGAGTTTCTTATGTCTTCCTTTGTCTTCATAGACACAGTAACAGTCGGATCTCTCTTCCTTTCCCCCACAATTAATGCACCAGGAAAGTATGTACATTGCAGAAGTGGCAGGAAAACTGCATACAGGGTGAGACCTGACCAAAAGCTTTAAGGAAAGGTCAGATCTCTGTATGGAAATTGGAAGGGGAGACAAGGAGAGGCTAGAAAATATAAATTGTTTGATCAATACCCTTAAAAGAGATTAAAGAGGACTCAGGAAAACATGGTCTGCTTTAGGAGAAGGACACATGTTCCATGCTGGTCAAAGCTCAGAGCATCCCTACCTTCTCCAGGAGGAAAGGGGAGGCAAAGGAACAGGCAGACTGCAGCATGGCCATGTCAGCACAGGGCACCCAGGCCAATCCAGGTGGGCTCCATTGTACAGGTAGGGAGGAGCCACTGCAGGGTGGGCTTTATTAATTAGTTTGTTTTGTTTTCTTTAGTAACTAAGACACATGATCAAAGTTGACCTTCCTTTGTAGGTGTTGCTGCAGCTGAACATAGTATGAAAAACCAGTGTTTTAAAAATTATGTTGTATAAAGCACTAGCCCCAGTGTGAGATATTTAGTGGAACACACAGGCGCGCGCGCGCACATGCCGCGCGCGCACCACACACACAGCACACACACACACGACCCACACACACACACTGAGCCCAGAATATTCTGAAAATGCTGGATTAAGCCAAACTAAAAGAACATCTTAGTGCTGGGCCTTCTCAGAACTCGAAGTGTGGCACATCTGATTCATAAAAGAGCAAGGTTAAGACAGAGCATGTCATTTTTCCAGAAATGTTGAAACACTTTCCTTTCCTTGGCTTCAGTGGTACCTTCTTTCTCCTGTTCTCCCATCAACCTCTTGGCTTGCTCCTTCTTGATTTCCTTCTTGCCACCCTCGCTCGCTTAGCCAGCCATGCTCTTTTCATTTCCCCCATGGATTTCTCAAGTGTAGTTTCTATTCCTGCAGATCCAAACTTTCCTCGTTACTTCCTGACACCTCCCTGGTCTGACCCTCCCCCGTTCTGAGGCAGGTGTTCCATTTGTGTGTGCTTTTTGGCATCCTGGGATGCTCCCAGTGTGTTCCCTGCCACACTCCATCAGGTTTTTCTCCCCCAGACTCTGCGAGGCAGCAGCCTTGTCTCCACTGTTCCTTCAGCGCTCAGCACATAACAGCAGAAACCGACTCCATAACCATTAGTTGGGTCAACTGAGACTAAATGTATGTCCTCTAGGTCTTAAAAAGTTTACAATAAGCAAACGTAGTGCAATAGTCAAAATAAGTCTCTTTAGTCAGGAGTTCTCTGTATATGCACAACAGTTTGATATTTCATTATTAGGCAAAGTGAAACAGAAACTGTTCACAAATTCCCTAAGATAAATTATTTTGCTCTTAATCTTCAATTATCATGTGAGATAATCAATGACTATGTGTTTATTGTAAATATTTTCTAGCTTCAACACGGGACAACCTGATTTTTGTTGTTTGAAATAACCACAATATAAATCAGTTAAACTAAAAAATTTTGTAAACAAATCTTTCAAATAAATTCTGTCTAAATTTAATTATGTTCAAATGATAATGAGGCTCATAGGCTTTTCCAATACCTCAGTCAAAATTCATTGTACTGATTCCAGCTGTGGAACAGTATTGAGAGTTTATGTTACAGATGGGGAAAAGGTACTTACGTGACCTGTCTTTTGCACAACTGTTGCTCTTTTGGGGTCAGGAAAAAGCTGTTCCCTTAAAATCCATAAAACTCTTTTGTCAGGCTGAAGGTGGGTGGTAAACAAAAGTTTTAGCCACAGATGTTTTATTCCTTGCTTAAAGCAGTGAATAGATAAAAGCCACTAGAAGAGTTTCCAATGTTTCTTCAGAAGCAGTGTGCCTGAGAACATCCTCCTGAAACACTCCCTTGTCTCTGCCCAAAATCGCCTTAGGTAAGAAAGTCAAAACTCAGCAGGCTGAGGAGATCCAAGGGGATCACTGAGCTCTGAGGCTTATGAGAGAAGAGAGAGAGGTCTAAGATTTTTGTGTATAAATTTATGGGTTACAAGTGCCATTTTGCTGTAAGCATAGTGAAGTCAGGACTTTTACGGTATCCATCACCGGAATAATGCACATTGTACTCAGTAAGTAGTTTCTCACTATTCACCCCGTCCATCCCCTCACCCTGCTGAGTCTCCATTATTATTCCACTCTCTATGTCAATACCTACACATCTTTTAGCACCCACTTATGAGTGATAAAATATGATGTTTACTCTGTGTCTGGCTTGCTTTGCTTACAATAATGGCCTCCAGTTCCATCCATGTGCCTGCAAAAGTTACAATTTTATTGTTTTTTATGCCTGAATAGTATTTCATTGCGTATATTTTCTACATTTTCTTCTTCCAATCACCTGTTGATGGACATTTAGGTTCATTTTATATCTGTGCTACTGTGAATAGTGTTGCAACAAACAACAAGTACAGGTATCTTTCTGATACATTGATTTCTTTTCCTTTGGGTAAATACCCAGTGGTGGGATTGCGATTGCTGAATCAGACAGAGCCAGTTGATGATCAGTAATGGTGGCCAATAACCAGCTAGAAACAAACTACTTAGCAGGGCCTGAAAATGCCAAAATCCTGAGGCCACTGACCTTCAAAAACTTCAGCAGCCCTGAGTGAAACATCCAAACACATTTATCCACCATTCCAAGACCCTTTATTGTCGGTCCTCTGTGCATCTCAGAAGTCTCTTTTTACCACAGCATCTATATACTGCATAAGCCATTTATATGAAACTACCTGACACTCCAAAGTATGTTTATACTATGTATTCAACCATGTATCCCTAGTACCTAGCACAGTCCTGGCAGATAGTTTGCTACTAAACATTTGCAGAATGAAGTAATTATCTTGTATCCAGGTTCCAAGTTTTAAGGTGATTTCTCACTAAAAATAAAGTATTACAGTTCACAAATAATCTACTTCCTTTTCTACAGATGGGATTGATTTTAATTTTATCCCCTAATAACATTATTTTCATTTACTTCCATCTAAATATACTGTCCTAAGAGACCAATAAGAAGGAGAGTTGAAGCTGGAGCTTGAAGAATTGTACATGGTCCACACTGTGGCCTGAAGTGCATCACTCACCTGAGCTTCATCTGTTAGATATGTCAGGGAAGATATGCAGGTGAGAGTGGCCTCAGCAGAGGACCTCAGATCTCTGGCTTCCCCATCTGGTAAGTGCACCTCTGTGAACAAAGTCTTCAGAGCCAGATGACAAGAATGGCCCAAGCAGTCCACCAGGGAAACCTGGGTCCAGTGTACATCAATGCAGAGCGTCAAGCACAGCGTAACAGGAGTACAGTTGCCTAGTCCTGTTCAGAGATAACTGCATCCCACACACTGTAAAATGAGGAAATGCAGAGAAACAGATGTAGCTGAAGAAGACAGCAGGAGCAACAAGGAGGGACAACCACGACCTAGGAGGACACCATGCCGGAGACACTTGGACCCCACGCTAGGCTCAGTGCCTGTTATACTCTTGAGACCCAGTGCTTTCCCTCTGCATCACTTGGCATACTTGGCATTTTTTGTTGCTTAAAATAATGTTTCCAGTGTTCACCTTTCCTAGGAGACACAGGCAGACCCTGCGACATTACAGCTCCTGACACATAGTAGGTGCATCACAAACATCTGCTGAGTTCACACACTCTTGCCTTCTCAAACCTTCTTGTCAAGTCTTCAGTGAAAAGGAATTGCTGATTGAGCAAGAATTAAGCTTCTAGAGACTCCTGGATCCATTGAAGTTCGAGACAAGGTGAGATTTGTTTACTGCCATATTCCTAGCTCATAGCATACTGTAGTCACTTAATAAATGTTTGTTAAATAAGTGAGTGAATTGATTCATACATCTTACTTAGCTATATGTTTTCTGAGTAAAACGGAGACATTTAATACTTTACTTCTGGTATAATTTTACTTCACTTATTCAACAAACCTGACAATTCAACTAAGTGCCAGGCACACAGCTGCTGAAGAAAAAGAGATATAAGATACAATTCCTGTCTACATGAAAGCCACACTCTAAAAAGTAGAAACATATGAACAAATTATAACAATAAATTGGCTGAATTCAAAGTCATAGGGGTTTGTTTCTATTGTAAACAGCTCTAGTCAGGAAGCGTTAGAAAGTTCTAAACAGGAAATGTTCCAACACACCATCTAAGCATGAAGCAGAAGCCACCCATATTGAGTTTGCTACCACCAACCCTAACAGCAAGAATTCCAATCCTGCTGCTGCAACATAAGTGTCATTCTGATTTTATTCCTGCTGTGTAACCCGGTTTTAGACACTCTGATTCTATTCCTGCTGTGTAATCCCGTTTTAGACTCTCTGGTTGTCAAAGTATTAAAGAGGAAATATTATTATAGTGATGAGCCCATCCCCTGGAGCCATCTCAACATCATACCAATTATAAGGCCTATCCTTTAAAAATAAAACTGTTTGTTTATTCAGATATCAGTGTTACATAAACATATTTGCCATCAGACTTTGGATTTATGGGTTAAATAACATAAATGTGATTAGAAGCTTAAGGTTTACACTTTTCTGGTTCTCAATTTTTTTTCAAAGTAGCATATGCCTTTCTAAATCATTGTTAGTACATTTTTAAAAATAAACGTTAAAATGTATATTTTCCAAAAACAAAATACAGCTCCCATTGGTAAATGAGGATGTTGAGATACAACAGACAAGTTCTCTTGGGAATCATTTAATCACTGCTCACTTTTACACTCTGTCCAGAAATGTCAATGGCTTTAAAATATAAAGTATATTACTTATACTTTATACTTCTTCAGTATAGAAGTATACTTCAGTATAGAAGAAATATAAACTTATACTTCTTCAGTATTGTGCAACATTTAGTACTTGTTCTAGCTATCTCGCTGAATAGTAAGCTATTCCAAAACTTAAGGAATTATTCATTGTTTAATACTGTTTATTGTTATTATTTGTTTAGTAATTTTAAATAACATTATTTCTCATGGTTTTGTGGGTTGACAGGTGCTACAAAAGTTCTCTTTTGGAGTCTTTCTTGCAGTTGCAGTTGGTTGGCTGCTCCTGGAGTCCCCTGAAAGCTCAGCTAGGCTAAAGAGCCTGGACAGGTTACTCACCTGGCTGGCAGTGCACACTGGCTGCTGTGTGTGGTGGTTACTCGCCTGGCTAGCAGTGCACA